>NW_006159751.1:2672768-2684014 GCF_000334495.1 Tupaia belangeri chinensis
TTCATTTAGCAAAGTATTTACTGAGGCGCTACTGTGTGTCTGTGCCTCCGTTCCTACCTCTAAAGAATATAATCTAGTAGGGAGCAGCAGATTTGTAGACAAAGGAATGCAACCTGGTGCTATAGGAGTTCTTAAGTGTTTTTGTAGTTGGAGTTCAAGTCCTGGTTTTGCCATTTAGTGGTTGCATTTGACTTTGAATAACTATCTGGATTATCCATTTTCCTAGTTTGAAAATATGAAAAATAATGCCTTTTGGGGGGCAGGTGTGAGGCTAAAATGAGCTATTGTGGCCAAATCACTTACCCTGGGGAGCTAGCAGATCTTTCAGGCCTTGTAAGTGGTAACTCTCCACAGTGCAATAAAGATTAGGAGTCTATTGTGTGGAGTGAGGAAGTTTGCAGAGAAGAGCATTCTTGCTTCTGGCGGGAGAGTCATTCTTTTATTGAGCAAATAGTGGCTAAGTGTGTCCTAGGAGCAAAGCAAAACTAGGAGTTGCTGGAGATTAACTGCCTAGGAAGTGGCAATTAAATAATTATTTAATTACTGTTGTCATGAGTCTCAACAAAACCAGTGTGCATTACAAATATATAATATAGCCTGGAGACCTGAGCTAGACTAGCGCCCAGAGACTTCTGGGAGAAAGTGATATGTGAGCAGAACTTGATTAATGAGAGCCAGCAGATGTTAACGGGAAAAGCCCTCCAAGTAGAGGGCGCATCACCATCAAAGGCTTGAGGTGGCCGGGGACAACCTCATGACAGGAGACTAGAGGGAGGAAGGGGCTGAACCAGGCTGGGTCTCGTGGGGAGGCTTCGTCCGTTTTTTGTTTTGTTTTGTTTCGTTTTTAATCTCATGAGAAATCGCAAAACTGAGACAGACGGTTTCACAAGAGGAGACTGACATAATCAAGGTTTTAAAAAGATCATTTTGGCTTTTGACATGGGGAATAAATAGTTTGGTGGTTGGACCTCTAACAGAGCCAAAAAAATACATTTTACTCTGGGGCCTCATTTACACAACTTTTACCAAAAATATGTGCCCTTGAAACAGTACATAGCCTTGCTCCTTGCCCTCGATCTTCTTTATTTTATTTCAACTTAATAGAAATTCTGTTTTAACCCACCCGTGAGAGTGGAACCCACAGTTTATAAAACACAGAACTAGATTTTCCTTTAAGATCACTTTAAGATCTGATACTATGCCCTGAAACACCATTCCTCTAGTGTTTGGCCTTCTCTGAACTAGTTTTAAAAAATTCTTTATCTTTCACCCACCAACAACTGGAGGAGCCAGGGCGGGGTTGTCCATACTGGCAGAAAGGTCTACATAAGAACACAGTGTGAGAACACAGCGATGCTAGAAGCTGAAAGGGGCTGAGGTTCTGTTAAAGATGGGTTGACTAGAGGCCCAGTGTGGGGTAAAGATCTGCACCTCTTTCTTGAAAATGGGATAGCAGTTGCTACCTCAAAGGGTGGTTGTGAGGACTAAATGCAATAATGCTTGTAGGTACTTGGAACAACACACACTAAGTGCATGATAGATGTTTCCTGTGATGGGGCTACCATATTTGCATTGTCACTATTGCTATGAGGGGGTCTCATTTGCATGGTAGAGGATTAGATTTACTCTTGTAGATTTGGGAGTGATCAGATTTGTTTGATGATAATCCTTCCCATTCAGGGGACAGGGCCTGGAAGGGGTATGAAGGCAGGTAGTGAGAACAGTTAACAGAGTTAGCAGAGATTAAGAGAAAAGCCCTCCAAGGGAAGGCCTAAGAAAATGAACAAGATGTATGATCAGGCAGGTCACAGAAGAAGTACAAAGGATTAAACAAACAGAAGGAAAGATCCTCAGCTACATTAGTGATAAAGGAAATGGAACTTTTTTAAAGAGATTTTTTGCTATAGGGCGTGTGCCATTGCCAGAGAGGCAGAGAGACAAAGTGAGAAATCACTCCCCTGGGAGGATGGCCACGCTACAGTCCCTTCTCCTCCGATCTCCTCTCAGAATCTTGGGCACCCACACATGCGCTTGGCATGAGTTTCAAGCTGCTGGGTCTGGGACTCGAACTGCGGTTGACTATGTGAGAGCCCAGCAATGTAACCATTATGCCATCAGCTGCTCCGGGAAATGCAAATTTACTTTTTTTTCCCCCCAAAAGTTTATTTGTTTGTTCCATAAGCAAGAGAGACAGCACCCCCAACAAGGTCCCAACAACGAAGTGATCTGCCTCAGCCCACCCTTACTATGTCTGTCATACTCAGGGAGGTATTTTAAACTGGCAACTTTCCCTTGTGAAGTTGCCTCACAGAGCATTGTATTTTGTCACTGTACCACTGTCTGGCCCAAGATAATTTTTTGTTGTCAGGTTGTAAAAAAAAAATTAAAAGATTAGAAATTTCCGACATAAATGTCTGGGAAAAGATTTTTTTTTTTTTTTTTTAATTTGCCAGAGGGTGTGGGCTCACCAAAGAGACAGAGGTGTTGATGGGGGGAGAGAAGACACCACCTTAGTGGAGTGTGGTCATACAGCTATCCCTTCTCCATTTCTCCATCACGTTGGAATTTTGGGGTACACATGCACAGTACCTGGTATTCCTTTAAACTCTCTGGGGCTGGAATTTAAATTACACAGTTGGCCATGCAGGATCTGGCTCCCTTAACCGCCAGGCTGCAGGGCTGGCCTGGTATTCTCAAATGCTTGTTAGTAAGAACATAAATTTAGGGGTCAGTAGATGGCATAATGGTTACATCTCTAGATTCCCACATAGTCCTGCTACTCAAGTCCCAGACCCAACGAGTTAAAACTCACATGGGGTGTGTGTGTGTGTGTGTGTGTGTGTGTGTGCATGCCCAAGATCCTAAGAGGAGAAGAGATTGTGATGTGGCCATCCCCTCTGGGGGATGATTTCTCACTTTCTGTCTCTCTGGTGAACAAAGCACCCTATGGCAAAAATCTTTAAAAAATAGGGACCAGCAGTTAGCGTAATGGTTATGTTGCTGGACTCCCACGTAGTAGACCGCGGTTCGAGGACTAAATGCAATAATGCTTGTAGGTACTTGGAACAACACACACTAAGTGCATGATAGATGTTTCCTGTGATGGGGCTACCATATTTGCATTGTCACTATTGCTATGAGGGGGTCTCATTTGCATGGTAGAGGATTAGATTTACTCTTGTAGATTTGGGAGTGATCAGATTTGTTTGATGATAATCCTTCCCATTCAGGGGACAGGGCCTGGAAGGGGTATGAAGGCAGGTAGTGAGAACAGTTAACAGAGTTAGCAGAGATTAAGAGAAAAGCCCTCCAAGGGAAGGCCTAAGAAAATGAACAAGATGTATGATCAGGCAGGTCACAGAAGAAGTACAAAGGATTAAACAAACAGAAGGAAAGATCCTCAGCTACATTAGTGATAAAGGAAATGGAACTTTTTTAAAGAGATTTTTTGCTATAGGGCGTGTGCCATTGCCAGAGAGGCAGAGAGACAAAGTGAGAAATCACTCCCCTGGGAGGATGGCCACGCTACAGTCCCTTCTCCTCCGATCTCCTCTCAGAATCTTGGGCACCCACACATGCGCTTGGCATGAGTTTCAAGCTGCTGGGTCTGGGACTCGAACTGCGGTTGACTATGTGAGAGCCCAGCAATGTAACCATTATGCCATCAGCTGCTCCGGGAAATGCAAATTTACTTTTTTTTCCCCCCAAAAGTTTATTTGTTTGTTCCATAAGCAAGAGAGACAGCACCCCCAACAAGGTCCCAACAACGAAGTGATCTGCCTCAGCCCACCCTTACTATGTCTGTCATACTCAGGGAGGTATTTTAAACTGGCAACTTTCCCTTGTGAAGTTGCCTCACAGAGCATTGTATTTTGTCACTGTACCACTGTCTGGCCCAAGATAATTTTTTGTTGTCAGGTTGTAAAAAAAAAATTAAAAGATTAGAAATTTCCGACATAAATGTCTGGGAAAAGATTTTTTTTTTTTTTTTTTAATTTGCCAGAGGGTGTGGGCTCACCAAAGAGACAGAGGTGTTGATGGGGGGAGAGAAGACACCACCTTAGTGGAGTGTGGTCATACAGCTATCCCTTCTCCATTTCTCCATCACGTTGGAATTTTGGGGTACACATGCACAGTACCTGGTATTCCTTTAAACTCTCTGGGGCTGGAATTTAAATTACACAGTTGGCCATGCAGGATCTGGCTCCCTTAACCGCCAGGCTGCAGGGCTGGCCTGGTATTCTCAAATGCTTGTTAGTAAGAACATAAATTTAGGGGTCAGTAGATGGCATAATGGTTACATCTCTAGATTCCCACATAGTCCTGCTACTCAAGTCCCAGACCCAACGAGTTAAAACTCACATGGGGTGTGTGTGTGTGTGTGTGTGTGTGTGTGTGCATGCCCAAGATCCTAAGAGGAGAAGAGATTGTGATGTGGCCATCCCCTCTGGGGGATGATTTCTCACTTTCTGTCTCTCTGGTGAACAAAGCACCCTATGGCAAAAATCTTTAAAAAATAGGGACCAGCAGTTAGCGTAATGGTTATGTTGCTGGACTCCCACGTAGTAGACCGCGGTTCGAATCCCAGACCCTGTGGCTTAAACTCACGCCAGGCACGTGTGCATACGTACCCAAGATCCCGAGAGGAGAATGGAGGAGAAGGGATTGCGGTGTGGCCATCCTCCCTGGGGGGTGATTTCTTGCTTTCTGTCTCTCTCTGTCTGTCTGGCGAGTACACGCACCTATAGCAAAAAAAAAAACCTCTAAAAAAAAATAATTAAATAAAAATAAAGAACATAAATTTGTACAGCCTGTTTAGAGGACAAATGGACAATTTGGAAGAACTTATAGAAATTGTAAAGGTTCATTCTCTTTAACACAGAAGTTCTATTTCAAGAAACTTGTTCCATTAGACCTGCCTACAAGCACAAGGTTTTTGTGCATAAGTGGTTACTAAAACATTTCCATAGCCAAAAATTGTAGGCCCCCTAACTGTCTTGCCGCTGCAGGAATAGACACAACACAATGCATTCATACCGTGCTATCCTCTGCAGCTGTTCAAAAGAGCACAGTGGCTCCAGAGATATAAAGCATTGTCGTGGAAGGACAGCCACAGTGGTGAGGAAAGCCCTACCGCAGAATAGTAGTGCAGCATATGTACTCATTTTTTGTGTGCTTAAAAATGTTTATATTGGGACTAGCTGATGGCATAATGGTTACATCGCTGAAATCCCATGTGGTCAACCATGGTTCAAGTCCTGGACCAAGCAGCTTAAAACACACCTGGCACGTGTGGGTGCGAACTCAAAAATCCCAAGAGGAGAATGGAGGAGAAGGGATTGTAGCATGGCCAGCCCCCGAAGGGGTGATTTCTCGGTTTCCGTCTCTCTGTGCCTCTCTGGCGAGTGCACGTGACCTATAGCAAAAATCTCTCTTTTTTTAAAAAAAATGAAAATGTGTTTATATCTGCATGCAAAATAGGAGAAATTGGGGCCAGCAGTTGGCATGGGGGTTAAGGCAGTGGACTCTCACGTGGCCAACTGCAATTTGAGTCCTGAACCTGGCAGCTTGTTTTCCTTTCTCTCTCTCTCTCTCGTAAAATTTAAATAATAATAATAATAAATGAGTAAAATTAAATAATTCTTTAAACAAAGAAAATAGGATAAATATGTATCAAACAGCAAGTTGGATATACATCCCAATTAAATATCTAGTTGGGAGTGAGAGAATCAGGCAGTTCACAGAAGAAATACAAAAGACATCTCAGGCCAGCAGGTGGAATGGAGGTTAAGGCACTGGATCCCACTTGGACAAATGTGTACTTGTGTCCCAGATACAGCTACTTGAAAAACATGCCAGGCTTCCGTGCATGTGTGCCTGAAATCCCAAGAGGAGACTGGAGGAGATGGGATTGTGACATGGCTATCCCCCTTGGAGGGGATGATCTCTCACTTTCCCCCTCTCTCTGACTCTGGTGAGCACACACATCCTATAGCAGAATCTTTGAAAAATAAATAAACAGACTAGGTCTCATTGGTTGCTTAGGCCAGCCTTGAGCTCTGGATGCACACTAGCCTCCCTGAGTCTGTGATTACAGGCACATATACCATCTCACCCAGCCTGCAGGCCCACTAGGAATCCATCTGTACCCCCTCGTGGTTACCTGTTAGTAGAACCTATCACCAAGACTGGGCCTAAATGTTTTTAAATACTTTGGTGACCACCCTTTCATTTATCTCTTTGTGTATATATACTTATACCACATCTTTGTAAGTTGACACACAAGGGATTATTATCATAAATCATTTTATTACAGGCCCTCCCTGTATCAGCATTCCTAACTCATATCAGTGAGGGTATTTTTTTCCTTTGATCAATGTTTTATTTTATTATTTTATTTTATTTTTTATTTATTTCTTTGGAGTGGTTTTTGTTGTAAGGGTGCATGTGCTCAACAGAGAAAGAGAGAGAGAGAGAGAGCAAGAAATCACCTCCTGGGGGGATGGCCACACTACAATCACTTCTCCTCCATTCTCCTGGGGGGATGGCCACACTACAATCCCTTCTCCTCCATTCTCCTCTCGGGATCTTGGGCACACACGTACACGCACCCAGTGTGAGTTTAAGCCACCGGGTCCGTCTGGGACTCAAACCGCGCTTGACTACATGGGAGTCCAGCAACATAGCCATTATGCCAACTGCTGGACCCTGATCAATGTTTTATTAAAAGGGGATCATGTTCCATGAACACCCTCTCTCCTAGGTTTCTTAATTAGCATTTTATACATAACTACTCATCCAGTAAGCCATCTTAATCTTTTTAGTACATTTCAAAGTAAGTTCTAGACATTGGTATACTTCACCCCTAACACTAGAGTTCACAATTCATTTATAGTTTTTTTTTTTTTTTTAAGGAAAATTTATATATAGTGAAGTCTTCACTTTGTTTTTTACGTTTTTGCCATAGGGTGTGTATACTCAGTAGAGAGAGACAGAGACATGTAGATAGATAAAGGGAGAACTCAAACACACACACACACACACACACACACACACACAGGGAAGATGTCCACACCACAATTCCTTCTCCCCCATTCTCCTCTTGGGATTTGGGGCATGCATGCACACACACCCAGCATGATTTTCAAGCCACTGGGTCCAGGACTCGAACCTGAGAGTTTGCCATGTGAAAATCAAATACCTTCGCCACCACACCACCTGTTGTCCCCAAAGTAGACCAATTTTAAGTGTATCACTTTATGAGATTTTTTTCTTCTTCTTCTTCTTCTGGTTTTATTGCCATATTGTGTGCTCAGGATTCTAGGCACACATGCACCTGCACCCATACCTGGCATGATTTTCAAGCTGTGGGGTCTGGGCCTCAAACTATAGTTGGCCATATGAGAATCCAGCATTTTAATCACCACACCACTTACTGTCTCTTCACTGTGTAAGTTTTCCTTTTGTTTTTTCTTTTGGAGAGTTGGGTTTTTTTTGTTTGTTTGTTTGTTTGTTTTTTTGCTATAGGGCGTGTGCACTTGCCAGACAGAGAGAGACAGAGAGACAGAAAGCAAGAAATCACCCCCTAGTGGGGATGGCCACGCTGCAATGCCTTCTCTGTTCTCCTCTTGGGATCTTGGGCACGCACACACATGCGCCTGGCTTGAGTTTTAAAAAAACACCAGGTCTGGGATACAAACTGCAGTTGACTACATGGGAGTCCAGCGACCTAGCCATTACGCTAACTGCTGGTCCCATGTACGTTTTATTGATATATTTCTTTGTGTAACCAACTCCCTAGTTGAAATACAGAATGTTACATCAGGGCCAGCAGGTGGTGTAGTGGTTAAGGCACTGGATGCCCACGTGGCTGACCACAGTTCAAGTCCCAGACCCAGTGACTTGAAACTCACGCTGGGCACATGTGCATGCATGCCCAAATCTTGAAAGAATGGAGGAGAAGGGATTGTAGTGTGGCCATCCCCACTGGGGGGGGTAGATATTTCTCACTTTCTCTTTCTGTCTCTCCAGTGAGAACAAGCGCCCTAGAGCAAAAATTTCTCTCTCAAAAAAAAAAAGGAAGAACATCATATCACCTTATCAGGGCCCTTGTGCCCTTTCCACATCAGTCTTTACCCACCCAGAGGCAACCATTACTCTGTTTTTGTTTTGTTTTGTTTTGTTTTTTTGTTTTGTTTTTGAGAAGTTTTCGCTATAGGGCGCGTGCACTCTCCAGACAGACAGAGAGAGACTGAGAGACAGAAAGCGAGAAATCACCCCCCAGGGGGGATGGCCACGCCGCAATCCCTTCTCCTCCGTACTCCTCTCGGGCTCTTGGGCACGCATGCACACGCGCCCGGCGTGAGTTTTAAGCAACCGGGTCCGGGACGTGAACCACGGTTGACTACGTGGGAGTCCAGCGACATAGCCATTACGCTAACTGCTGGTCCCATACTCTGATTTTTTTTCATGGTATGTTTATGCAAAAGATTCGTTTCATGGAATCGTATGGTATGTACTCTTGTGTAAGGCATAATGTTTTTACTTACCCATCATTCCACTTGGTCACTGGGCAGTATTCCATTAAGTGAGTAGAAATAACAGTTTGTGTCCATTCTCCCATTGTGGACATTGTTTTTCAGATTGGGGCGACTTGGGGGTGCTATGAATATCTTGCACAAGTAAGTCACTTTGTGGACATGTATTTTCAGTTCTCTTGGGAACATATCTAGAAGTAGAATTGCTAGGTCCTTTAATAGGACTGTTTGTTTTGGTTTTTGTTTTTAAGAATTATTTTTTATTGTAACTTTATTTATTTATTTACTTATTTTAATTTGACCAGAGAGGGACAGAGCGAGAATGAGGAAGTGAGAGAGAGCAAAGTGAGAAAGCAAGACGCCAGGTCCAGGACTTGCACTACGGTCGGCCATGTGGGAGTCCAACGCCCTTAACCACCAAGCCACCTGCCAGCCCCAGAACTATGTAATTTTACTATTCCATGGTATGAGTGCTGACAGTTTCTTCAGCCATCACTCTGTTGACATGCCTTTGTTTCCAATTCTTGGCTCTGCAGTAAGAATCCTTGCATGTTTGCTGTTATATGTGGGGACTTTCTATGAGATACAGTCCCAGGAATGGAATTCCTGGGGGTTTGTTTGTTTGCTTGCTTGGTTTTTTTTTGTTTGTTTGTTTGTTTTTTGCAACAAAGAGAAAGAACAACATAGAGAAAACACCATTCAGTGGGGCCTGGTCCACTGTGCAATCTCCCATCCTCCATTTCTCTATTCATCAGATTTTGGGCATTAACATATACCCTGCTTATGAACTGTGTTTACCACTGCACTTGGAGCCTGTCCAGATTCCTGGGTTTTAAAGGATACTTATATTTTTAATGTTTGTAGGTGTCACCAGATTGTTTTCCAAAAAAGGTTGTAATACTTCCCTTTTCTTTCTTTTTTCTTTTTATTTAGAAGTTTTTTGCCTTAGGATGCATGTGCTTGTCCGAGAGAAAGAGAGACAGAGACAGTGAGAGGGAAAGTGAGAAATCACCTGGGGCGGGGGTGGAATGGCCATGCCACAATCCCTTCTCCTCCATTCTCCTCCCGGGATCTTGGGCATGCACACACACATGCCTGGTGTGATTTTCAAGCCACTAGGGAGGTCTAGGACCAAACCACTTGGTTGGCCATGTGGGAGTCCAGCAACATAACCACTATGTCATCTGCTGGCCCCTATAGTTCCCTTTTCTACCAGCAGTGTGTAAGAGTTCACTTTCCCACATACCAATAACAGCAATGTAGATTAGAACTATTTCTCATTTTTGTCAGTGTAATAGGGATAAAATGATAACTAATTTTTACCTAAATTTTAATTTTCTATGTATGTAGCAGTTTTTAATACTCTTGGTCATCTGGATTTATCTTTTAAATTAAATATTCAATTTTTCTGTTGAATTGTTTTCATTTTTATCAGTTTATAAGAAAATATGTATATTATACAAAAATGAACCCTTTGCCTGTGATCTGCATTATAGGTATTTTTCTGGTGTTTACCTATTGAATTTATGTTATCTGTTGTTGGACTTTTTTTTTTTTTTTTAATTTTATTAGTTTGCTTTAGGGCACATGCACTCACATGGGAGAGAGAGAGAAAGAGAGACAGAGGCAAGTGAAAAATCACCCCTCAGGGGAATTGCCACACTGTGTTCCCTTCTCCTTTCTCCTTTGGGGATTTTGGACACACACACACATGCACCAGTGTGATTATCAAGTCACCGGGTCTGACACTTGAACCAAGTAGTGGGTCATGGGATCCAGCCACCTTAACCCTTATGCCACCTGTAGACCTCACGAAATACTTTAGAATAGTTATGGTCTCTTTTATGCTTGTGTAATTCCATACTTGGTTAGAAAGCTTTCCCTATAAATCTTAGGTGACTAAATGTATAATACAGAGATTGGGGCTTTTTTTTCCCTTTCTTTTTCTTACCTTTCTTTTCTTGCTTTTCTTTCCTTTTTTGTTATTTTATTTTGCCAGACGGTGCAATATTTTTTGTTTCTTTTATTATTATTATTTTAGTTATTTAATTTTTTTGGAGGTTTTTTTTTGTTTGTTTTTGTTTTTTGTAATAGGGCTCATGCGCTCACCAGAAAGACAGAGAGAGACAGAGAGACAGAAAGCAAGAAATCACCCCCGGGGGGGATGGCCACACCGCAATCCCTTCTCCTCCTTTCTCCTCTCAGGATCTTGGGCACGCACACACACGCACCCTGCATGAGTTTAAGCCACCGAGTCCAGGACTCGAACTGCAGTCAACTACATGGGAGTCCAGCAACATAGGCATTACGCTAACTGCTGGTCCCATTATTATTATTTTAAACATTCAATTGCTATACATCATTTTGTTTGTAAAGAGAATCCATCCAACATGAAATACATCTCAGACCAGTCCAGCCGAAAATACTATACACATTATCATCCACAGGTAATGGGTACAGTATTTTTTTAAAGAATTTAAAAATTTAATTTCAAGTATTATTGTTATTTTTAAATCTGCTATAGGGCACGTGTGCTCATCAGAGAAAGAGAGAGAGAGAGAAAGACAGACAGAGAAATTGAGAAAGCAAGCTGCTAGGTCCGGGACTCCAACTGCTTTCGGCCATGTAGGAGCCTAGCATCTTAACCACCAGGCCACCTCTAGGTCTCAAGGGTACAGTATTTTTAATTTTCACCAGAGGGAGAGGGAA
>NW_006159751.1:2684034-2686300 GCF_000334495.1 Tupaia belangeri chinensis
AAAGGGATGTGGTCATGCCACAGTCCCTACTCCACTTCTCCGTCCTGTCAGGAGTTTGGGCACGCACACCGCCCCGTATGATTCTCAAGCTGCCCAGTCTAGGATTTAACTCTTAACGGCCAGCCCAGGGACTTTTTTTCTTTTTTTTTCCCCATGAATGTAATAAGTTTGTAATGAACATAAACAAACAAACAAAAAAACAGTATAACTGCCTCCTTAGTCCAGGGATAGGTGAATTTGAGTTGTGATAACATATGTGGAAAATAATTCAAGAAGTATGTAAGAGGTAACATCCACAGTAGAAGTTATAAAACTTGCAAAGATGTTTTGCCTGCCTATGTGTCTTTGTTGATGTTTCCCAAAAACAGGAGATTTCACATTTAAACTTGATTTTTGCCTTCTCTCTCTCTTTTTTTTTTTTTTTTTTTGGAGATTTTTGCTATAGGGCATGTGTGCTTACTGGAAAGACAAAAAGCAAGACATCACTCCCCACTCCCCCAGAGTGGATGACCACGCTGCAATTCCTTCTCCTCCAGGCTCCTCTTGGGATTTTGGGTACACATACACCTGGCGCCTGGCTTTAGTTTCAAGCTGCCAGGTCCAGGACTTGAACTGCAGTCAGCCATGTGGGAGTCCAGTGCCTTAACCACTGTGCCATCTGTTTGCCTTCTCTGAAAAACCAGATCTGGCCATCTTGGGCCTCCACTCCCTGCTGGCACCATTTGGCTGGAGAAGAACAGTTATTTACTTAAGATACTTCCCAGTGTGCTTAGTTCCACAAAGTCCTTTCTTTTTCTTAAATTTTTAAAGAATTATTTATTTTATTTTATTTATTCATTCATTTATTTTAATTTGAACAGAGAGAGAGAGAAAGTGAGGAAACGAGCCACCAGGTCCGGGACTAGAACCATGATCAGCCACATGGGAGTGTCCAGTTCCTTAACCACCACACCACCTGCTGGTCCCAACTTAATTTTTTTTTAAGAGAAATTTTTTTTGGGGGGGAGGAGGCAGAGATTTTTGCTATAGGGCACGTGCACTCGCCAGAAAAACAGAGACAGAAAGCGAGAAATCACCCCCCAGCAGGGATGGCCACACTGCAGTTCCTTCTCTTCCATTCTCCTCTTGTGATCTTGGGCACACACGCACCCGGCGTGAGTTTGAGCCACTACGTCCAAGACTCGAACTGAGGTTGACTACTTGGGAGTCCAGTGATGTAGCCATTATGCCATCTGCTGATCCCCAGCTCTTTTTCTACACTAGCCTCTACCTGGGATCCCAGAGCCACTTTTTGTGGCACCCACACTGTCATTTTCTCACAATAGAGTTATCATTCCTACACCAGTGACTCAAAAATGGGACCAGACAGGTGTCTGAGAGGGCTGTGAGTGAAGACACCTGTGAAACTTGACGTTTTAGGCATTTAAATTTGTACCCTAAGCTGCCTGGTGACTGACAAAGGGGCCCTGGTGAGAGTTATTGCTGGACTTCCAGCAGTGTTTGACCCTGATACCTGATTATTGTAAAAACTTCTTCCTTCCTTCCTTCTTGCCTGCCTTCCTTCCTTCCTTCCCCTCTCCCTCCCTCCCTCTCTCTTTCTTCCGTAAGCCAGAGAGAAATGGGCAGCACTCCCCATGCATACTGATACCACAGTCCAAGCCCAGCTTCAGCCAGCCCCAGGCCATGGGCACGTACACACTTAGGGAGATTTCAGGTATGAACTGGGAACCTTCCCATGTCTTCAGCTGCACAGAGCTTCACCTTTCACGCCTTTGCCACCACCCAGCCCCCCTCCCCCATACCTGATTTTTGAGACATCTCCTGATTCTCTTCCCTCTCTTTAGGGTTTCTTCTCTGTTTTTACTTTCTCTCTCAATTGAACTGGCCTTGGCTCTTCTCTACTCACACTCCCTGGAGAGAGCTCAGATCTTTCTTGGTTGTATCTCCTACCTGGGGCACTGCAATATTAGACTCTAAACTTGACTTTGGCCTGAATTCTCAGCTTCTGCTTCACGGAGCTGGCTGCCTCTGGACCACAGGAATCTCCAACTGAGCATGTCCAAATCCAAACATCATGGTCAGTTACTCCAGTCTCCTCCTCCACCTGGCTTTACCTCCAGATATCTCAGGAATAGGCCCCCAAACTAAGCCATGGATTTGAGTGTTATCCTAGACTCCCCCGTCTCCCCAGTCTCCATACCCGCTCCTGAGAGTCTGCATATTCTGCTAGTTTTACATTCTAAGTACTATCAGATCTAGCCGCTCT
>NW_006159751.1:2686331-2698742 GCF_000334495.1 Tupaia belangeri chinensis
GTCTACCCCTGCCTTGTTCAGGCCTTCATTATCTTTTAACTGGACAGTTGCAATGGCCTTCTTCTAACTTGTCTCCCTGCCCACAGTCTTGCCTCCAGCAAATCCATCCTCCAATCCTGATGCCAGAATGATTTGAAATGCAAATACGATCTTGCCACTCCCCTTCTTAAAACCCACCAGCCACAGTGCTTCTGTAACCACAGTGTAGCCTCTGGCGTGGGCTGAAAGTAAGTTGGTACTACTCCTACTACTATTGCTACTAGTAGTATACTGTTACTACTAATGAACACTAATAATAGCAGCTAACATTAACTGAGCATTTTCTGTTATACCTTTAAATGATTTATCTTTTTAAAATAAATCAGAACCAATTGTAAGTTTATAGCTCTCATTTGCTTGGGATGAAGGAGAAAGGCAGAGTTCCAGGCAGGGAGCACCATAGAAATATTCATAAACATAATTGATATTATATACTCCAGTGAGCAACCATGCTGATTTAGCCTTCAGAGTTAAACGGGTGGTGGGCCAGCAGGTGGTATGGTGGTTAAAGTGCTGGATCTCACATGACTGACTCCACGGTTCAAGTCCTGGACCCCAGTGGCTTGAAAAATATGCTGGGTGCATGTGAATGCATTCCCCAAATCCCAAGGGAGAATGGAAGAGTAGGGATTGTGGTGTGGCCATCCCCCCGGGGATGATTTCTCACTATCCCTCTCTCTGTCTCTCTCTTGCAAGAAAGAACACATGTCCTATGGCAAAAATCTAAAAATAATAAAAATAATAAAAACAAATCAAAGAGTTACTGCAGTTCTTATGAATGAAGATTTGCTTTCATTCCTTTAAAAAAATCAAATAAGAGCATCATTCAGATCTTAAATGTGTCGATGATGTATGTCCCACGTTTGAATGTTCCCAGGTTCCTGGGAATCCATAAAGGAGGGAGAAGGACTACTGGCCCCAGGGTCAAGTCCAGGCTTCCTGGCCTGGCTTATTGGTCTCTGCCCCCCTCTGCCTCCTCCTGCCACCCTAATCCTCACACTTTTCACTGTAGTTCAACCAAATTGTATGTAATGCTAACTATCGCTCACCCTCACCGAGGTCTCCCATGTGCCAGGCACTGGGCTAAGTGGTACGGTACATGCCAGTATCTTCTGTAAGCCTCACAGCAACCCTCCAAAAGTGAGTCTCGCTGTCTCCTTTTTATAGAGGAGCAAAGCAAGGCCCTTAGAGGTGGAGTTTCCTGAACTGGCCTGGCTAGAGTGCTCAGGTGGGTAGCAGTGCCCCTTACCCCTCCAGGCACAGGTTCTTGTGCACGCACTGCTCACTTTGCTCACGCCTATACTCCCTTCTGCTGAGTAGTGCCCAGTTGTCCTCCGGACTCAATTCTGACGGGTCTCCTGGGGAAGCCTTCATGGACTCTCCTGTCTCTGCTCCCAGGCTGGGCCCACTTCCACCTGACCCCATGAGCTGCCCTGGGCCTCAGTGGCCACCCACATGGCACAGGCTAAAATCCACATGTTTGGTCCATGTGCTATGCGAGGCAGGGTCGGGTCTCGTGTATCTTTGAAGGCCCGGCATATAGCACAGTGTCTGGGATATAACAGGCCTCTGTTGAGTGTTTGTTTAGTTGACTAGACTGAATTCCAGGCGCTGAACCTTGAGGTGATTGTCCATCTGACCAGTTTTCCCTGTCTTCACCTTCTCTAGGCACAAAGCCAGGCTATTTGATCTCTGGAGAAGGATCCTTTCCCTTCCTGCACCCTTTGGCTTCTGGTGGAAACTGCTGTCTGATCAGCCTCCTTGCCCACACGCTCTGGACATCTGTGCTGTCTCTGATCCCCTCTCTCATCCACACCAGCAGGCTGGACCCACAGCTGCCCTTCTGAACCAGCTTACTCAGCTTCCCCTTAGCTCTTTCTGCTAAATGTTTATATATTTTTTTCTGTCCAAAGCAGTTTAAAAAAAATTATTTCTCTCTCTTCCCTTGGTCTACCCAATCAACAGCTATAATTGGGCCTTTCTCCTTAGAAATGTACAATCTACTATTTAATGGAATGATCCCATTTTGCCTGGGGAAGTCCCTCTGCCTTCCCTTAAAACACTAAACATCCTCTGAGCCGCCGGAGTCTCCATGTGTCTGGGTCAGCCTGCTCTGCAGCAGGGCTCCATGCACAGCCCAAAGCACCCTCAGCCACCCGCCTCGCCAGCTGCCCTGCATCCCATGGCCCTGCCTGCCCTCACTTCCCAGTGTCCTCTGCTTCTGGCAGCTTTGGGACCCCCATCCCTGGCTTCTCCTCCATGCTGTATGGAATGAAGATTGCGAATCTGGCCTACGTCACCAAGACTCGGGTCAGGTTCTTCAGATTCGACCAATGGGCCGACGTGCGGCTCCCAGAAAAGAGAGTGAAGCCGAGGTCAGATATCAGCAAACAACATAAGTCACTGCTAGCCAAGATCTTTTATGACAGGTGTGTGTGTGTGAGTGCATTGTGTGTGTGTGTGCAGTGTGTGTGTGTGTGTAAGGGGGCAAGGCATGGAGGAAGGGCCATGACTGGCTGAGGAAGGAGTGGGTGGTCTCAGGTTGGGTTTGGGGGAAAGGCCTTCTAGGAATGGGAGGAAGACGGTCTGGGGGAGGAGGTGGGGTTCCTGTGCAGAGCTGGCTCTTCATGAGACTTTGCGGCCTACACCTTTCCCCAGGGCAACCCCCAGTCCAGCCCTCCAGCCCCAACCCCGCTTGACTCCCACTCTCCCCAGGGCTGAGTATCTTCAAGGGAAACATGGGGTGGACGTGGAAGTCCAGGGGCCCCATGAAGCCCAAGATGGGCAGCTCCTTATTCACCTGGATTTGAACCACAAAGAGGTGCTGACCCTGAGGCTTCGGAATGGAGGAACCCAGCCTGTCACCCTCATTTGCCTCTTTTCGTTCTGCCGGACATCCCAATTTGCCTTCTATGGTGGAGATCAGGAGCTGCCTTGCCAGCTGGGCCCTGGTGAGTGGGTTTCCAAAGGAAGGAGCCTCTGGGAGATGGGGGCTTTGAGAAGCATGCTATTGCTGTCCACTGGGCCCCTGCTGTGGGGCAGGGTGGGTCAGCCTGGGGGAGTGCCCAGCATATGGATGCTGGTAAAGGGCTCCACCCCACCCCCATTCACTCTGCCATCCTCCTTCCAGGTGCATGCTATGAGCTCCATGTCCACTGTCAGACCAGCTTTGTGGGCTACTTCCCAGCCACGGTGCTGTGGGAGCTGCTGGGACCTGGGGAGGCGAGCTCAAAAAAAGCCAACACTTTCTACATTGCCCGCTTCTTGGCTGCCGTCACCCACAGCCCCCTGGCTGCACAGCTGAAGCCTGTGGCTCCCTTCACGCGGACCCGGGTCACTGCAAGTCGTGTCACAACCAATCGGATAGAGGAAGGAGAGAGACCTGACTGGTAACTCCCCCCCACCCCCAATCCATTCTGGGCATATCCTGGCAATGACGCTGTGGCCCTTGGGAAGAGCACAGAGCTGGGAGCCAGAGCCCCTTTCCTAACTGCTCCAGGCTTAGGGGCAGCCATGTGAGCAGGCGAGCGACCTTGGACAAAGCCTATGCCCACCTTTCAGCAGTACTTCTGCATGCTCCTCAGAGGGGTTTTCGCAGAGCCTGTGTATGTGAGGGGTTTCTGTACTTGTGACAGCTTTTCTTGTCCCGCTCCTGCAGGGCCAAGGGCTACGACTTGGAGCTAAGTATGGCATTAGGGACATACTACCCACCCTCCCGCCTCAGGCAGCTGCTCCCCAAACTCCTTCGGGGAGGTATCTTCACTGCCCCAAAGGAGATTGCTGAGATCAAGTAAGTAACCTTCCCTCTTCTCCCCACACTCTTCCCTGCTCTCTGTGTCTTGCTTCTGGCTTCTTCCCTTTGCCTGGACTCCGCTCACCTCTGGCCTCTGTCCTCAGCCTCCCAGACTCTCTTCATTCCTTCCCTTACTGAGCACACACTGTGTGTAAGGCACTGTTCCAGGTGAACCAGTACATCAGGACCTTGCCCATTCTAGTGGGGGACAGTGAATGCTTATCTTGCAATTGCTTGCTTTTTCTCTTTATTGCCAGAGGGCAAATGCACTCACTACAGAGAGAGAGAGAGAGAGAGGGAGAGAGGGAGGAAGTTCCCACCCTACCCAGTGGAGCATGGTCACACCCCAATCTTTTTTTTTTTTTTTCCCATTTCTACATCCCTTCAGGATTTTGGACTCGCATGCACATGCACCTGGTGTGGGATCTGCCACACTGTGCACAGCTCAACCACTACACCACAGGGTTACCCTAATAAGATCAAGGTATTTTTAAAAATTTGAGTGGGCCAGCCCCATAGCACAGTGGTTAAGCACTGTGCATGGGAAACCAGACCTCACATGGCTGGCTGCAGTTCAAATTCTGGCTCTAGTAGCTTGAAAATCATGCCAGGCATGTGTGCATGCGTGCTCAAAATCCTGACAGGATGGAGGAAGGGAGACTGTGGCATAAGCACAACCCATCAGAGGGAGCTTTCTCTCTTGTGCTGTTTCTTTGGTGGGTGCACACACACTCTGGGGAAAAGAAAATTATTTTATTTCATACAGAGACAAGTGTTGTAATGAATTAAACTAACACTAAACTAAAACTAAAGCGGGTAAGGGGGTGGGTCTGTACTGTTCTACAGAGGGCACTCAGTCCTGGCCTCTTTGAGGAGGTGACATTTGAACAGAGAACGACATTTTAATGAGGTGAAGGGTGGGTCTGGGAGGACCTGGGGGGAGAATGTTCTGGCCATAAGACCCACAGTGCAAATGCCAAGTGAGGTCTGAGGCGGGGGCAGGGGCATCCTAGGAAGCAAGAGCAAGGACTCCCTTCTCTGAGGCCTTTGACCCCCATCTACATCGCTGTCCTTCGAGTGTGTGCTTCTTCCTAATGCTTTCAGTTCCAGAGCCTCAGATGGGAACGGGTGGGTGGATGCTCCTGGGCTTGGAGTTTCCTGACCTGCTCTGTATCTGTCCCCTCCTGTGCTCCCTGCACCATCACTGCCAGGGCCCAGCTGGAGACACCCCTCAAGTCAAGGAACTACGAGGTGAAACTCCGGCTGCTACTGCACTTGGAGGAGCTGCAGATGGAGCATGACATCCAGCAGTATGACCTGGAGTCCGTGCCCATGATGGGAGACCCTGCCGACCAGAACCCCCAGCTGCTCACACTGGAGGTCAGGGCTCCAATCGGGTGCAGGGAGGGCAGGCTCAAGGCTACAGGCCAAACACTATTTGTGACAGGGCAAACAAGAAGAGGTTCTTGCTCCACAAGGCTCAAGGAAGTTTGTGCTCAGAAAGAGCTGTCAGAGCCTGGTAGTGGGGAAAATCTGGAGTTTTATCCAGGCTTTGCTACTACCAGCTGTGTGACCCTATGCAAATGCCTTGCTTTCTCTGAACCTTAGTTCCCTCATCTGGAAAGCACAGAGCTGGATGGATCATTCTTAGAGCACTTTTTAGCTCTTATATTTTGAATGTGTACACATCAGCCCAGAATTACATGAGGATGGATTTCTGCACCCAAGTGCAGGTGGGAATGGAGAGGGTGAGGGTGACTGTATTTCAGGAGGAGAGTTTAGCAAGATTTAAAGGAGAATAGGAATTGAGCTGGCTACAAGGGCAGCTGGTGTTCTGGGAGCTGGCTGCCAGGTCCTGGAGTCATGCACTGGAGGCTCTGGATTCCTGGGTGCAGCATCTCTGAGCAGCGTGGGAAGATTTGCTGTTTTCCTCTTGACACTTGTGCTGTTGGCTGGGAGAAGGTTGAGGGCCCCAGGGACAGCTATGTAAGGCCTTGAGTCTTGGTTTGGAAGGCCCAAATCTATCCTTATCCTTCAGAGTTTTAGAGAGCCTGAGCGTTGGGCCCTCCTCTGGTCTTCCCTGAATAGATGCTTGTGTTCACACCTCGTAGGTTCCCGGGGTGACCGAGAGCCGCCCTTCAGTGCTACGTGGTGACCACCTGTTTGCCACCTTGACCTCTGAGATACACCAGGAGAACCCTGTCACCTACAAGGGCTTTGTGCACAAGGTGGAGCTGGACCGTGTCAAGCTGAGCTTCTCCCCGAGGTATGTGCCAGGGGAATCCTAAGCTGCCAGAGGATCTCTAGGCTTCTTCCTGAGGCCAAGGGAGGGAAGGGTATTCTTGCTGACACAGGCAGGACCCAGACACAGGAATGGGTGAAGTATTGTCACAGGAACCTTGAGATACCTCAGCGACTTCCTTCCTCTTTACATGGAAGCCTCAGAAAAAGGAGGAGCAGTAGCTGGGGAGTTCTGGCCAGTCACTGCTCACCTCCTACCTCTAACTGGAACTCTCTGCCTCCTCCCGCCCAAAGCCTCCTGAGCCGTTTTGTAGATGGGATGACCTTCAAAGTGAACTTCACGTTCAACCGGCAGCCCCTGCGGGTCCAGCACCGTGCCCTGGAGCTCACAGGGCGCTGGCCACTGTGGCCCATGCTCTTCCCCGTGGCATCCCATGATGTTCCGCTGCTGCCACCAGATACAAAGTTCAAGTGAGTCTGGGGCTACTTGGGAGTATAGGTGTAAAGGGTGGAGTCGGGAGGCCTCTAGGACACTGCATGGCTTCAAGTTCCTATTCCCGGCCCCTCTGCCAGGCTGTATGACCGGAGTCTGGAGTCCAACCCAGAGCAGCTGCAGGCCATGAAGCACATCGTTACAGGCACCACCCGCCCAGCCCCCTACATCATCTTTGGGCCTCCGGGCACCGGCAAGACCGTCACCTTAGTGGAGGCCATTAAGCAGGTGGGGCCTGTGCACTGGCACTGCTGGTACAAGCAGTTGTCCCCAGATTCTGGTTCCCTCCAGCTCCCTGAATGCTCCTGTTCAGAGAATGACCAACAAAAGGGGAGGTAGGGGGGCCAGCAGATGGCGTAATGGTTACATCACTGGGCTCCGAAGGTAGTCAAACACAGGAGTCCCAGATCCAGTGACTTAAAACTCGTGCGTGTGTATGCGCATATGCGCATGTGCCCAAGATCCCAAGAGGACAGTGGAGAAGAAGGGATTACAGCATAGCCATCCCCCCACCCAGGGGTTTTCTCGAGGGGAGTTTCTAGCTTTCTGTCTCCAGTGAACACACACACCTGATAGGGAAGAAAAAAAACTTAAAAAGGTGGGGGAAGGTAAGGGGCCAGTCCTGTAGCCTAGAGGGTTTAGGGAGCTGGATCCCACATAACTGACTGCAGTCCAAATCCAGGCCCCAGGGGCTTGAAACCCACACCTAGCACATGTGCTTGCATTCCCCAAATTCTAGCAGGATGGAGAACTGGAAGGGAAGGAATCGCGGTGTGACTATGCCACATTGGGAGGTTCTCTGTCTCTCTCTCTCTGGCGAGTGCCACACTCTTTAAGGATTAAACAGGACAGGGTGGGGAGAGGCAGGGAGATGAACGTGCCTGTTGAGTGCTATTGTGCAGGTTGGGCACTGCATGGGGTTTTTTTTCTGAGGTTTTTGCTATAGGGCACTCATCAGAAAGACAGAGAGATAGAAAGGGAGAAATCACCCCCCAGGGGAGACGGCCACACCGCAATCCCGTCTCCATTCTCCTCTCAGGATCCTGGTCACCCATGCACACGTGCCCGGCTTGACTTTAAGTCCCGGATTCGGGACTTAAACCGTGGTCGACCACATGGGAGTTCAGCGACAGCCATTACGCTAACTACTGGTCCCAAGGCACTGCATGGCTTTTAAAGTCAGTCCTCCCGTTTCAGTCATCATAGAGCTGGTTTATGAACAAGCAAGCAATGCACTCATTGTCAGTCTTGCCACACCACTCTTGTCAGTCTTGCCACACCACTATCCTCCCCACTGCCTCCCAGCGAGCCAGAGTCAGAGATGTGCCTAGCATATTCAAGTTTACCTGGGCCTTGGCCCCAGGCCTCCTGTGTGATTTCCAGCATCGTATAGCGGCCCTCTATCCCCTGGGCTGCTGCAGCTGGACCAGGCTTGGGTATTTCCTGCAGGAGTGTCTGGCATTGAAGTGCTTTTAGACAGGCAGAGGCCTAGGGGCAGAACCATGGGAGGCAGATGCCACGCTGTCCAGCCTGGATCACGGCTTGTCTCAGGAAGCTGCTTCCCACTGTGCTTTTCTGCATCTCAGGTGGTGAAGCACCTGCCCAAAGCCCACATCCTGGCCTGCGCTCCATCCAACTCAGGGGCTGACCTCCTTTGTCAGCGTCTCCGGGTCCACCTGCCCAGCTCCATCTACCGCCTCCTGGCCCATAGCAGAGACATCCGCATGGTGCCTGAGGACATCAAGGTACCTGGGGAGGTGCTGAGGACCAAGGGATGGCAATGCCAGGGAGGCTCTCAGGGCACACACTGGAGCTGGAAAACTTGAAGACCTGGATTCAGACACTGGCTGTGTTACTCTGAGTAGGTCAGAACCCCTCTCTGGCCTTCAGTTTCTCTATGAAGTGAAGGAGGTGGATAAAGGTGGTTGGGGGCCCAGGAACCAGGCTGAGGGTGAGAACAGAGGCCAAACTGATTCCTCCTGTCTCTTCACACTCAACAGTCCTGCTGCAACTGGGATGCGAAGAAGGGGGAGTACGTGTATCCTGCCAAGAAGAAGTTGCAGGAATATCGTGTTTTAATTACCACGCTCATCACTGCCGGCAGGTGGGGACTGTGTTACGTGTGTGTCTCTTAATTGCGAGTAAAGGGGCAGGAGGCTAGGGAGATGGGAAAGAACACTTCCTGGTTGGCGAGGTGAAGGGCTAGCTTGCAGTGAGCGTTCAGGTATGGGAGTTGGATGCCCGGGTGTGACTCCTGCCTGACCTTACACTACCCAGGCTGGTCTCGGCACAATTTCCCATTGATCACTTCACACACATCTTCATCGATGAGGCTGGCCACTCCTTGGAGTCTGAGAGTCTGGTGGCCATAGCAGGTGAGGGGCTCAGGGTGGGCTGCAGGTGTACCCTGCCCGGAGTCTCAGAAGTCCCACCACTTACCTTTTTCCCCATGCCCTCTTCCTCTCAGGGCTGATGGAAGTCATGAAAACAGGCAATCCAGCAGGGCAGCTAGTGCTGGCCGGAGACCCTAAGCAGCTGGGACCTGTGCTGCGTTCCCCACTGACCCAGAAACATGGGCTGGGGTTCTCCCTGCTGGAGCGGCTGCTCACCCACAACAACCTGTACAAGAAGGGCCCTGAGGGCTATGACCCCAAGTACATAACCAAGCTGCTACGCAACTACAGGTATTCCTGCCTCTCGCCACCCCTGCGTCCCACCACCTCTGCCACCTCACCCCCCTGCGGCCTGGCTGGAGGCCTGGCCTTACAGTCCTGTTGCTCACAATTCTCATGATGCAGAAAGACTGAACTGGGAGGTAGGAAGGCTCCATTCTGCCCATCGCTGCTGCTCGTCTTAGCATGTGTTTTCTCTCTGGACCCGTTGGCTTGTCTGTGTGTTGGGGTCAGTGGTTCCTAGGCATCCAGACGCATCTGCTACAGGTCCCAGGTGAAATTTCCAGACAAGCCAAGCAAAAATGAAAAGTGTGAGAATATAGTTTTTCATAAATCTATTTGCATTTAAGAGCTATATACTTCCTTTAGTAAATGAGCTTAGACATCTAAAATTCTTAGGTGAGTTCCGGGTTGTCCCTGAGTGCTCAGTAAACATAAGCTACTGTGCCTTATGTTTTTCAATTGAACATGGGTTTATCAATTAACACTAAAATAGGGGATCATTTATTTTTGTCCTGTCCTTTGGCAAAACCGAAACCGGGGAATGGGTCCTTGTTTTCTGAGTGCATGTGTGGTAGGGTGATGGGGGTTGGAGAGGTGGCGTCCTGACCCTCCTATAGCGTACAGAGTAGCTGAACCCAAGGTGCACACCCTGCCTAGCTTTTTAGAGTGGGCCGGATACTGAAGCCTGCCTCCCACATGGCCTCAGCCTGCCAGCAACAGCGTCCAGCTTATGCTGACTTTCTTGGGTCTTGTTTTTATTTCAGGGGACGGGTCGGTGCTACCCCTGAACTAGGTGCTCTCTGGAGCCACATTTGGTTCTGATTTCTGTGGTTCCCAGTGCCTGATAGCAACACTGCAGGTTGTGTCTGCAGCCCTGGGAGCCGGAGGAGTGTGTATGGGCGCACAGCAGATAAACGGGGTTCCCCCTAGGGTCCGCAGGAGCAGGACAGAAGGTATATGGCCCTTGGTCTTGCTCTTCCTCCTCTCGCCTCCCAGATCTCATCCCACCATCCTAGACGTTCCGAACCGGCTTTATTACGAAAGGGAGCTGCAGGCCTGTGCTGATGTGGTAGATCGAGAGCGCTTCTGCCGCTGGGAGGGTCTGCCTCAGCAGGTGAGGCTGGATAGGGCAGGCGGGGCTCCCACCCCCTCACTCGACTCCTCCTACTGGAGGTACAGGTAGGAGGAGCTCTGCGTGGACGCCATGGGCCCCTCCCACTGCTGCCTTGGCCTGGGTCCCTTATTTCCTGGATGGGTTTGGGGTGGGAAGGAAGGGAAGCAGGGAGGTCCCGCTAAGGGCTTCCCTTGACCCCACATCCAGGACTTTCCCATCATCTTTCACGGCGTAATGGGCAAGGATGAGCGTGAGGGAAACAGCCCATCCTTCTTCAACCCTGAAGAGGCTGCCACAGTGATTTCTTACCTGAAGCTGCTCCTGGCCCCCTCCTCCAAGAAGGGCAAAGTGCGCCTGAGCCCCCGAAACGTGGGCGTCATCTCCCCATACCGGAAACAGGTCAGGCCCTTAGTTCCCAACAGTGGTGGGACCACCCCCATCCCCATGGGACCACCTTAACAGCCTGACCACTAGGCAGAGGTTTCAGAGCTCAGGCCCCTGCGGGCTCCCTATCTTAGAAGAGGGGCAAGGCCAGCTTCCACTGCTGTCTCTGTCCCTAGCCCCCTGGCCACCTGCCTGGCTCCCTCTTGCTCTGGAGGAATGGCATGAAAGACACCTGTCCCTCCTTCCAGGTGGAAAAAATCCGTTACTGCATCACCAGACTTGACAGGGAGCTCCGAGGACTAGATGACATCAAGGACTTGAAGGTGACACACTGTTCACTCATGCTCCCTGCCTTCTGTGTACCCCTCACATCTCACTTCAAGACCTCCTCAAGCTCCTGCTTATGCTCTGGTTCAGCCCATGTCCCTGTCCCACTCCCACTGCCTTGTGACGGAACTGCGGCTCTCCCCAGCCTCTCCCCCGTGGAAATCCCACAGGAGGCCTGTAGCAAGCACCCACACCACTCTTAGGATTCCTGGGATCCTGCAGGTTTGAGGCCTCTGCCCTAAGGATGAAGTCCAAACTCCACTGCCTCCTTGGCCTGGCCTGTGATACGAATTGTCTGTCACCTCAACCCCTAGCCCCACCCTCTGTGGCTTGACTCTAAAGTGGTGCTTGTCAACACTGACTGCAGATAAAAATCACCTGGAGAGCTTTTAAAGCTGCCTGCTTTGGTCCCTGCCCAAGCAATTAACACCCCAGGGGCAGAGCCAAGGCACTGGTATTTTTTTTACAGCTCTTCAGGTGACTCCACCATGCATTCAGGACTGAAAGCACTGCCAAGATTAAGAAGCCTCACCTTTGGGAATTCTTTGTTTTTTTTTTTTTCTTTAAAGAATTTTTTTCATTGTCTTTATTTATTTATTTTTGAAGTTGACCAGAGAGAGACAGAGAAGGAAAGAGAAAGCAAGCTGCCAGGTCTGAGACTCGAACCACAGTCAGCCAGCCACGTGGGAATCCAGCCATCTTAACCACCATGCCACATGCTGGCCCCTCACATTTGTTCGGGAATTCTGATCAGGAGGTCCGGGTTATGACCCCAGAGTTGTATATTCTTAACAAGCACTTAGTGATTATCTTCAAGAAAGTTTGGAAAACTGCTGGAGTTACTGAGTTCTTTGCAGTGTTGTTTTCCTTGCTGAGAACACTGGCACCCTTGGGGCTTTAGCTTTCTGAGTTTTTCCTGGCTCTTGTCTCTACACTCACTGTGCTGAGCTCCAGTTCACCAGTGACTTCTCTGCCCTCTGGAGCTCCAGCTCTCTGGGGCAGTCCCTGTGCTTCCCAGTTGGCCTCAGGCCCTGCCTGTCCCTCCCCTCCAGGTGGGCTCTGTGGAAGAATTCCAAGGCCAAGAACGCAGCGTCATCCTCATCTCTACTGTTCGAAGCAGCCAGAGCTTTGTGAAGCTGGACCTGGACTTTAACCTTGGTTTCCTTAAGAACCCAAAGGTCTGAGGGCTGCTGGAGGCCAAGAATTTTTCCTTCCTTGGGGCCCTTCCAGCCCCTGATGCCACCATTTCTTCCTTCCAGAGGTTCAACGTGGCTGTGACCCGGGCCAAGGCTCTCCTCATCGTGGTGGGCAACCCCCTTCTCCTGGGCCATGACTCCGACTGGAA
>NW_006159751.1:2698793-2699277 GCF_000334495.1 Tupaia belangeri chinensis
AGTGAGCGTCCCCACCCCCAGATCCCTCCAGTGGCTATAGCTCCCGAGGGGCCCCCAGCCCAAGGCAGGTGCATCTTTATTAAGCACCTCCTTAGGGCTCAACCCGGAGTTCCTTACTCTCTGAGTAGCCTCCATTCTATCTGAATTAACTGACATTCAGAGGGTAAGCAATTCTCCCTGAGAAGAGGGAGGGTCAGGCTAAGCCACCCTGTCCTGGGACTCCTCTGCCAGCCTCCAAAGCTCCATGTGTGCAAACGTCCCTGTACCCCACAGATTCCTGGAGTTCTGTAAAGAAAATGGGGGATACACTGGGTGCCCCTTTCCTGACAAACTGGACCAGCAGCAGGGACAGAACTTATTCCAGGGTCTGATCAAGCACAGCGCCTCTACCTCAGGTATGGCTGGACAGCCGGGCCGGGCAGGAACAGTGCTGGAGGAGGAGGAGGAAGAAGGAAGACAAAGTGCCCCTCCTTTCTTCCTAGGG
>NW_006159751.1:2699339-2705081 GCF_000334495.1 Tupaia belangeri chinensis
AGCGAGAGGGATGAGCTCTGAAGCCCCAGCAGCGGCTGAGCTGCTCACACCAGCCAAGCCTTAACTGCCCCGCCCGACCCTGAACCAGACCCTGCCTGAACCTAGCCTAGCCGCCCCTCCAAGGGACTGGAGGGCTGGGGGCGGGAGTTTACAACCTAAGCCATTCCACCCCTTCCCCTGCTGGGGAGAATTACACATCAAGCTGCTAAACTGGGGGGAGGGGGGAAGGGGGGAAGGGAAGAAAAACTATGCAAAAGCCAAAAGCCTCTATACTGTCTCCTCTTCCTGAGCCCTCAAGCTGACCCTTAGGGGGGAGGGTGGGACTGTCACACCCTGCCCAGGGCCACACCCTCCCTGAGCTAGAGAGGAACCCAGTCACCATGTCCAGAGGAGGAAACCCAGTGGGAGGTGGCAGGGAAGCCACCCACAGATTTCTAAGTTTAGCCCCTGCTATAGTCCACTCCCCCTCACCAGCTCCTAGGCCCAGAGCCAGGTATGACCTCAGTCTTTGCTCCAAGACTCCACCCTGCAGGCGAGAGTCCTGCCTTTGCCGTTGGCCTCCAGGCAGCAAGCAACTCATAAATGAAGAGCGGCCTCAGGCTGGCAGCCAGGGGAAGACAAGGACCAGGAGAGGACATGTTGGATCCTGTGGCCTTTATTTGTGCCCCCACCAAGTGCAGTCAGAGCAGAAACCCCAGGGGCCTGGACTGTGGGTTTTGCCTCCCAAGTCCTCTACCCCAGCCACTCTCGTGTGAGCCAAAAGTATATAAAGTGCTGGTGTGTGACCATCCTTCGGGGGAGGCCAAGGGAACAAGAACCCCAGCCCTGGACCAGAGCAGGGGGTGTGCTCTGCCCAGCTCTCCCCTAAGGCTGGGAAACTCATGCAGTCCTGGGCAGCAGGAAACTGGAAAAGGGAGCCTTCAGCATGGAGTCCTGGGGGGAGAATGGGGACTGGGGCAATTTCTGCACCCCTATGAAGGGAGGTGGGCAAGTTGGAGGCGGGGGAAACCTCAGAGAATAGGACAGCCCCTCCGGCGCTTATTCTTGCGGACCTGGAGGCCTGCCCGAGTAGCCATCTCAAACACCTCCCGGACCCCCTCCTTGGTCTTGGCTGAGCACTCCAGGTAGCCAAAGGCACTGATCCGGTTCGCCATGTCTCGGCCTTCCTCAGACCGAACGGGTTCCTGAAAAGACAGGAGGATCTCTAGCCCTGGCCCTGCAAAGCACCCAGACCCCATCTCCCTGTTAGTTAACAGGGACCAGAGATCCAAAACCAAAACTCCCATCCCAACAAGCCCTATACCCCACGGGACATATTTCCCTAACCTGAATGTCTACCCTTTGGCTACCAGAATCAGGTTTTCTTTCTTTTTCTTTTTTCTTTCTTTTTTTTTTTTTTTTTTTTTTGTAGGGCGTGTGTGCTCACCAGCCAGAGGGATGGTGAGAAATCACACACACACACCCCCAGGAGATGGTCACACCGCAATCCCTTCTCCAGTCTCTCAGGAGTTTTGGTCATACATGCACATGCACCCAGCACAAGTTTCATAACCTTTATGCCATCTGCTAGTCAGAAAACTGAATCATCCGTTTTCTAACATGCAGGCCTGACAGGTATCCCCAGTTTAAAACCTCACCATTAACTATCCTCATGAGCCCACATTCCTTGTTCTGACCCTGTGCTCTAATAAACTAGCCCTCTGGCTAGAGCCACATGTCAGGTCCCTGAAGAAGCCAGCTTCCTTACCCTCCCTCTTGCAGCCACTAGCCCACCCCTCCCCAGGTACAGCCCCCACGGAGACAAGCTGTATTCCTGAGGATGAGCATTTTCTTACTCCTCAGCAGCACCAATTCTAGACAGAATGGACAGTAAACCAGAATAAGTGAAAATCCCAAGTGACCTGAGACAAGCCACTTCATTTTCTGATGACATGAGACCTGAGACCAAGGGCCCTCCAGGTTTTTCCCTCTGCAGGTACAAACACACAGCCAGCAGCCTGTCCCAGGGCAATGAGTGGGAGAAGGAATGCCCCGCTTCCAGCCCACAGCCCTGCTCACCTGCTTCATCTTGGCCAGCTCCCTCCTGGTGTGCTCATCTTGCCTCAGGTCCTTTTTATTCCCCACCAGGATGATGGGCACATTGGGACAGAAGTGCTTCACCTCAGGCGTCCACTTCTCAGGAATGTTTTCTGCAGACAGGTCCCAACAGGTGTTGGTGCATCCACTGAGACCAGGGAGCCCCTGCCCCAGGCCCCCTCACCTTCCCTCAGCGGTCTTAGAGGCTGTTTGCTCCGACAATCCTTTCACAGCTTCAAACCTCTCCTCCCCAGGGTATACCCTCCCAAGGGCCAGAGTACCATAGTCAAGGAGACAATTTGGGCCTAAATGTTCCCTGTGCCATTCCCCACAGCCTCTCGGCCTTTGAAGCTGGCTGCAGGCAGGCCAACGCTGATTCCAACTGTTCTCAGTCCCCTCCCTCCAGCCAGTGCCCTCACCCAGGCTGTCGGGGCTGTCAATGGAGAAGCACATGAGGATGACATCAGTGTCCGGATAGGAGAGGGGCCGCAGGCGGTCATAGTCTTCCTGCCCTGCTGTGTCCCACAGAGCTAGTTCCACCTGACACATAAGACCAGTGAGTTAGCCAGCCCTAGGGCTCCCAACCCTGCCACCAGAGGTCCTTTCTGAAACCATTGGTTCTTGGGGCTTGCTGAACACTTGTCTTCTGGGCACCAGCTATGAGCCAGGACTCATCATGATAGTCACACAGTGTAAACTAGGTATGTTTCTTAAGAATCTAGAACATATTTGATCTCTGTATAGTTTATGGGTTGCCACTGCAACCTGTTATTTCCTACAACCACCCTTGAGAGGAGGTCTTGTCATGATGCCCCTTTTGCAGCTGGGGGAGTTTAAACCCAGAGGCAAAGGGACTCCATTAGGATGACAGAAGCAGGTGCATCCAGGGTCTTCAAGGCTATAGATTCATTTCCTAACTTCCACTGGCTTACAGCAAGGATGGGGGTGGGCCACAGGGAAGGACACTAGGACAGGAGATCTCTAAGTGACCAGGAGGGGTAGGGACTCCTGGCCCTCACCTGCTTGCCATCCACCTCAATGTCTGCGATGTAGTTCTCAAAGACAGTAGGAACGTAGACCTCTGGAAACTGATCCTTGCTGAAGACAATCAGGAGGCAGGTCTTCCCACAGGCACCATCCCCTACAATCACCAACTTCTTCCGGATCGCAGCCATGGCTGGGGCTCGCGGGAGTGGGGAAAAGCCAGGAAGTCCAAAGTCACTTCTAGGCCTCCAACGTCCCTGGAAACCGAGATATCCTGCAAAGGGACAGAAGGGAGGAGGGTGACTTGCTCAGACACGTTCTGGCCAAGAACCAGACAGCAGAGCTTGAGATTCCTAGTGTCTGGGTCAGGACAGGTCTCCCAGGCAAGTTAGAATTCAGCAGAGGTGGGGAGAAGAACCCATCTGAGCCAGAACACGTGAGTCTAATCTAATCCACTCACCAACCAAGACCCTGGATACCTAAAGAAGCATTCAGAGATCAGGGACCATCAGCTTTTATGTGCTTTACTTATCAGGATTTCAAATCAGACTTCATTTGTTAACCAGGATTTTGAACAATCAGTAAAATCTAATCTGGAACACACTGTCTCTCCGTGAGAATCATGCCTGTCAGTCACAAATGACTCCCTCTCCAAGGCCACAAACTAGCAGAACCAGCTCCCAGGTGGGAGTAAGGCAAAGAATATAAGGCCCCTAAGTGCCAGGCACTATGTTGGACATTTTTGTTTTTGGAGCGGTTTTTGCTATAGGGAGCTTGCGCTCGCCAGACAGAGAGAGAGAGACATCATAGAGACAGAAAGCGAGAAATCACCCCCCAGAGGGGATGGTCACGCCACAATCCCTTCTCCATTCTCTTGGGATTCTTGGGCACGCACGCACACGGCCTGAGTTTTAAGCCACCAGGTCCGGGACGTGAACCGCGGTCGACTACGTGGGAGTTCAACGACATAGCCATTACGTTAACTGCTGGTTCCCACTATGTTGGACATTTTGACAAAAATTATCTCCTTTGGTCCCCAGATGCCTGGAAGGCGGACGGTTCCCATTTTGACAAACTAGGAAACAGCCTCAGAGAAGACAAGACACACACGGCAGGGACAGCACAGAGCGGGACTGTCTTCGGGTACCTGTGCCTTTCTGACCACCCCAGAGGTGGGAAGGGGAGCAGGAGTGGGGAAGCCCAGACAGAGGACAGTGGCAGCAGCCAGCCGGCTTCCCTGGCCCACCCCACCCAGTCCCCAAAGCCCCGAGTCACACAAAGGAGGCTCAGTCCTGGCTGTGCCCACAGCTCCCATTCGGGCAGCCTGCCTTCCTCCCCCCTTCCTCCTGGGCCTGGCAGCAACACTGGGTCACTCAGCCCCAGGCAGGGGACAATGACCACACTGTGGGAAGCCAAACATCCACCACAGCAGACCGACTGAGAATAATCCACTAGGGAATCACCTCCACCTACTCCTTGGAACGGCCTTCCTCCCTCTGTCCAGCTCACCCGAAGGCCCTGCCCACCCCTCCCTGTGACTCAGGGCAAGGAGTCAGCTTCCCGGGGTTTCCATGTGCTCCCCCCCAACACATGCACGAGCATCTGCACAGTTCATCACACCTTCCCAGCTCCCCTTACTTCCTCCTTCCCTGGGGAGGGGAGCTGACCTGCAGCTTGCTGAAGTTCTCAGGCCTGCAGCCGGGAGGAAGAGGGCGGGCTCTGGGGCTGCGATGAAGTCAAGGCTGTTGGGAAGGGGGAGGGGGCTGGAGCCTGGGCTGGGAGGAGCCCCAAAAGAGAGAATGAGACTACCCGGGACCCGGAGCAGTTAAGTAATAAGGGACGGTAACCTGATCTCTGTCCCAAACTTGGCTTTTCCTCTCGGCCCCACATCCTGTCAAACTGGGCTGAACTCTTCTAATCCTCAGACGTCCAGCACCAGCTCACACCCGGCCTCCTCTGCCTTTTAGGAAGCAGATACTCCAGCCCAAAGCCAGTCCTCTCCAACGTGGGATCCTGGGCGCCCCCTCCCTCCGCCTTGCGCGCACATTCACAGAACTGGGATGTGAGGGAAGTGGACGTGAGTCAGACAGAATTTACAGGAGGTGAGAGTATACGGCCTCACCACAAATGGGGCTCTGACATCCCAAAACACAGAAAAGAGGCAGTCGCTCTGCCAGCAGAAGTCTCTGAAACAGGGAGACTTCCCCCAGCAAGGGGGTTCCTTGGCCATTTCACCCAGGTGACTGACACTAACTGCTCCAGCTGCATCAAGTCGAGCTGGGGAAGCCGGGCCAGGGTGAGCAGGGCTGACGGAGGGCAATCTTCGCTGGGATGAATGAGGACCAGGCACTCAGGCAGGAGTATGCCCCTGCAGTCCCCCATCAGAGAACTTCACCCGGCACCAGCAGGGGAGAGGCAGAGGCCAGAACTCTGGGACAGAGCACGCATTAAACGACCAGGAGCCCCCTGGGGTTCTGGTTGGGTCAGAACAGGACCAGGCCAGGCTAGGCCTCTAGGCCGGAGACCAAGATGGCATGGACAACAGCTCCCTGTGAGAGGCAACCCCACAGCAACTCCTCCACTGACCCCAAGAGGGACCACCGAACCCTACACAAAGCTTGGACGCAAGGGAACGTTGGGCGCTCTTGAGAGGAGCCACTGGCTACACCAACCTCCTGCCTC
>NW_006159751.1:2705141-2705466 GCF_000334495.1 Tupaia belangeri chinensis
CACCTCCCTGGAAGTCTAGGGGTTATCTGGCGAGACACCTTGCCCTCAACTTTAAGACCAAGAGGGTGGACAAGTGTCGCTTTTAGTAGCCCAGTCCACACCCCCAGGATCATCCTGAGCCGGGTTTGAGTGTGAGCGAAGAGGAGAGACTCTTACACACTTACACAGACACACTCACAAAGGAGCTGGCTCCTTCCCACCTCCCCTACTCCCCCTCCTACAGGCAGACTCCAGGAACCGTCTAGGGCGGCCTCCGACCAGTGGCAGCCCCCAGTGGTCACACCCCGCCCCTATTCCCGCCCTTCCACCACCCAGCCTGGGGGAA
>NW_006159751.1:2705535-2719852 GCF_000334495.1 Tupaia belangeri chinensis
GGGGCTGGGGCACCCTCGCGGGGATCCAGGTCGCCCTCAGTCCGGCGGGACAAGTTCCGGGAAGCCGGGAGAGGAAAGGAAAGGGCTCATTCTCGGACCCCAGGAGGTGAGAGCCTCTGCCCGGCAGTTCCAGGGATCCCTCGCTGCAGCCGGGGAGGGGCCCAGCCCGCCAGACCCTGGGACAGCCCGGACGCCGCGTCCAAGGGGAGGCAACGCGGCCCACGCTCGGGCTAGAACCCCCTCCCCGGCCGGCCCCAAGCTCCAGGCGAGCGGCGGAGAAAAGTGCTCCCCGGGGGACGAGTTCCCAGGACGCCCCGCCGCCCCCAGCCCCGGCCCAGGTACCTTCCTCTCCGCCGCCTCCAGCTGTGCGGCCGGTGCCCGGGGCCGAGACTGACCCGAGGGCCCGCCCCGCCCTCCTTCAGCGCCGCGGCGGGGAGGGGCGGGCCCGGCAGGGGGAGGGTCGGGGCTGCCCTTGGTTTGGCCCGCCCCCGACTCCAGCCCAAGGCTGCGGCGGGTCGCGGGTCCCAGGCGTCGGCCTCCGGGATATGGGGCGGATCACCGGGAGACGCCTGGACAGCGGAGCAGTGGGCGGTGAGGCTGGACCCCCGAAGACTCAGACTCTGCCCCGCCTGCCAGCCCCTAGGGGCGCACCGGCGTCGGGAAAGTTGAGAGGCGCTCGGGGTGGGGTCAGGAAGGGCCACTGCTGCCCTCGCGTGGCCGACCGTCTACCCGCTCCAGCCCCACCTGGGACCCAGCAGGAGGCAGACAGGGACTGGGCGGCGCCAGGGCGCTTGAGGGGGCGCAGGTACAGAAGGTGCCCACTCTCTGCTCCTAGAATCTCTGAGGAACAAATACAGTCCCATTCAAACCTCAGCCTTAAAGGCGTTCCAGAACCTTTCAGACCTACACCCCTTTTCCTAGTCACAATTCCCTTCCTTCCCCTGCATGGAATTTCCCTAGATCCAATTCCTGCCTGCTCAAAAGGCACTGGACATGCTTCTAGATCCCCAGCTGGAATTCAGTTTCCATTCCTACGGTATTATTTCTGTGCCATTTGGGGACTTCCTCCGGTCTAACTTAGCACAGAGGGCATTTACCTGCAAATGTATCTCCTCTATAAGGTGGCTCTGAGAAGGAGAAGGTGGGATAAGGAGGGCTACCAACATTTTATTGCTTGTGCTGGGTATACCATCTAACCCTTTTAACACTCACAGATCTTGGCAGGTAAGCAGAGCAGAGCCTTCGCCTTTTGTCTATGAGAGAACTGAGGCTCAGAGAAATGGCTTGTGCAAATGTTTACAATTATGACAGAGCAGTGCTGTCTCCCCGCTGCCTGTCACACTCCCCAGCCTGTCTTTTCCCTATTGTCTAGCACAGTGTGTGGTACATAGCAGGCTTTCAACAAAGGTTTTCGAAGTTAGAAGAATGTTAGAAGTCATATAAACTTTAAAGATCCAAAGTAAAATCCATGCATTTGATAATGAGGAAACTGAGGTCACAGGCTTTTTTTTTTTTAAGAATTATTTAATTTTAGTATTATTATTCATTTGAACGGAGAGAGAGAGAAAGGGAAAGTAAGAAAGCAAGCCCCCAAGTCTGGGTCTCGAACCATGGTCAACCATGTGAAAGTTCAGTGCCTTAACCACCATGCCACCTGTCAGTCCCTCCCCAGGCCTCTTAACTTGCTCAATAAATATTCATTGAGCATAAACTGAGAACTATGTGTTGAAATAAAAATCTGCCTTCAAACAATTTGTAGTCTAAATGAGGAATACAAAAAATTTCAAGGTGCTGGGAACCAGCAGTTAGCGTAATGGCTATGTCGCTGGACTCCCACGTAGTCGACCGCGGTTCGCGTCTCGGACCCGGTGGCTTAAATCTCACGCCGGGCGCGTGTGCGTGCGTGCCCAAGATCCCAAGAGGAGAATGGAGGAGAAGGGATTGCGGCGTGACCATCCCCCCTGGGGGGTGATTTCTCACTTTCTGTCTCTATGTCTCTGTCTGTCTGGCGAGTGCACGCGCCCTATAGCGAAAAACCTCTCCAAAAAAAAAAAAAAAAAAAATTCAAGGTGCTAACATTGGGCCAGCCAGGTGACCTGGTGGTTAAGGCGACTGGATCGTAAATAGCCAACTGCACCGTTTGGGTCCTGTGAAGACCTAGTGGCTTGGAAAACACCCTAGGCGTGTGTGTGTGTGTGTGACCAAAATTCCAAGAAGAGAATGGAGAAGAAGGGACTGCAGTGTGATCATCCGCATGGCCATTCCCCCTGGAGGGGTCATTTTTCACTTTCCCTCTCTCTCTTTCTGGCAAGCTCATGCACTCTATAACGAACTTTTAAAATAAATATTTAAAACCAAAAAAGATGGCTAACATTGATTGAACCTTTATTGCATGGGCCTGACTGCATTGACTGCTTTAATCCTTATAACCACCTTATGAAGTAGTACTAACAAGAAAACTGGGGCTCAGTGAAGTTACAGAACCATGTTGGCTCTAGCACCAGAACCCAGAGCTGAACTTGAGAGTCCCTACTCTTACCTGCTAGTCCCCACTGACTCCGAATATAGATGTATAATGCAGGAGGTAATCAGTGTTTAGGGCGTGCAAGGTGATGTGTACATTTTAAATAGCAAGTTAGAGATACTGCAGGCCCACAGAGATATAGGAAGCTCAGGAGAGTAGTGGTGGTGGTGAAAGATGAACACAAAGAAAGATGTGAGATGAAGGGCTTTGCATGCCATGTCCAGGAGCTGAATGTGAACTTCGTTCTAGGCACAATAAGGAGCCAGTGAAATTAGCAAGTTAGGAGGCTGAAAAGGTAAAAACTAAGGTGGTGACAGTGAGGGTACATGTGAGTGACATTTAGGAAATACTTTTAAAAACATGTAGTCAACAGGCCAGCTTGTAGCCTGGTGGCTAAGACAACCAGATGGCCAATTGCATGGTTGAGTCCCAGACCAGTAGCTTGAGAAACACACCAGGTGCATGTGTGCCCAAAATACCAGAAGAAGGGAGAAATAGAGGAGAAGGCATTACTGTATGACCATTCCCCAATGGGGTGCTTTCTCCTTTCTTTCTCTGGTGAGTGCATATGCCCTCCAGCAATAAATAAATAAGAATACTTAGTGGAGAATTCTTTTTCTTTAAATAATTATTTTATTTAACTTTATAATGTACTTTTTTTTTTTTTAATTTGACCAGAGAGGGACAGAGTGAGAGAGTGGGAGAGCAAGAGAGTGAGAGCGAGAGAGCAAGCCACCAGATCCAGGACTCAAACCACGGTTGGCCAAGTGGGAGTCCAGTACCCTTAACCACCATGCCACCTGCTGGCCCCCTTAGTGAAGAATTCTTAATGAAGAAGAAACAAGCAAAGGGTAACCAATTCCAAGATTTCATTTTTTTTCATGAGAGGTTTTTGCTATAGGGCACGTGTGCACACCAGAAAGATAGAGAGATACAGAGAGAAAGAAAAAGAGAAATCACCCCCCAGGGGGGATGGCCACGCCACAATCCCTTCTTCACTCTCCTCTCTTCTCAGGATCTTGGGCACGCACGCACACATGCCTGGAGTGAGTTTAAGCCACCAGGTCCGGGACTTGAACTGTGGTCAACTACATGGGAGTCCAGCAACATAGCGATTACACCAACTGCTGGTCCCCCAAGATTTCTAACTTGAGCAGATAAGCAAGTGCCCATTGAGAGGATGAACATGTTTAGGGGAAAATGGAGAATTCAACGTGAGGTTTGCTGAACTGAAATGCCAGTGGACTGTCCAGGAGAAGTTTGGGGGGTGAATGGGATGTGTAGGTCTAACGCGCAGGAAAAGTCAGGGCTGATGGGGAATGACTCGAAAGACAGCAGGTGGGTGAAGCCACAGAAGCAGATGAGAACACTCGTGGCAAGTGTGTGGAGTGGGAAGCGAGGAGGGCGTTAGCAGGAACCTGGGGGATGCTACTTTTTCAGGACTGCTCTGGTGTTCTTTCCACCATCCCACAGAGCTTGTCCTTACTTCTCCGTTTCTAGTCAAAGCAAATAAAGAGACACACCTTTATCCATCTGGTTTATTTGCCAACAGCTGTAATTCTGGATCTAGCGACATCTCCTTTTCAGTTAAATTGCCACTGAAGAAGGGTCAGGTTGACAGCTTCAGAATTTGGGCTGAGAGTGGGGTGAATGTGGAGAGGCTGGGGTAGGGATGGAGGGATAAGGCTGAGCCACTCAGGAGTAACTGCCTGGCCCTCCCAGGGGGATGACGAAGACCGAGATGTCATCCCCGGAACCCAGCTTGTTGTTGGGGAGACGCCAGCCACGGTCCCGGGGAATGCCCCGGGCCCCCAGGACCAGCGCTTGGGCCAGAGCTGTATACCTGCCAGGAGCACATGTGCACATTCATGTCTAACATGTATTCAGGAAGACAGATACACGGGCCCACGGCGGCTCCCCAAGCACTGCTTCCCTTTGCCCCTTTCTTTCACCAGAGCCATCCCCTCGTCGCCATGCCATACAACCCCTACCTGCTAGGGTCATTGGGCTCATAGGCCGACAGCACTTTGTCCACAGTGGCAGCTACCTCACAGTCATTGGTGACATCCCACAGGCCATCTGTTCCCAAGACTAGCACATCATCTGGGCAGTGCTCATACTGAGTCAAGTCATAAACTCGCTCTCTCTCTCTGGAAAGAAGGAAGAGAGGACCGAGGTGTGGTTTGATATACATGGAGCTTGGAGATAAAGGGTCTCTGGATGAAATCCAGCCTGAGACCCCCAAAGAGGGAAGGGAGCCCCATATGGCTCACCTCAGGGAAGCAGGAGAGGAAAGGCTTGATGGGCAGGGTGGAACTGCACACCTTAAGGTTGTGGTCTCCCAAGCCCCGGGTCACCCCAATGGTAGCCATCACCCGGGCCTGAAGGAAATGAGGACAGGATGCTGCTATGATGTTTCTAGACTGTCTGAAGTCACAGGCACCCCCCGCCCCCACTACCCTCAGATAGAACATCCACCTCCCTAGACCAGTTGCCATAGGCCACCCTGCCCTCTCCCACTGCTACCATGAGTTTACCTTTTTGCCCTCCCCACAGACCAGAGGAAATCTGAGATCCTCCAGCTCGATCTTTTTGTAGGCCCTGGAGAGGGGGGAGTAGAGGCGGCATCACCCAGACATCAAAGCTCCTCTTCCCTAGGAGCCCCACACCCTCACACAAACCCCTTGGAAGAGCTGCATTCCCCCCAACTCCCAGCCTGGCCCTGCCTCCAGCTTCCACTTTGCTGCTGATGAGGGACTGTTACATTGCCATGGGAATGGGCCCCAGCTCGAAGGGAAGTGTTACCAGCCAGTCATGTTATGGTCCCGGTACAGCATCCTCTGCCCCAGCTCCTTGGGCTGAACTCTGCGGGGGAACTCAAGGTGGGTGAATTCACCACCCAGCAGCTCTGGTTTCAGGAAGCCCTGAGGTTGGGAAGGGCCAGAAAGAGCAGAGGGCCCAGAGCTTTACTCGCAGACTTCCTGGTATACAGACATTAACTAGAGCAGACCCTTAAATAGACTTGACCATGTGCCACACACTATTTTAACATTAACATGAATTCATTTACTCCTTACAACACCCTGAAGGTAGGAATTACTGATGCACAGGGAGGTTAAGGAAATTATTAAAGGTCACACAGTGAGCAAAGTACTGAAATTGTGTTTCTATGTCCAAAATCCCAGGAGAAAAATAGAGAAGAAGGGATTGTGGTGTGGCCATTCCCCCCGGGGGTGATTGTTTTGCTTTCCCTCTTCTTGTCTGTGTTTCTCTCCTGTGAGTATACATGCGCTATGTCAAAAATGTTAAAATAAATAAATTAATTAATTAAATTAAAAAAAAAAAAAAACAGCTCCAGAGCCCATGTGTTTAAGAACTGACTTGGGGACCAGCAGATGGCATAATGGTTACGTTGCTGGACTCCCATGTAGTCGACCGCAGTTTGAGTCCCAGACCCAGTGGCTTAAAACTCAAGCCAGGCGCATGTGCCTGCATGCGCAAAGTCCTGAGAGGAGAATGAAGGAGAAGGAACTGTGGCGTGCCATCCCCTCAGGGGTGATTTCTTGCTTTCTGGCTCTCTGTCTATCCAGTGAGCACACACACCCTCTAGCACAAATCTCTCCCAAAAAAGAACTGATTACGGGCCAACAGGTGGCATGGCAGTAAAGGTGCTAGACTCCCACTAGCTAAATAAGGTTTGAGTGAGTCCTGGATCTGGTGGCTTACTTTCTCACTTTTTCTCTTTCTCTCTGTCTCTGGTCAAATAAAAAACTAATAATAAAAATAAATTTAAAATAAATTTAAAATAAACAAATAATTAAAAAAAAAAAAAAAAGAACTGACCCACCCTGCCTTTTGGGACCTTTGCTGTTCCCTTCCCCCATCTCTGGCTCCACTTCCTTCCTCAGCTGGGGCCACAATGGGAGCACTGGACCAGCCCAGGCTCCTTCCTGCTGCATCATCCCACCAGCCCAGCCCCACACTCCACAGTCCACACAGCAGCCTTACCAGCATGCTCCCAGGAAAGAGCTTTCTGTGTGTATGGTGGGGGTTGAGCGTTCTCAGGACACAGGGTACAGAGAGGCACAAGACCTGACGAAGGATGCAGGGAGGGGGTTTAGTTCCTACTTACAAGCAGCTGAAGACGCTGGCGCTCAGTCTCCGGGGTAAACTCCCGGGACATTGGAATGATTTCACCATTCCGGACAATGATGGCCCTGTCCAGAGAAAGAAAAGGTTTGGGCCTGGCTCTCCTTGGCCCTCTGATGGAGAATTCCAGAAAGACCAGCAGGCCCTTCCCATAATGATGGTTAGGGTTGCTTACCCAGACCCCCATTTTCCTGCCCACATATATATTTCAGGCCTTTTCCTATGCCTCTAACCCAATCTCCCTCCAGTCTTTGACTTTAACTCCCACTGTCTCACTCTCTTCCATTCCCCATCCCAGAGAGTGAGGTCCCCTGTCGCCATCTTCACAGTTCCTCCCCCTTACCTGCTGTCACCTGCATTGGCCACATACACCTTGCCTAGCAGGTAGACCACAACCAGTGCACAGCAGCCCCCCTCTACTTGGTGGCCACGCCGCTCCCGGGCCATCTGCTCATCCTGGGTTGGGGGGGAAGGGGGAAGGTGGAAGAAGAGGTTGCAGGCACATACCATTCTCTACCCTCCATATGCAGAAATTAACTGGTCTAGCCGGGCTACACTGAAGGAGAGGAGGGAAGGCTGGGGGTCACTGCCCCTTCTCCCTCCCCTCTGAACCAAGCTCTGCAGGCTCTCAGCATCATCCCCTTGGGCCACCTGACTCCTAGAGAGCTGACTTGGAGTGCTTGCCTAGCAAGCAGCCCACTCACCATGAGCTGAAAGGCATTCTCAATGGCCCCCACTACCAGGCTCTCATGCGTCACTTCCTTCTGTGAAGACCAGCAGGACTGAGGACCAACCAAGTGAGAAGGATCAGAGGAACCTGGGGTTCCCGGGGTGGACGGGAGACAGAGAGGGGGTGATGAGGGGTCCTGAAGTATCTCTACCAGATCCTTTAGCTGCTCCCGGATATGGCGATGCAGGAGCCTGGAGGCCATTTCGGCAGCTCCACCCCCTGCATGCCCATCAAACAGGCCCCAGTAGTAGAAGCAGAGGCCCTGGTGGAGGAAAAGTTATAGGTGAGTGTGTGAGAGACAGAGAAAGAGAGAGACTGTTATGCAGGGAGAAGGAGAGGAAGACCTTGGGCATCCGTATAAACAGAGAGGTCAGAACTTAGTATTAAAGGCAAATTAGATTTATTTACTTATTCCCCTAGGCCTGCTATTAATAAAAAAGAACACAAAGCCTCAAAAAGCCTATTTGAGAGAATAAAATATGCAAAGATGCAAAAATCAGCATGGGTAATTCATTAAATCACCCATAAATATGTGAGCATCTACATTTTAAGTAGAAGAGGAAATATGATCAAGCCAGAAAGGTAGCAAGTTAGGGGGCAGGTCTCCCATGGCTCACATTTAAAATCACAAGCCTGGACTCTGTAGGGAGATGTGTCACGATATCCCTGGAGGTTAGAAAAGGCAGCAGGGGCTTACCTGGCCTCGGCTAGGCTCCATAGGCACCCCGGAAACACTCCTCCGACCTTCCACGTACACCACTTCACAACAAGCCTGGTCCTCATTGTGCCGGCTCTTGCCAGCATTGATGACCCTGCCAGGACAGTGACCACATCAGGCTGGACACCAGACCAGGTCCTGGAATAACCCCCACCTTAGACACACACACCCTCTCCTGCCTGCTGGCCAAGTGGAAAAAGGTCATAGTCGCCTGGGATCCAGGCCAGAGGGAAGAGGAGAAGGGAGGGCCAGCAAGGAGTACAGTCTGGGCAGCAGGCCCCTCCACCTCATAGAAAGGTGCCAGCAGCACCCCTGCCACAGTTCCCCCATCCCTGGGAAAGGGAGGAGGATCCTTAGTGGTCCTGTATGGGTGGGGCTAGAGGGGGGCAGAGAGTTTTACTTCCGAGTTGGTCAAGATCCTCTACCCTACCTTTAACTCTCCCAGTGCCTGGTCCTCAGCTTCCTATCCTCTTGGGTACACCCACCCTTAACCTAAAACCATCCAGCAAAACTTTCTGCTGCTTTGAAATGAGGAAGTGCTCTAGCCCAGATCCAGAAAGAGGAATTGAAATTGAGTAGGAGTGGAAGTCCACCTGGACTCAGCACTCGCCTCACAACCGTAAAATCCCCTCACACAGAAAGCTACAGGAGGTGGAAAAAGAGCGACTCCGCAGTCCACCAGCCACCTTCCTGGGCAAGCTGGACTCCGTGGTCTCCCTACTCTGCTTTCCCGGCATAAATAAGCATTAAAAATACAAACAGCCTGAGAGCAACCCGGCCGCTCCGGCGCCGTCACAGCCAGGGGGTCCGTTGTCTTCCCACGCCCTCGCTAGTCCACCGACCAAAGGGCGTCCAAAAGGGACCCTCCGCTGCCCCGGGAGGCCCCCTTCCCCCGCCTCTGGGAAGTCGGCTGCCTCCAGGTGTCGCGGGCTATTTCTGGGTGTGGAGGGGGAGGGGAACGCTAAGAGGGACAGAGAACTGGGGCGCTGGGGCCGGGAAGCTGGTGAGCGAGCCTTCCCAACCGCTATCGCCTATTCAAAGGAACCCCGCACATTTTTGAAACCCCTCCACCCTTCGCCTTTAAACTGCCGGGCTGGGACTGAGAACTGGCTAACTCATCCTTCGCAGGGCCCTCCGCCCTCCGGGGCTCTGGAAGGGCAGGGGGTCGTGCGGCGGTATGGATGAGAGTAGTCAATGAGCTGGAAGATCCTGAAGAAGGTAATTCAGTTTGTACCCGCCTGGAGATGGGCAGGGAGAGGGTGCGGCCCGAAGCCCAGAAGATAGCAAGTATCCTGGGAAAGGAAGGTTCCTGGTATCAAGCGCAGATTGGGGGCGCAACCCAGCGACAGGGATGCTGAGCTCGGGAGGGGATGGGAACCTCATCTTGGTTTGGGTGCCCCCGGGGGCGCTCACTCGGCGTAGCCCGTGCTCCAGGGCAGGCGGCGGCCCGTATCCGGCGGGCTTTGCACAGCCCGGCCCGCGTGGTCATCTGCGCGTCGCAGCCCCCCAGGGCTCAGCTGCAGAAAGGTCGGTCTGGAGAAGCTAGCTCGAGCCTCTCCAGTCTTCGTGGGCGCCCCGCTCCCGCCTGCGCTCCCGCTCCCGCTCCCAGCCTTCGCCGGAGGGCTCTTGGATGCTTCCGAAGTGACGACTGGCTGAGCCGAGGTCGCGGTGGGCTGGTCCGGAGATTTGGGGCTCGAAGGAGGAGCGCCCCCAGAACTCACCAGGTGCGCCACGGCGGAGCGCACCCGGTTAAGCATGCTGCCTCCCTGCCCCGCCCTCGGCCCTGGCCCCGCCCCCGAGGGCCCCGCCCCCAGGGCTTGGGTGGGCGGTGCTTGCTCCGGAGAGCCCGTCCTGGCTGTTGGCTCCCCGCCCGCCCCGCCGCTCCGAACTTCCTCTGGCACCGGGCCACCCCGGGGACCGCCCCCACCGATTCCAGGTCTCCTCCCCGCTCCATTCCCTTCTCCCCACCTTAGTTTCTTAGAGGAAATTAGGGTCTGCTGTTGAAAGGGACGAAGAAGGAAACCTTATTTTACAAGTGCTCTAGATTAGACATCAGCTAGAACTTCCCCATTGTGACGGGGTCGGGCAGGAAGCCGGCGGCCTCCTCGCTCTCGGATCGGTGTGGCCAGCCTGCCCGGAGGGCTGTGCAGCTGATGACCTCAGAGCTAAACAGCCGCTTCGGGGCCTCTGGGTGTGAAGCACCTGCTGTGACAACACCTTTGGCTCGAGCTGCTGAAGTGAGAGTGAGAGCCAGCGAGCCAGTGCAGGGAGGGGGTGGGGTGGCAGTGACGCGGCCGCAGTCTTGGCCCAGGATCTGGGAGCTGCTGACGGCGCTGTGCCCCCTGAAGACCACCTCTAGATCTGAGAGAGCTGTTGCCGCTCTCGTCCCACTTTCTCAAAACCTAGTTTCCTCCCACATTTAGACGTCCTCTGACCACAAAGGGCTAGTTTGTAAGGGTAACAACATAATTACCAGGTGTTGAAGGCTTACTGTGCACTCGGCTCTACAAAATACATTCCACGCATTAGGTCATTTATACCCCACACCAATCCTTCAAGATGGGGTCTATTTATATACATTTTTAGGGATGAGGCAGGACTGGAGGTTTCTGTCCTTTTACGTGACGTTCCCCAGGAAGTCGCACAGCCAGTGAAAGATTCATACCCATGGCAACTTCCTGGCGCCCACACCTGGTTCTGTGTTAACCAAGCTGATTGCTCCGTGTCAGGAAGGAAGGGTTAGAGGAGATGAAGAGTGGGGGGTTCCTCTCCTCCCACCCTTTTTTCCTCTCAGGGCAGAGGGCAGTCAGGGATGCTGAGCAAGTTCTCTGGCTGACGCCAGGGGGAGACAGAGGCCAGGCTAAGCACTAGAAGGAGAAATTTGCTCCCTGGAAGATTAGAACTGGGTTCAGTCCGTGGTAGGCAACCTGTTCTTTCTGCCCTCACCCCTCTATAGGAGGATGATAGTGACATGATACTGGAAGCACTGGGTCCCTAAACCTAGTATCTGAGTGTTGATCACTAGGCCTCCAAAGACACCACTCAACCACACACAGTTCAAGTGGGGACAGGGTCCTCCTGGCCATAATGTAAGCTGAGAGTCGCAATCAGGGACCACTGGTACCCAGTTTACTGTTAGGACTCCACTTTGGGCCTCTGTCCACCCAGTGCTTCCTGACCATATCCAGTTAAACAGTTCCCCCCAAGAAGGACTCGCCTATCAAGCTTCCAAAAAAAAAAAAAATTCCAACAGTGAGGGCGGGGTTGGTGGCACAGTGGGGACACGCTGCTCCAGTGAAGTTGGATCCATAGAGGACATCTCAGGTTCAGGTTCTCCAGTCAGTTCACTTGTTCATGCTGGGTATGCTCACCCATGATCCCGGCTGGCCGGCAAGGCTGGTGGGGAGATTACAACGTGAGAACGTGTCGGGGCTACTTCTCTTTATCTCTCTCTGTCAAGTAAACTTGGAAAAAATATCTCTCAATGGTTATTCAGGTTTGTAGTTTGCTATAATTAAGCCTGAGTTTTGAGCAGAGAGAGCCAGAGAAAAAGAAATCACAAAAGAAAAAAAATCAAAGAACACACTACTTCTGTGGGTATTTTCTTCTGTTTGAGAAAAATTGGAACCAGCTCTTAGATAAATGGCTTAATGGCAGCATCCAGCCAAAAACAAGGGGAAGGGGGATGTAACTCCCAGTTATTCTTATTATTCAGTGTTTCTGGGACAGTTTACTTGCTGTTTCCTGGTGTCACCCAGCTCCCTGTATTCCTTGCTCTTCTCTGCACCCACCATAGGATGCCTGCAAGGAAGCCACAGGGTCAGGGCCCAGAGACCCCTCCCCAGGTCAATGGCTTCCCTGGGCTCTCCCACAGGGAGAGCCACACCCTGAGCCTCCACCATCACACCTCTCCATTCTCAGACTGCTGAGACATAATGAGGCAGCAGAGGTGAGAGAGAAAGGGGGGGCAGGGTGGGAAGAAGCAGATTTGGAGAATGTTTGCAGGGAGAGAGATTGGACAGCCCTTTATCCCAGGTCACATGTCATGGCTCAGGGCCCAAACTAGGCTTCCTGAACTCCCTCACCTCTACTCTCACATTACCGCAACCCAAAAGCCCCCAACCCCAAAACAAAGAGAAGTGTCCTTTCCAGTAAGACAAATTCACAGAACATCTCTGCCCCCACATTTGTCTCATCTTTCACATCCAAAATATACCCCTATGAAGAATTATATAATTGTAATTACAGTTTCCTGATGAAGATTGTAATCATCTTCATGCTAAAATTCTCAGTTTGGTTCCCAAATTGATCTTCACACCCACCACCATCCATAAAGACCAGCCCTTGAGGTCTCCTGCCTGACCCCTCCTCAGCCCTTCTTCACATGGCCTGGGGTTTTCCTAGCCCTAAGGGCACAGCTCCTGGGAGACAGATCTTTAACTACTCTCCTCCTCCATAGGCCCCAAGTGCCTTGTGGAATAGAACTTGCAGCAATGATGGGACTGTTCTGCACCTGTTCTGTCCACCTTGGCGGTCTCTAGCTTTATGTGACTATTGAGCACTGAAAATATGGCGAGTCCTAATGAGAAACTGTGTTTTAAGTTGTATTTAATTAATTTAGATTTAATTTAAATAACTAACCACATGTGGACATGCTCTTAGTGCTATTCTAGACTAGTCAAAGCTCAAAACCCCTGAGGGTCTGAGCATTCGCTCTTCACTCCTAGCCCAACCGTCTTCCCTCACTCTCCTCCTAGCACCTCTTAACTCCCCTGAACCAGGAGACCAGGGACCACCGACCTGGAGGGTTCTGAGGGACCTCTTCGGGCGTCGCCTCACCCTGCACCAGACAGCGTGCGTCAGGACGAAACCTGCAGGGGCCGGATGCCCTCCTCTTGCTCTCGGCCACCAGGGGCCGCTGCGTCCTGGCTGTGCTGCCTGGCCCGCTTCGCCAAGGGCCGCGCGCTGTCCCGAAGGGGGCGGCGGCGACCGCGCGGGGCTGGAGCAGCGGGGGCGGCCCCGGGCGAGAAGAAGGAGGAGGCGGCGGCGGCTGCGCGCTCTTCGGCCTGACGGCGGGAGCCTCGCAAGGAACCTGGTTGAGCTCTGCAGAACCCGCGGGTCCGGACCCGGACCTCCGCGGTGCCCAGAGCTCGCCTGCCATGCGGTGATGTCGGCTTGGCCAGAGCCCCGCGGTCCGGGGGACACAGCAAGTTGGTGAGGGGAACAGGGCTCCGGACTAGACAGCGCACTAGCCGGCCGCTCCCTCTTGGAGTCTGCCTTTCAGATTCTTGGTCCCCCGAAGAGAGACAAGGAGGACCTCAGGCTAGCACAGAGAAGCAGTGGCAGGTAGGTCCCAGGTTTGGGGACTCAGAATCTGGAGGACCGACTGGGCGCTGGGTGGGGCGGGGGGCCGGAGCAGGAGGGGAAGGTCAGGGTAGTTCCCCTTCTCGACCGACCTCTTGCTGGAAGGCAGGCTGCTAACTGCTTCACCATAACCTGTACTGGCGTTTGCGGAAACGGGCCGGGAAACTGAGGCAGAAGTGGAGAAGCTGAAGAATAGGTCCCGGAAGCCTCTTTCTCTAGCGCTCTAAGGGAGGGAATAGATCCGGGCCCCAATGCATCCCTCCCCTCGCCAGGTCCTTTGGGTTCCAGGGTTCATAGGAGAGATGGATGAGTTAGATGTGAGGGTACGGCCACTCTAAGAGAAGTAAGATCACCCGAGAGAAGACAACGCTGCGTTTGTAATGGTACAATGAGGGCTCCTGACTAGGGCAGAGAGAGGAGGCCCCTACTCAGAAGAGATACATTGAGAGGCAGGGGAGCTCTTTGCCCCGGGGGGACAGGTCCCTGGGTACTGGCCCCACAGGCTCCACCTTTGCCCCAGTGGGCCACTGTAGACTCACCCTGAGAGCTAGGACGGGAGTTCTCTGTCCTCTCTGGTTCCACTGTCCTGTGTGCTTCAGTTCCAACTCCCTTAGAAGAGTGAGGGAGATGTTCTTAGGAAATAGAAGAGCTGCTGGGGGTAGTAGCTTCTGAGACTCATAGACCTGGTATGCCCCATTCTAGCCCTCTAGAGTGGGAAAGGAGGTGACGGTGGCAGAGCTGAGCCAGCTCCAGTAGGCAAGTCTGGATGCAAGTGCCAGGGCATGTTGGAGCTGGAGAGAGATCAAGGCTCTCTGCCTGGTGCCTCTTCCAG
>NW_006159751.1:2720234-2742078 GCF_000334495.1 Tupaia belangeri chinensis
AGGAATCTGTCAGGTTCTGCTCCTGCCCTGCCCTTCAGCTCCCTCTAAGACCAGAGCAATGACAGCACCGATTCTGAGACGCCTCCCACCAATGCCCTTGTGCTGGGACATAGAAACCCCAACCTCTCTTCTCAGGCTCATCCAGCCTACATGCTCCCAGAGTCTGCTAGCGCCCCTGCAAATTCCCAAGGCGGAGGGAGGGACTTTTCACCCTATCCTGGCACCTGGGAACATCTTTGGAACTGGGCTCTGCTTCCATGTCCAGCCTACCCCTTGACCTTCTCCCAGGTCCCTCTGTACTCCTCGAAGGGCCACTGGCTCCCTTTCTTCTTTGCAATCTCCCAAGAATTTTTCCTACTTGTCTAGGTCGAGTGACACCCAGGCCAATAGATGAACAGACAGAAGCCAAAAGATCCTTAAAGAGGTGAGTGAGGAGACAATTGAAGATGGGGAGTATGGAAGTAGACAGAAGCCTAGCATCCTAGCCAAGGGAGCAACTGGGTCCTGGCATTTGGACTGGCCTTTGGTACTCCCTTTGGTGCCACACTTGGGGGATCCCAGAAAGGCCCTAAGGGACTAGTGAGCTGCATAGGCTGTGTTCAGACCTATCCCGAGCTCCTGCCCAGCTGCCTCCTGGGACTGCCTCACCCCCTCCTGTGGCTCCTCCAAGCTTCTGCCTTCCTGGGATTCCCTCCATTTCTACCCTAGCTCCTGGGAGAGATTTTGGAGGCCTGAACCATCAAGGATGGAGAGGGGAAGGAAAGAGGAAGAGAGCAGAGGCAAGGTAGTGCAGTGGGCATAGGGCAGGCTTCTGGGCTCTGGACTCTTGCGCCCACAGGGTTCCCAGCCTTGAGCAAGTCATTTGACTTCCAGCAGCCTCAGCTTCATTTCTTCCTTTTTAAGTTTAAATTTTGTTTAAATTGACTTATTCCTACATTCCTAGGGTTTGAAACTAAAAAAATGAAAAAGAAATTGAGAGAAAAATGTGTCTCTATTTTACCTCTATCTCCCAGAACTGGCTTTCCTTCTTGGTGGCAAACTATGTCATTATTAGGTCATTGGAAAAATCATGACATATTTTTCTCTGTTTTTCTGTGCAAAAGTGCATCATGACTGTGTCAATGACCCAATAGTTGTTCTGCACATCATTTTCCAGAGCTAGTATGTGCATCTTTGAGCAACAGCGATAAGCCTACCCCTTACACATTTTATACATGTACTTCACTTCTTTTCCCCAGCAGTGGATTCATATGGAAAATCATTGCCTGCAGTCCTTTACTGTAGAGGCTGTTTAGCTCATGTCCCAGCTTTTTGGGCTTCAGTTTACTCATCTATAAAATAGGTAATAATAACCCTACTTTGGGGGCCAACAGGCTATGGTGGTTAAGGTGCTAGACTCCCACATGGCTGACCATGGTTTGAGTTTCAGAACTGGCAGCTTGCTTTCTCACTTTCTCTCTCTCTCTCTCTCTCTCTCTCCCTCACTCTCTCTGGTGAGCATGCATGCCCTGTAGCAAATCAAAATAATAATAAAATTGAGTAAATAATTATTTTAAAATAAATGACCCTTGAGACCAGCAGATGGTGTAATGGCCACCTCGCTTGACTCCCACATGGCTGACAATGGTTTGCATCCCAGACCTGGTGGCTTCAAACTCACCCCAGGTGTCTGTGCATGTGTGCCCAAGATCCCAGGAGAATGGGATCTTGAATGGGAAAAGGGATTGTGCTGTGGCCATCCCCCCGGAGGGTGATTTCTGGCTTTCTGTCTCTGTCTCTCTCTCCCCAGTGAGCACACATGCCCCATAGCAAAAATCTCTCTAACAAAAAATATTTTTAAATGACCCTACTTTGTAGGATAGTCATGAAGGATTCAAGAGCAGGCATGTGAAGTGCCTGGATCAAGTGCTCAAAAAGCAAGAGTGGCATGTTGGTTAAGGCTCTGGATTCCCACATGGCTGACGACAGTTCATGTCCCAGACCCAGCAGCCTGAGAATCACATGGGCACATGTGTGTCCAAAGTCCTGAGAGGAGAATGCAGAAGTGATTGTGGCGTGGCCATCTCACCGGAGGGGGGTGATTCCTTGCTTTCCCTCTCTCCGTCTCTATCTCTCTCCAGCCAGGGCTTGAGCCTATGACAAAAACCTGGAAAAAAAAATCACCTGGGAACAGCTTCGGAACTGGGCTCTGCTTCATGGTCCAGCCTACCCTTCACTTCCTCCCAGGTCTTCTGTACCTCCTACAGGGCCACAGGCTCCCTGTCTTGTCTCTGATCCTGGGCCCATACTTGGTTCATCCTCTGGACCCCTCCTAGGTGTCGTCTCCTCCACACACTCTCTCTTCCTCTTTCCTTTCTTCCCGTGGCACTCAGAGCTATGTGCAGTGACTTTGTGTCACGCTGAAAGCTGCCGGGGGCCAAAGCGTGCCTCCTTCCCAGCCTCATGCCTCCCAGAGAAGGTGCTTGCCTGGGCCCCAGGAGCACCTGGAGCGAGTGGGTATGTACTTCTCTCCTCAGGATGAGCGAGAGGGCCGTGTGGAACTGGAGCACGGGCTGGCTGCTGACGCTGTGCCTGGCCTGGCTGTGGGGCCGCCTGGCCTCGGCGTCCTTGCAGCCTCCAACTGCCACAGGTTTGGGGGAGATGGTGGGCCCTGGGGAAGGGAGAGCTGGACACAATCCCAACCCCTATGCCACAGCAGGCAGATTTCCAGGGCAGAATGAAGCCCACAGAGTCTCAGGGGTCTGGCTCCTTCTTTGTCCTTCACCCAGGAAGCTCTGCCCCCTGTGCTGACCCAGCCAGGAGAAGGCCTGGGTAGACCCATTGCTCACCTTCCCTTCCAGGCCGGAAGGTGTTCTGCAGGGAGAGAGGCTCTCGGGTGGATCAGGGCTTAAGTCTAGCCTCCTGGCCTAATTCTGTGGTTTTCCTTCTGGGATGGCTAAAGCCTGTGTAAGCGGATGATCCTCCCCACGCATTGTAAGCCCTGGGGCCCTTGCCCTCACCCTGAGGAAGAGAGGGAGGCGGGGCTGGTGTGGGACTCCATCTTTCTTCTGCCTAAGGGCCAGCCTCTGCCAGGGGTGAGGAACATGCCCTCCCCTCCCCCCAAGAAGGAAGGGGAACTATGTGAAGTGATAGGAAGATTTCATCCGCTTCCCCCTGACCCCACCTTGGACTCCCTTGGTTAGCCCTCTCCCAAGCAGGAAGGAGGGGCTGGAGGACCACCAGTGGGCGGGAGGGAAGGAGCCGACGTCTGGCCGGCTGGCCGCTTGATTTCGGACTGGCCCCTTCAGTCCTTGTGAAGCAGGGCACCTGCGAGGTGATTGCCGCTCACCGCTGCTGCAACCGGAACCGCATAGAGGAGCGCTCCCAGACGGTCAAGTGCTCCTGCCTCTCTGGCCAAGTGGCTGGCACCACGCGGGCAAAGCCCTCCTGCGTGGACGGTGAGTGAGAGGCCAGGGCCAAGATGAGGGGTGGGGAGGGCGCGGCCTGAGTAGAGAGATAAGGAGGTCTGCTCAGGCCTCGCCATCTGCTGGGGATACAATTTCATGCCCATCTCAGTGCTTTGGTGATCGGACACCCCCTGGGAGGACAGAGGGCAGATGTGACCATCCCCATGTCACAGATAAGGACAGCTCTTGTGATGCACACACCCTCCCACCCACACCACCACCTGGTGCTTTCGCAGATGCCGCCCCTCAGTCCCTCACACCGCCAGACTGCTCTGGTCCCACACCTACTCCTCCGGGCCTGGGCTGCTTCCCCTTCGGCTGCTCTCCCAGCTTCATCCCCTTGCCCTCCTCTCGTCTCAGGCCTTTACCCTCCCCTGCCGTGCATGTGTGCCTTCCCTACATGCCTCCCTGCTCATGTGTTCTACACTCACGTGACACCCCTGTAAACAGGCCCACTGTGCTCACATACATGCCAACCTGTGCACCCTCACTTTGGCGACCCTTCCAAGTGGCTTGCACACTTGCTCACGCACACTGGAGGGTCTGTGGAAGATGGTCTCTTCTGTGCCAATGCCATGGACACCTTAGCGACCACTTCGCCTCTCTTTGGGGAGATGCAGGGACCAGTGGGATTAATGTCAATAGGGCATGTCCCAAGGCCTCAGCCTGAGTGCTGGACTGCTGCCCTGGGCAGCCTGGATGAGGGAAAGCTAGAGGGTGCCAGGTTCCCAGACAGGGTGCCTGCAAAAGTGAACCTTATTTACAAATCGCCTATGGACTGCCTGCTGTGCTTGCGTAGCCCTGAGGGCTGCTCCTGCCTCCTGCCCACAGCTGCCATCGTCCTGCAGAGGTGGTGGTGTCAGATGGAGCCCTGCCTGCCGGGGGAGGAGTGTAAGGTGCTCCCGGACCTGTCAGGATGGAGCTGCAGCAGTGGACACAAAGTCAAAACCACCAAGGTACCTGGGCCCAAGTGCCCAGCCCTTCTCTCTCACCTCCCTCTGAGGCAGAAAAGGAGCCCAGGAGCTGGGACCTAGGGTGTCAGTGTCCCAAGGTGAGATCTGTAGACCCTGAGAACGTCCCCTCAGACACGCTGTCCTTACTCTGGAGACCAGAGTTAGAGCCTCTGGATCTGAAATCCAGTGTGTTCTTGGCAAATTCTTGGTGTCCCACAGGCCTTGGTTTCCTTCTGTTTGCCTAGGGTGGGTTTGCCTCTAGAAAATGTCAGGTCTGTAAAAACAAAGTGGAGAATTGAATAAATTATCTAGATTATGCAGACAAGAATCTCTACTTCTAGTCGAAGTCCTGCTACAATAGCCCCTCTGCCCACCCACCTCTGACACAGGCTCCCCCCCATTATTAGCTCCCTTCATTTCATACCTGCCTTTCTTGAGTCAAAACACTGTCTGCTGTGATGACATCCAAGAGAATGGTTTTTCATGGTTTGCTGCCTGCCCCACAGAACAAGGGGTAATTAAAACTTTATCAGGCTTGTCAGCAATGCCATGTATGTCATGGTTAATCAGTTGCATTGCACTGTCATTGCCATTTGTACCCAAGAGTGACACGTGGGGAAAGCCCTGCCTTTTGCTTTCTTCCCCTCACCACACACAGCAAACCAGCAAACAAATGAACAGGGAGGGAAAGGCAGCCTTCAGAGTCCTGAAGAAAGCAACCTTTTTCTTTTTCTTTTTTTTGGAGAGGTTTTTGCTATAGGGCGCATGAACTTGCCAGACAGACAGAGAGAGACAGAGACAAAGCAAGAAATCACCCCTCAGTGGGGATGGCCACACCATAATCCCTTCTCCGACATTCTCCTCTCGGAATCTTGGGCACGCATGCACACACGCCCGGCTTGAGTTTTAAGCCACCGGGTCCGGGACGAAGCGACTTAGCCATTACGCTAACTGCTGGTCCCAAGAAAAGGTTTGACTGTGTATCAAATAGAGCATCCTCTCTGAGGGCAGGGAAGGGAGATAGCCATTCTGAGTATATTTAAAACTAGAAGATTGAGAGACCAGCAGTTGGTATAATGGCTATGTCGCTCGACTCCCATGTAGTCGACCGTGGTTTGAATCCCAGACTCAATGGCTTAAACTCATGCGGGGCCCGTGTGCATGCATGCCCAGGATCCCAAGAGCAGAATGGAGGAGAAGCGATTGTGGCATGGCCATCCCCCCTTGGGGGGATTTCTTGCTTTCTGTCTTTCTGTCTCTGTCTTTTTGGTGAGCACACGTGCTCTGTAGCAAAAAACTCTCAAAAAAAAAAAAAAAAAGCTAGAAGATTGGGATGGCCCTGTAGCACAGTGGTTAAGCACTATGCGTTGGAAGCCAAATCCCACATGGCGGACTGAAGGAAAAAGGATTGCAGTGTCACCACTTGCCACTGGAGGACTCCCTCTGGCAATTAAAAAAAGAAAAAGAGATTGCAGCATGGCCATCCCCCTATGGGGGGCAGTGATTTCTCCCATTCCCTCTCACTGTCTCTCTATGTCTCTCAAAGATTACAAAATACCCACCACAGACCTCATAACATTTGTCATCATGCTATACATGGGGTCTTCAAAAAGTTGATGAAGAAATACACATTATTGAAAAAAGCAGTGTGGATTAAATTTTTTTTTTCTAAGTTTGCTATAGGGTACATGCACTTGCCGAAGAGAGACAGAGAGAGGAAAAGGAAGAAATCACCCCCTGGGGGATGACCACACCGCAATCCCTTCTCCTCCACTCTCCTCTTGGGATTTTTGGGCATGCATGTACAAGCAGCTGGTGTTTTTCAAGCTGCCAGGTCTGGGACTTGAACCATACCATTAGCCATGTGGGACCCAGACACCTTGACCACCATGCCACCAGCTGGCCCCTGGATTTCAAATTTCCTTGCACCAAAATAAACTTATACTTTAAGTCCATTGTTCCACAATCTTTTCAAAGTCTCCTTGCAGGTTTGGGTCTATACCCTGAGAGACTGATCACTGCACTTGCAATTTGAGTAGCCTCTGTGAAGCAGACAGTGGTGAGGCTTGCCTGATTTATGTTCACATGGGCCACCAGGCCTTGCTTTCCCGGTCTAGACTACTTTAGGGCAAGGATGGGCAGTTGTTACCTCTAAGTAACCTGCACATCCTGGAGAGTCCCTGGCATGTTGGAATGGGATAGAAATTCCCTTCTCTAACTTTTCCCCATTGTTTGCTCTCTAGGTCACACGATAATTCTTGGAGGTCATGGCCTGGATAGGACAGGCTTGACCAAGCTGTGGACTGATGGATGGCATCTAGTCATCATCCAGAAAACATGGGAAATCCCTTTCCTGGACACACGGCCCCATGCCAAGTGCAGACTCCATCTTTCCAGGGGCATTTCAAAGAAGCCGCTCAATAGATCTGGATGGGTCTCCAACCACATACCTACTGATCAGCCAGACTCTCCTGGGACACAGAAGGTCAAGGCACGACTCTTGTCCTTAAGGACTGTTCAGTTGAGTTGGGGCGTTGATGACAGCCAATCTAGATCATTTAAATGAAAGTGTATGGTACCAGACAGTAGCTTCTAGGCCACATGCTGTGGACATGGTGTGATTTGAGAGATGAGACTTCCATAGCTTGTCAGCCACTCTCTGATCAGGCAGCACAAAGATAAAAAGTCACACTCACCACCCACCACCTCAGCCTTGATCCCTAGCAAGCTGTTCACATGTTGAACAAAAACACCTTCCTGTTATGCCAGACCAGCGGTGTCTCCTTAGATGGGATTGAGTTGCCTTGGGGAAGGAAAAGAACGATGAAGCCAAGCAACTTTCCAGCAGAACTTTGCAGAGGCATGGCCTGGCTTGGACTATTCGCTGGGTATGGATGGACCCCCATTCAAGCACCAGAGGTTTCTGTTTGGCTGGTTGTTTTCACAGATGAGGAAACTGAGTCCCAGAAAGACGAGGTAACTTGCCCAAGGTCCCACAGCCTGGACAGCCAAATCTGTAAGACTGCTGACCCTCACTAGCATGGATGCTGAGATTCCAACCTGGGCCTTCCATGTTCGTTTTATCTCAAGTTCCAGAACCTGTAGAGTACTAGCTAGGCAGCAGCCAAATTTTTCTCTGGGGATATTAGAGCACAAACTTTTACCTGGTCCCTGTTCTACTATCTGAAATAATCCTGAACACCCCATACCAAGTGGGTGTGAGACCACTTGGTCTCCACTCTCCTTCAGGCCCCCATGGCAGCACAGAGGTTACTTAGCCTGGTTACAGCAGGGGCGCTCTGCAATGAGGCATCCCCATGACCTGCTCTGACCCCTCTCTGCTCAGGTCTGTAGGCTGTTACTCTCAGAAGCTCTGGCTGGTGGAGAGAGTCTGGATGAGGTGTGGGCTGGTTAGGGTCCTCACCCTTCAAAGGCCTCCACTGGGCAGGAGGGGTGGCAGTCTGGAGCCTCTGTCCAGGATCAGGTTCAACAGTCAGCTTCACATCCAAGATGGTTTGGAGATGCTGCAGGCTCCAGGGACCCAGAGGCAGGGACTGCTTGGCTATCTCATCAGTGAGAACTGCAGCATCTGTGACTGCTGGGATCCCGCCAGCCAGGCCCTTAAGGAGAGTGCGTCAGAGAGACCAGCCTAGACCATGCTGGGTTCTGATCCTCAGAGAAGATGGATCAGAGGATGGTTTGGGACTGAGTCTTAGTTCCTCCCTCCCTCCTTTCCTCCCCTTGCAATAGAAACAAGACCATTTGATATTCCCAATTCTTTTTTTAAAAAATATTTTATTTAACTTTATTCATTCATTTACTTATTTCAATTTGACCAGAGAGGGATAGAGAGAGAGAGAGAAAGCTGCCAGGTCTGGGAATTGAACTGCAGTCAGCCATGTGGGAATCCAGCACCCTTAACCACCAAGCCACCTGCCAGCCTTGATATTCCCAATTCTTCACCCACTCCAGTGTATTTTCTTGTGTGTGTTTTTTAATTTTTTAAAGTTTATTTACTTATTTCTTCCATGAGTAAGAGAGACAATAAGAGCCTGCTCTTTCCTGGAGAAAGAGAACGAGAGAGAGGGAGCCAGAGACAACTTCCCCCCCCCCAAAGCCCTCTATGCCCTGATCCTTTCCCCTGACCCCCAGCCTCAGCCAGCCCTGGGATAGCAGGTGCATGTATGTCCAGTGTACTCAGGTAGGTCTCTGGACTCAAACTCAGAACTTTTTCATATAGGTCAGCCTTGCAGGGTTGACATTTTATCATTGTGCCACCATCCAGCCTCCATTGTTTCTGTTTTGTTTTGTGGGGATGATGGGACAGACGGTGATGCAGCCTCTCGCTAGACTGAAAACAGCAGTGAGCTCTGACAACTGAATCTCTGCATGCAGTGGGCTGTAGGGTGGGATAGTCAGAGGTGCACAAAGGCTGCTTTGCCTCTTGAGGGTGGGGGATGACTCTGGGGATGGATTAAGGGGTAGAAAACTTTCTCTGGAAAGGGCCAGAGAGTGAATATTTTAGGCTTTGCAGACCACATACATCTCAGTTTGTGGCACATTCTTCGTTTTTGCTGTTGATGTTTCCTTCTTTTTTTTTTTTTTTTTTTTTTTTTTTAGGTTTTTTTTTTTAGGGCAAAGGGGCACATGGGCTCACCAGAAAGAGAGAAATAGAAAGTAAGAAATCACCCCCCAGGGGGATGGCCATGCCACAATCCTTCTCCTCCATTTTCCTCTCGGGATTTTGGACACGCACACACTTGCACCCAGAGTGAGTTTAAGCCACCAGGCCCAGGACTTGAACTGCAGTCAACTACACGGGAGTCCAGCAACATAGCCATTATGCCAACTGCTGGTCCCACTTCATGTTGTTTTAAATGTGGAGCCAGCAGATGGTGTAATGGTTACGTCACTGAACTCCCACCTAGTTGACAACAGTTTGAGTCCCGGACTCTGCGGCCTAGACTTATGCTGATGATGTGTGCATACCTGCCCAAAATCCTGAGAGGAGAAGGGATTGTAGTGTGGCCATCCCAAAGAGGGCGGGGGTAACTTCTCACTTTCTGTCTCTCTGTCTCTGCCTCTCCAGTGTGCATGCAATCTATAGCAAAGAAATCTCCCTAAAGGAAAAGAAAAACAAAAACACGTTCTAAATGTAAAGACCATTCTCAGCTCAAAGGCTGTACAGAAGCAGACACTGGGCCTTCTCCAGGTTGCTGGCCCTTCTGCAGCTTGGGACAACCTTCCAGCCTTCTAGCCTGCCTTCTATGCAGTGGAACCTGAGCATGAGTACTGGCTCAGGTTTTGTTTTTCTTCTAATGCTCCTTGAGAGAGTGGTGAGTAAATTATTTAGGCTACAAATGAGACAGCTTTCAGAGTCAGACAATAAGAGCCTCTTGTCCCGGGGGCCAAAATGTGGGCTTCTCCACTCCCTCCTACTCTCAATTCTGTGTCCAGGTGGAGGGAGAGGGCTCCAGCCCCCTGACTATTGGCTGTGTCTGTGAGTCACTGGATGATGCTGGGGATGAGCTGGAGGGAGCAGGGATGGTGCTGTGCAGACTCCCAGTGAGCTGCCAACCCCACAAGCCCCTGCCTCTGTCACTCTGGTTCCTGACCTTCCCCGACCTCGCTCACCTCTGCCTTCTGAGAGTCTTCTTTCTTTTGAAACAGGCTGGAATTTGCTAATTCATTTTTAAAAAAATTTTTTTAAATTTTTTATTTTTGGAGAGGTTTTTGCTATAGGGTGCATGCGCTTGCCAGACAGACAGAGAGAGAGAGACAGAAAGCGAGAAATCGCCCCCCCAGGGGGGATGGCCATGCCACAATCCCTTCTCCTCCATTCTCCTCTCGGGATCTTGGGCATGCACGCGCCCGGCGTGAGTTTTAAGCCACCGGGTCCAGGATACGAACCGTGATCAACCACATGGGAGTCCAGCAACATAACCATTACACTAACTGCTGTTCCCAACGCTAATTCATTTTCGAAAACTCTTCAATTCCTCCATTTCCTCCTGACTTATTCATATGTACTTGGTGGACTTTGAGGATACCATTTATATGTCCAGAAAAGCTCCATATAGGATAGTCCAATGGAAGAGGGAAAAGGCCGTACCTCCCAGTGGTGGCTTCCATGGGCCCTGTTTCCAACAAGTTGACATCTGTGTGCATTTCATAGCTATTACCACGTGACAGTTGAGAAATGTAAATTAATTTTTCTGGAGTGTAGCATTCCTAGAATCATTTGTCTTTCTCTTTTTCCCTCAGTGGGTGGGATCTCAGAGTCTGAAGTTAGCTGCTGGAACCCTCAGCTCCTTAGCTGTGAAGGCCTTAGGAAGGTTGCCAACCACAGAGATCAAGAGGCTAATTTCTTTTGGCCCCCTGGCAATTTCATCAAGGTTCCGTGAGTGACATCCTAATTAATGACCCTAGGCAGTTGTCTAGACTTGAGGCGCAGCTTCTTAAATTCTAAGCTTACAGCTAGAAGGAGTTTTAGCGACCAGTCAGCCAGCTCCCTCACCTGACAGATGAGGAAAGGGAGGCTCAGAGAGATTAGATAATTTGTCCCAAGTCACACAGCAGGCTGGTGGCAGGTACTGTCCAGTGATCCAGACAAGTGTCCTTTCCACTACTGCACATCACACCTTACCCCAGTATACATGAGGAACCGGAAAAGAAGCCAGAATTAGCAAAGATAAATGCGACAGAGTCTTGCTCTAAAGTCACCTCACCCTGTGAGTGCAAGGGTTAGATGAAGGAGAATGGGAAGCATTTAGAGATATGCACACACAGAAAGACGGAAGGAGGGATGAAAAGAGAGATCGAGATCACTCATTCAGAAGAACATCGAAACACAAAAGCACAGCACAAAATGAGAACAAGATGGATGTTGCATTGTAACAACTGATTTTCATCCTTTCTGGAGAGACATCATGAAGCCCCTGTCAAGCTTGGGGAGCTCTGGGAAGCCAGTCTTCATGACTTCAGGGGTCTCGGGGCCTGCTGACAGGGGTCTGCAAACTAAAGCCCATAGACCAGATCTAGCCTGCCACCTTTATTTTGCAAATAAAGTTTTATTAGAACATAACTGTGTTTCTTTGTTTAGTATTGTCTATGGCTACTTATGCTTTGCAACACCAGAGTTGAGTCATTGTGAAGAAACCCAGTGACTCACAACGTCTAACATAGTTAGCTGAACCTTTATAGGAAAACTTTGCCAACCTAGTACTTTTATTGGGACTTTCTTGATACACTTCTATGATCTAGAAAATGATAACTCTGCATTGTATTCTTGTGATAGGGATTTTTGTTTGTTTTTGAGGCTGCACCTGTGTCCTTTAATCCGTTACAGTGCCACTTGTGATCTCTGACAACCCAAGAGATGAAGCGATAAAACCTAAGAGGCCAAGAGGAAGGCTTATAGCAGATGGCCGCTTCCCTGTTGTGTTATCATACCCACAACAGCTCCTATTTTCCAAGTTTATGTGACTTCCACTTTTAACCTTGAGGAGAATTGCACGAACTCCCCTGCGTAAAAACATAACTGTGCACGCATGTGTGCTGTGGCATTTCTGTGTGTCTGTGCATTTGAGTATCTATGTCCACAAGCAGGCATGATATTCCAAATACATGAAAACCAGTGTGGGACAGACATTAATCAAAGCGGATGCCAGCCTGAACGCCAGAACGGGTACACTGACTGCATACAGCCTGGCACATAACTCACATAACCGCTCCACCTGCTGAGGCTGAGCTGGGACTCCGGAACAGGGGAGGGCTCTTTGCTCTCTTCCTCCAGTGTTCAGAGCTAGGGTGGTTCCTGATTTCTTGGGGCTTGTGATGTGTCACTGAGTGAGGGCCTGGGCGTGTGCATGGCCATAGCAGCTACTGGACTCAGATGGCTGTAAACACTATATTCATTTTACTTTAAAAAAAATGTTTGGGGGGCTAGCAGATGGCATAGCAGTTATACTGCTAGACTCCCACATGGCCAACCACAGTTTTAGTCTTGAACCTGGTGGCTTGAAATATGCTGGACGTGTGTGTGTGCATGCCCAAAATCTCAAGAGAAGAATTGAGGAGAAGGGATTGTGGTGTAGCCATTTCCCTTGGGGAGTAATTTCTCACTTTCTGTCTCTCTGTGTCTCCAGTGGGCACACATGCCCTATAGCAAAAACCTTTTCAAAAAAGGCTTTTATTTATTTCTATCACGAATACAAAAGAGAAAGAGAGAGAGAGATAGCACCCCACAACAGCCTTGACCTTGTCACAATGATTCACCTCCAGCCTCAGCTAACCCCGGATCATGGGCATGTGTGTGCCCAGTGAACTCAGAGAAGTCTCTGGATGTGAACCAGGAACCTTCCCACGTGAGATTGCCTCAGAGTGAAGCATGATAGCACTGCACCACTGTCTGGCCCCTGTAAAGGTTGTATTTAGAATAAACACGTATACTAGGCATATAGAGAACCAGGAAACTGCCTTTCAGACTGTATTTGAGGTACAAACTCTCCTTCCATCTGGCTTAGAGAAAGAATTCCAACCATTTTCCAAGGCTGGATTGGCCTATAGGCCAGATGATTGGAAGTACACCATTGCTTCTGTTAGTAAATGTCTGCCATGTGTCAAACACCATCTAGGCTCTTTACACAGTTCACAACATATTCAGTAGGACTTTTGCCATTTCACAGTTTGGACACAGGCCTAAAGGCTAGGGGAAAAAAATTGGATATCAACTATTCTCAACTATCCCTTCTTAATCAAGATGCTATGGGGTAACCCTATAGTACAGTGGTTAAGTGCTCTGCTTGGAGAACCAGACCCCACATGGCCAATTGTGGTTCAAATCTCAGCCCTGGAGGCTTGAGGGATATGCTGAACTTGTATGTGTGCATGTCCACAATCCTGATGGGATGGAGAAATGGGGACAAAGGATTGCAGCCTGACCATATCCTACTGGAGAGCTCTCTCTCTCTCTCTTTCTCTCTCTGGCAAGTGAATGTACACTCCAGCAACTGAAATAAAAATGCTCTGGGACCAGCCCATGGTGAAGTGGTTACGCTGCTGGATTCCCACATGGCTGACTGCAGTTCAAGTCCTAGACCCAATGGCTTCAAATTCATGCCAGGTGTGTGTGTGTGTGCATGCCCAAGATCTCAGGAGGAGAATGGATGAGAAGGGATTGTGACACGGCCATCTTCCCTAGGGGGTGATTTCTAGCTTTCTGTCTCTTTGGTGAGTACATGTGCCCTATAGCAAAAATCTATTAAAAAAAATAAGTGTGGGACCAACAGATGGCATAATGGCTATGTCACTGGACTCCCATGCAGTTGACTATGGTTTGAGGCCCTGACCCAGTAGTTTAAAATTCACACTGGGTACATGTACATGCATGCCCCAAATCCCAAGAGGACAATAGAAGAGAAGGGATTATGGCATGGACATCCCCTCCTGGGGAATAATTTCTCACTTTCTGTCTGTCTCTCTCTGTCTCTCCAGTGAGCACACGTGCCCTATAGCAAAAAACCTCTCTAATAAAATGCTAGTCAGTTTCTACAGACTTGTAAAAGGAGTGGTTAATAGTTGTTACCTGTCTTCAGACAGTAACAGAGTAGGCTACGAGTTAAGGTCAAAGGGCAGGTGGTAATCAATTGCTGTCTGGAGAAAGCTGTCACTTCCTATCCCAGCCAAGGTGGCTCCGCACTTGCTTATCATAACCCACTTAGGAGGAGAATCCTACAGAAGAACTCTCAGAGCTTGACTTAACTCCATTAGTGTGTGGGGCAGAGAGGGAATCAGGCCTAAAAATAACCAGAAGGTAGACGGTTGAGGCTGGCTTGCTGCCTTGGACAGTGAGTTCAGAGGAGCAAGAGTGGCACTCCCACGCTCAGCAGAGCATGGACATCTGCATGCTGTCCATCATTGGGTGTGGACTGCCCAAGAGAACTGCCTGGGAGAGAGAGACAACCCAGCTGGAGAAAGACTGGTGGAAACTGGAAGGCTGAAAGAGACCACACGTGGGAAGAGGCATCACCCACACCAAGGGACTTGTAAGACAGAGATCCTCAGCAATGAGGTACTTTCTTATTTATTTATTTATTTTTTTAAGAGGTTTTTGCTATAGGGCACGTGCACTTGCCAGACAGACCGAGAGAGACAGAGAGACAGAAAGTGAGAAATCACCCCCCCAGGGGGGATGGCCACGCCACAATCCCTTCTTCATTCTCCTCTCAGGATTTTGGCACACACGCACACGCGCCCAGCGTGAGTTCTAAGCCACTGGGTCCGGGATGTGAACCGCAGTCGACTACATGGAAGTTCAGTGACATAGCCATTATACTAACTGCTAGCAATGAGGTACTTCCCAAAATCCCAGGAAAACATCCCACAAGACAACGTCTAAACTATGGTATGGAAAAAGATTTAGAAAGTCTCACAGACATTAAATAATTTGCTCAATATCAAGAAGTTAATAAATAATGTGTGGTAGTTTTGTCTGTCAATTTGGGTAAGCTGGAACTACATTTCCCAAGGGAAAGGATTGTGACCCCCTGGAGGGCGAGTTCTCACTTTCCCTCTCACTGTCTGTCCCTCTCTCTCCCTGGTGAATGCATGTGCTCTCAGGCAAAAAGCTCTAAAATAAAATAAAATAAAATAAATAAATAAATAAATAAATAAATAAATAAATAAATAAAATAAAAATTCTAGCTCAAGGTCTGAGTATAGGAGCAGGATGTTTCTATGATTACCTTAAAAGAAATCCTGTTTCCTATAAGCGCCAGGGGAGAGATTTCTGAAAAACAAACCCAAAGTAGCCTATCCAGTTTAATAGAATAATCGCTGTGTCCCATGGTAGAAATAATCTTTTCTTAGAATCCAATCCCTTTAAACAAGGACCCAAAATTTTGGAAACAGGAAGAAACATTAGGGATAACAGTAAGAGAAGTCACTCCCATTTCTACCTCACTGGTTCACTGACCCATGCAGTAGGGTGGGAAATGCCAAGTGGAAGTCTCTAGAATGGCCTGTACCTACCAAAATAGTAAGCAATTCCATTCCCAGAGGAATTGCGGAGATTAATGCACCATAAGGATTTGAAGGATGTAGTCATGCTACCATAGCCTCTTTCAATTTGTCTGTTTTAGCTTCCAGAATACAGATGAATCAGAGAATGATGGTGGACTATGATCAACTTAATCAGGATGACTATAATCTTAACTTCTGTTGGGTTAGATTTAAAAAAGAAAAAAATCTATCCATTCATTTCCTCCATGAGAGAGAAAGAAATGGAGAGACAAACACCTGTATCAGGTCTTCACGCCACTATCCACCCCCAGCCTCAGCCGGTTCAGATCATGGGAACAGACACATGTGCCAGCACGTACAGGGAGGTCCTAGAAGGTGAACTCAGGACTCTCCCATGTGAGTCCAGTCATATTCCTACTGCACCATCATCTGGCCCAGATGAAGTGGTTTCTTTTTTTTCTTTTTTTTTTTTTAGAGAGATTTTCGCTATAGGGCGCGTGCGCTCGCCAGACAGACAGAGAGAGAGACATAGAGCTAGAAAGCGAGAAATCACCCCCCAGGGGGGATGGTCACGCCGCAATCCCTTCTCCTCCATTCTCCTCTCGGGATCTTGGACACGCACACACACGTGCCTGGCGTGAGTTCTAAGCCACCGGGTCCGGGACACGAACCGCGGTCGACTACGTGGGAGTCCAGTGACATAGCCATTATGCTAACTGCTGGTTCCCTAAGTGGTTTCTTTACTGGAGCAGAGACATCCATTTGCACCTGGTATGAAGCTACTGACCCGGAAAACATTTATTCTTCATGGTTGTGAAGAGAGAGATCAAGGAGAGATCATGGTCATGGAGAGATCACCAGAAGCAGTTTACTTTCAACTGGTAGGACCAGAAGTAGACCTTCATTCTCCTTCCTCAGTGCTTTATCAACTATTCAATACATGGATGATATTCTATTGAATGTGCCTAGTAAGTAAAAAGTAGCAAATATCCCAGACACTTTAGTAAGCCACATGCATGCTGGATGGTAGGAAACAGGACCTACAGAAAAAATTTAGGAGCTTGCCACCTAGTAAATTTCTGGGGACCAGAGCCAACAGGTGGTGTGGTGGTTTAGGTAAAGGATTCCCACATGGCTGACCACAGTTCAAGTCCCAGGCCTCGTGGCTTGCTTTCTTCCTTTCTCTCTCTCTTTTTCTCTCTGGTGAGCACACATGCCCTAGAGTAAACTTAAAGTAATAAATAAAATAAATAATTTTTTAAAACCCAAAATTAAAGAGGTGCACATTTTGCAGACATTAAAGGATATTAAGTGAATTATCTTATTAAAAAACACGTATCAAAAAATTAGGTAAAATGATCAAATTTCTTTAAAGAAATCTATTAAAACTGACACAATATGAAACAAAAAATCAGAATAGTCCTGTATTTACTACAGAAACTGAATTTGAATTTACTATCAAAAATCTTTTCACACACAGAAAATTCCAGGTATAGCTATTACCAATGGTAAATGTAAATCCTAACAAACATTCAAGGAAGAATTATCAGTACTTCGCAAACTCTTCAGTAAGCAAGAGTAATCAGAAGGCATCAGTATTTTGGTATCAAAACCTGACCAAACTACAAAAAACTACAAAGCAGAGTAAAGAATGCTTCATTTAAGTCCTCAAAAAATATATGGGAAGTTTAACTATGAGATTTTGCAGTAGTTCAGGAATATTAGCTTCAACTCTGAATATAGTGAGGACAAGTAAGAACAAGCTGGGAGTAATTGGATAGAAAATTACTAAGTGGTAACATTACAGGTAATGGAGATTCTAGCCAAATTCACTTGTGTGAGTTTTATATAAGTGTGCATATAGGACTAGAAAAACTCTTTGAAGTCTGATTAAAAGTTTTATCAAGGGGCAAGCAGGTGATCCAGCAGTTAAGGAGCTCTACTCCCACATGGTCGAGGTGTGAGTGGCAGACCCAGCAGCTTGAAACTTACATTGTGCTATACACAGTGACGGGTTTCAGTCTGATTTTAGCCCAGCAACAGGAGTCATAAATTTTTTCTTTTTTTTTTTTTAGAGAGATTTTCGCTATAGGGCGCGTGCGCTCGCCAGACAGACAGAGAGAGAGACATAGAGCTAGAAAGCGAGAAATCACCCCCCAGGGGGGATGGTCACGCCGCAATCCCTTCTCCTCCATTCTCCTCTCGGGATCTTGGACACGCACACACACGTGCCTGGCGTGAGTTCTAAGCCACCGGGTCCGGGACACGAACCGCGGTCGACTACGTGGGAGTCCAGTGACATAGCCATTATGCTAACTGCTGGTTCCCTAAGTGGTTTCTTTACTGGAGCAGAGACATCCATTTGCACCTGGTATGAAGCTACTGACCCGGAAAACATTTATTCTTCATGGTTGTGAAGAGAGAGATCATGGAGAGATCATGGTCATGGAGAGATCACCAGAAGCAGTTTACTTTCAACTGGTAGGACCAGAAGTAGACCTTCATTCTCCTTCCTCAGTGCTTTATCAACTATTCAATACATGGATGATATTCTATTGAATGTGCCTAGTAAGTAAAAAGTAGCAAATATCCCAGACACTTTAGTAAGCCACATGCATGCTGGATGGTAGGAAACAGGACCTACAGAAAAAATTTAGGAGCTTGCCACCTAGTAAATTTCTGGGGACCAGAGTCAACAGATGGTGTGGTGATTAAGGTACTAGACTTCCATATGTTCAACTATTATTCAAGTCCCAGGCCTGGAAGCTAGAAAATCATGCTGGGCGTGTGTATGTGCGTACCTAGAATTCCAGGAGGAAAATAGAGGAGAAGGAATTGTGGTGTGACCTTCCCTTCTGAGCAATGATTTTTCACTTTCCCTCTCTGTTTGTCTCTCTCCAGCAAGTATATACTCCCAATAGCAAATTAATAAAAATAAAATAAAATAAAATAATAAAAAGTTACTTCTAAAGTAAGAGACAAGTTGTTAGTTCTGGTTTCTATCAGTTGAAAAAGAGTATAATGCTTAGTGAACCTCTCTGGACCTTGAAAGTATATACACTTCATTTAAGCATGGTGCTCTGACTGGTGTATCAGATGACTCAAATGCCTAACAGTTTCTAGTAGGACTCAGAATAATAAAAGTCTCTGAAATAGCTCTAGGCTGCTGTGCAAACTCACCTGCTCCTTGGACCACGGAAATGAGAGATCCAATGGTGCTTGAAGTGTCTGGCACTGCACGGAGTCATAGACAGTGTATGCAAATCTTGGCAGCATCCAAAGATGAGTCACAGAGCAGGGCTTTGGACCAAACATTCTCTTCAGAAAACTACTTTCCTTTTGAGGACTGGATTTTTGGGGGCTATTTTAGTCCATTATTGTGTTGCTAGCAGAAATATCTGAGACTGGGTGATTTATAAAAAATAGAGGTTTATTTGGTTCATGATTCTGATGGCTAGAAAGTCCAAGAACATGGGGCCAGCATCTGGCTGGTCTCTGATCCTACATCACAACATGTCTGACAGAAGCAATAAACAAAGTAGGCTCATGGAGAGAGAGAGAGAGAGAGAAAGAGAGAGAGTACAACCTAGAGGCGGCGATATCTTTTTTATGTTTATTTATTTATTTATTTATCTATTTATTTGTTGTCATTTTCAAGCCACCGGGTCCAGGAGTTGAACTGTGTTCTGCCATGTGGGAATCCAGCACCTTAACCACCATGCCACCTGCTGGCCCAGCAGCCATCTTTTTAAAAAATTTATTTACATTCATTCACTGTACGTCATTACAGCATACAAAATGAGATTTTCCATCCAGAGTACACTGTATATTGGCTCGTCAAGCACATCCACATGCATATTATTGTCAACAAATAATTTTCCATTTCTTGTTTCCTGTATGTTTTGCTTTTTTTCCCCATCCTTGATTTCCTATCTCTTACCCTCTGCCATCTCCCACTCTACTCCCACATTGTCTCTGGTATCTATGTTTGCTTTCTATACTTTTTTCCCCCACATTTTATTGAGTCACTAAACATCTTAATTAATCTAAATATTTTCATAGCAAGCACAGCTGATATATACATTTCCATGAACACAAATCCAACTTTAGGCATAAACCTCAATGAGTAGAATGAATATCCTGTAAAGTAGCACGTAGCTGGGACTATGTATCTTACTGCGGTCATAGTATAGGTATTTTTAATGCATTTTTTTTAATCTCAAGAAAAGCAGGTTTGTTTTCTGAACCTTTTCTTTTTATTTTTTTAACTTAATTTACATTCATTCCTTAAGCATCGTCACAGCATACAAAATGTGATCTCCCATCCAGAATATACTATATAGTGGCTTAACCATGCATGTTATTATAAAAACTTTTCCATTTCTAGTTTCTAGTATTTTTTTTGCCCCTATTTCTGACCCTCTGTCCTTTCCCACCCTCTTCTCACACTATCTCTGGTGTCTACAGTTGTCTTCCATTCCTTTCCCCCCACATTGTATTGACCACACAATTTCTTAAATAATCTAACTACTTTCAATAGCAAGTTTACTTGGTACTATTAAGAAAAACAGTTTTGAGGGGACCAGCAGGTGGTGTGGTGGTTAAGGCACTGGACACTTCCACATGGCCTATCAGGGTTCAAGTCCGAATCTGGTGGCTTGCTTTCTCACTTCCTCTCTCTCTCACTCTCACCCTCTGTCTCTCTCTGGTCAAACTAAAATTTAAATGAATGAGTAAATAAAATAAAATAAATAATTAAAAGAAAAAAAGAAAGAAAAACAGTTTTGGGACCAGCAGTTAGCATAATGGCTATGTCGCTGGACTCCCACGTAGTAGACCCTGGTTCATGTCGGACCCGGTGGCTTAATCTCACGCAGGACACATGTGCATTCATGCCCAAGATCCCGAGAGGAGAATGGAGGAGAAGGGATTGCAGCATGGCCATCCCTCCTGGGAGGTGATTTCTCGCTTTCTGTCTCTCTGTCTCTCTCTGTCTGGTGAGCACATGCGTTCTATAGCAAAAACCTCTCAAAAAAAAAAAAAAAGAAAAACAGTTTTAACTTAAATCAAAGAAATGCTAAGGAATTTCGCTTAAAACGTAAAGCTAGGAAACAGGTTAGGATTCTGTTCAAATGGTAGGTACATGAATCTATTCATATCTCAAGACAGGACACAAATCCTTACACCCAGATAAAAAGTCTACAAGATCAGTAATGTTTTAGTCAAAAGTCATAAAATTATACTTCACCAATTCAGTCTCATGTACTTTATCTTCTGCTGTGGTTCAATTTTCCTGATTAAATTCTGAGATATAATATTCAACTCCAGACTCATCCCTATGATTAAGTTGGCCATTTTCTTAGTTTTTGAACACTTATTTCTGTGTGGCTACATTTAATTTTCCTGATATAGCACTCCCTTGAGTACTTCTTGGAGATCTGGTCTGGTGCTGGTAAATTCTTTCAGGTTTTGTTTATCAGAGAATGTTCTTGTCTTTTCTTCCCACATGAAAGATAATCTTGCCGGGTACAGTATTCTTGTCTGAAATTGCTTTTCTCTGAACACATTGAATATATTTTCCCATTCTTTCCTCGCTCTCATTGTTTCCGATGAGAGATCTGCTATTAGCCTGATGGGATAGCCTTTGTAGGTAATTTGATGTTTTTCTCTTGCCAGTCTTAGTATCTTGTTTTTGTCTGTGGTTTTGGTCAACCTGGCTATAATGTGTCTTGGAAAAGATCTTCTTGGGTTGATTCTATTTGGGGTCCTTTGTATTTCTTGGGACTGGATCTTTGAGTGCCTCTCTATGTTTGGAAAGTTTTCTTGCAGGATTTCATGGAATAGATTATCAATGCCCTTATGAGTCTCTTCACCTTCTGGAATGTCAATTATCCAGATGTTTGGATGTTTGATGGTATCTAGTACTTCTTGTATATTATTCTCATTTTTGAGGGGCAATTTTCTCAGTCTTTGTGGTGGATTTTTCTAGGCCAGCAATTTTCTCTTCTATGTCTGAGATTCTATTTTCTGTATGAACTAGTCTGCTTTTAATACTTTCAAGAGAGATTTTGACTTCCTGTATTATAGTCTTCATCTCTAACAGTTCCATTTGATTCTTTTTTAAAGTAATTCCTCTTTTAGATCTTGCAGGAATTTCCTCACCTCTTGGAACTCATCAGCTTCTTTCTCCTTTCTCTTCTGCAGTTCATTGTCTCTCTTCCATCTCTGTTAGCTTCGCCATTATGAATGTTCTAAATTCTTTATCAGACATTTCCATGATTTCCATTGAACTACTTGTGGATGAAGAGGAGTTATTCTTTTCTCTTGGAGAAGAGGTATTTTCTTGCCTTCCCATATTTCTTGTGGTCCTGTGGTGATTTCTAGTCATCTGATGGATGGTGTGTTTCTTCCTAATTCTTGAAG
>NW_006159751.1:2742306-2755443 GCF_000334495.1 Tupaia belangeri chinensis
TCCAGGGGAGCCATGAGGAATCTTCTCCTGAAGGCCTGCCTCTCACCTCTCCTGCCTGGGTGGGAGGAGCAGAGGGGATTATTAACAAGACAAAAAGCAGAGCTGAGAGCAAGAGAAAACTTTACCTTTAAAAAAATTTTTTTAAGGGGCTGGCAAGTGGCGTAGTGGTTAAGGGCACCAGACTCCCACATCGCCAACCATGGTTCGAGTCCCAGGCCTGGTAGCTTGCTTTCTCACTTTCTCCCTCTCTGTCCGTCTCTGGTTAAATTTAAATAAATAAATAAATAAATAAATAAATTTAAATAAAATAATTCTTAAAAAAATTTTAAAGGAAAAATTACAAAAAATGAGAAGACAGAAGCAGGGAGAGACAGAGACAGAGGCACAGAGACAGAGATAGAAGGATAGAGGAGCTCCCTACCACTCTAGCTTGTTTGCTGAAGGCTGAATTATCAGTAGGAAAACTTCATTTCTCTTTTACCCTGAAATCACTACTTCATAGGAGCCACGAGGAATCTTCCTCAGCAGCCATCTTTTATATCAACCTGCTGCTTCAGTAACCAACTGTAAGAATAAGAACTTCTTCCCTATGTATTCATGAGGGTAGTGTGCCCATGAACCAAATGCCATTACATTGTGGACCAAGCTTCCAGCACATGAGCCTTTCAGAGGAAACCATGTAGGGGCCATAGGAGAGACTGAATGCTTGACTGTGGAGCACGGAGTTACCGTGGGACCTGAGCTGCCCGTCACAAGCCAGATGTTCTTTGGTCACAAAGCCTTAAAGATGGGAATTCAGGCAGTATTCTATCATCAGTAGAAGGATATGTATACATGATTAGACTGAGCAAGACTTTAAGGCGAAGGCAAGTTGCACAAACAAGTGTCTCAGATTCCCATGAGTCCTGTTTTTAATAAACTGCCTTCTTCTTCATAACCAACACCTATGACCTCATGAGAAGTTCCCTGTGACCAGCTGACTGAGGAACAAAAAAAAATCTGACTTGGTTTATGGATGGTTCTACATGGAATGCATCAGTTCTGCATAACTCGAATGATTTCAGGCACTTTGTGAAGGAAGATAGTCACAGGACTACTGTCTATTCAGAGGGGACCCTGAAGGGTAGTGGTAGGAAAATCCCCTCAGTTTGCAGAGTTTTGAGCAGTATGTGTAGTTGCTCATTTTGTCTGAAAGAAGAGATAGCCAGAGGTACAGATATAAAAGCAACAGCAAACACAAAGGTTTGACTTGATATTCTGGGTACTGGTGGGAACACATCTGTAAGAGTGGCGATGAGGCCTGGGAAGAGGTATGTGAGTGAACCATTATGAATTGATATTCGTATCATCCATGAATGAATATTCACCAAAGTACAACCTCACTAGAGGAAGATCTTAACAATGAAGAACCAAAATACCCCATTCTTTCCCCAACCATTTTCTCCAGCCACCCGTCTTTGTCCAATGCCCATGATCAAAGTGCATGTGGTGGCAAGGATGGAAAGCATGCATGGCTCAGGAACATGGGCTTCCATTCATTGAGTCTGAGCCGGGCAGTGCCCAGTCTGCCAGCAGCACAGACCAACGCTGCACCTTCACAGGGCACCGTTCCCCAGAGTGAACAGCCACCTCGGCGGCAGGTGATTACATTGGGACACTTCAATCAATACTTCTCACTAATAGATTCTTAGTTTGGATATGGACTTTCCTGTCCACAACCTGCTGCCAAAACCACCAATTTACAGAACATTTTAATCATCGCTATAGTATTCAACTAAGCATCGCTTCTGACCAAGAAACTTGTTTTATAGCAAATGAAATACAGCGTTGGACTCATGATCACAGAATCCATAGGTCTCACAATGTACCTGACCCCCTGAAGTGAATGGCCCAATCAATGAAATACTCTTTTGGGCACTCAGATGCAATGGCGGCTGAAGGTAGGTCAGAGGCTGTGTCCTCCAGGATGCTGTGCATGCCCTGAATCAGTGACCAATATGTAGCATTGTTTTTCTTATAGTCAGGATTTATGAGTCTGAAAAATCAAGGGGTCAACATGGGAATGGCTCCTCTCATTGTTACTCCTAGTGATCCCAGGGAAATGCTTGCCTTCTAACCCTACAGCTTTAGGCTCTGTGGGTTTAGAGGAGAATTTGTCTGCCATGGTTAATTGCACATAAATATTATAGAATATGTAATATAGATATCTTTCAGTGACTGTGTTAGGTGACATGTTTGTCAAAAGCAAAGGGAATATGGTCTTGATTAATAGAAAATGAGGTTTAAAATGCTAGATATGGGGGCTGGCAGGTAGCATGGTAGTTGGCTTGCTGGATTTCCATATAGCCAACTACAGTTTGAATCCTGGACCTGGCAGCTTGCTTTCTCACTTTCCCTCTCTCTCCCCCTCTCTCTCTCTGGTCAAATAAAAAAATAATAATAATAAATAAAATTAAATAAAATAATTATTATTATCATTATTATTTTTCCAGTTTGATCAGAGAGAGACAGAGAGAGAGTAGTGAGAAAGCAAGCCACCAGGTCCGAGACTTGAACCATGATTGGCCATGTGGGAGTCCAGCGCCTCCAACCACTATGCCACTTGCCAGCCCCAAAGTAATTCTTTTTTAAAATGCCAGCTATGACCACATGACCAGTTATAGAAATGACGACTGTAGTAATAAGTATTTTTGTTATATTAGTAGAAACAACCCAGTGTGGTGCCCCATGCTGCTAAGATGCTGCGCTCTACAGGCTGAGGCCACAGTGGGGCCCAGGTTTGATTTCTGGTCTCTCCAGAACCCAGCAGCCTTGATGGCCCCTCTGCTGCATCTCCTGGTATTAGGACCACTGTCTGAGACATTCCCTGAAGCCAGTAGGCAGCTTGTTAACTACTCTGGAGCCTTATCCTATGCTTTGGACCAAATTAAAATAATGATTTTTGCAGATTAAAAATAAAAGAGGAAAAGACCCACATTGGTGTAAATATTTTTTAAAAGAATTATATTTTATATAACTTTATTTATTTATTTTAATTTGAACAGAAAAGGACAGAGTGAGAATGAGAGAGAGAGAAAGAGGAAAAGTGAAAAAGCAAGCCGCTAAGTCCGGGACTCAAACTGCCGTCAGCCATGGGGGAGTCCAGTGCCCTTAACCACCACATCGCCTGCCAGGCCCCATTGGTGTAAATACTAACAAATTATTTTCTTCTCTCTTCCTATTTGTGGAAGTGATTAAGACTATATATTACCTAAAAGCAACCAGAAAAATATATAGGAACTGCCAGGATTTCATCCAGAACCACAAAACTGAGTCTACATGTCAGGGTTGCAGGGGAGGGTTGCAGGTGCTGAAAATAGATATGAGAATAAAAGCCCCTCCTACTTGAGCCCCACCATGTCACTACAATTTAGTGAACTGGTTACAAAGATCTTACCTAATCCCCACAGGAACCTGAGTAAGTGCTATTAACACCAGTTTACACATGCAAATGTTTAGAGAGGATAAAATGTCTGAGGGTTTTCAATAGTTGTCTCATCAGCTGGGAGTCCAGGATGAGAAAAAAACATGCAGCCAGTGAGAACAGAAGGACAGACATCTTTAATGTGAGCTGTCTCATTTAACCCTCATGCTAATTTCACAGGATAGATATTACTATTCTTATTTTACCAACAAGGAGTCTGAGACTCAGAGATTAAGTAATTTGCCCAAGATCATGCAGCCAACAGGCAGAAGAACAAAGATTTGAGCCTAGGCCTCCCCAGCTCTAAAGTTCATAGCCTTCTCTCTTAGATGGGCTGTGTTCTGTCATCTCCTGGGGGACTGAACTGCTCAGAGTCCAAAGATTTCACAAGTAATACTTAGAGAAGGTCAAAGGGGAGTGTGTTGGAAGGAAAGAGCAAGGCTGAAAGAAAAGCATTTGTAAAGAAGGCTTGAAAAGTTCAAGTAAGTAGTTAGGTATGGATGGAATATAAGAGAATATATGGATGGAGACAAGGAAAGGGGAGACCAGCAGGTGGCCTGGAGGTTAAGGCAGCTAGATCCAACATAGCCAACTCCATAGGTCAAATCTAGACCTGGTGGCTTGAAAATCACACCAGACACGTGTGCCTACATGTCCAAAATCCCAAGAGGAGAGTGGAGAAGAAGGGATTGCAGCGTGGCCACTCCCTCCCCCCGAGAGTTATTCTCATTTTCCCTCTCTCTTGCTGTCTCTGTCTCTTTCCAGCAAGTGCATACACCCTATAGAAAAAACTTTAAATGCAGAAACGGAAAAAAGAGAGAGAGAAAGATAAGGGAAAAAGATGAAAAGGTGAGGCTGAAATTTGGCTAACAGTGAGTGCAGAAATATTAGATGTCACGCAGTTTGAGTTTGATCCTTTTCTTTTTTTTCTTTCTTAAAAATTTTCCATGGGTCATGTGTACTCACTGGGAAGACAGGGAGAAAGAGAGAAATCAAGAACACACCTCCAGGGGAGATGGTCACCCTGCAATCCCTTCTCCTTCATTCTCCTTTAAAGATTTTGGGCACACCTACACACACACAGTGGGTTTTTCAGACCATCAGGCTCCGTGACACAAACAATCCAGATGGCCATGTGGGATCCAGCTGCCTTAACTACTGTGCCCCCAGCTGGCTCTGAGTTTGATCTTAAAGACAACAGAGAACATTGCAAAGGCTCGAGGACAAGGACAGAGGCAGATTGCCACATTAGAGATGGGGCTTTGGAGGCCAGATGAGAAGGTGAAACCACAGAGAGAGAAAAACATTGAAAGTTTCCACAATATGGGCCAGCCTGCCGCATGTGGTTAAGGCAGCTGGATCCCACATGGCCAACCATATGGTTTGAGGACTGAACCTACCGACTTGAAAAGCACTATGGGGCTCAGTGCATGCATGCCCCAAATTCCAAGAGGCGGAAGAAAGGGATTGGGCATGACCATGATCCATGAGTGGATGCTTTCTACTCTGTCTGTTTGTCTCTGGCAAGCATAGGTACTCTCTGGCAAAATTAAAAAAAAAAAAAGTTTTGACAATAATCCAGTTAAGAAATAATAAGCTCTTGACTCAAAAGAAGTGGTTGCTGGGCCAGCCGGTGGCATGGTGGTTAAGGCAGACGGGACCCATGTGACTGACACGGTGACCATCTCATGCCCTTTTCACTTTCTCCTTTTTTTCTCTCTCTCTGGTTAGTGCACATGCCCTCTCGCAAAATAAAATAAAAAAATAAAATAAAATCAGTGGTTGCCTGCGGTGCAGAGAGGGGAAGGAGGAAGATGAGGATGTTTCCAGCTCTGAGCAATCTGTTCCCTAACCCATACTTGCCTTTTTCTCTCCCACAGTCACAGAAGTATGAGCGGCAGCAATGGCTCCACATGCGAGGCAGGTGACTGCCTACGTGCTCTTTGAAGGACACTGAGAGCCCCCTGTTCCGATCTGCCTTCTTTTCTGGGCATGTAACCTCTCCACTGGAATCTGTTTATTGTTATATTCATACAAAAGCAAACACAAGCATTTTTGGTTAATGATGTTTTTTTAGAGGGCCTCATTTAGATCTTAGCCAACTGTGAAGAAAGCTGGAAATGGAGTTTGGAGTTGGACTGTGGCGATTCTGGAGGACCAGGTGACCAGGAATTCCAGGAAAGAGAGAAGGCCACACTGCCCAGGAAGGATGGGCTACTGGGGTGGGCAGGGAGACTTCAGCCATAAATAATTCCTCCCGCCTTCTTTTAAAAATTTTTGCCAAAGGACCAGCAGATGGCATAGTGGTTACATAACTGGACTCCCACATGGCCATCTGCAGTTGAGTCTGGGACCCTGTAGCTTGAAAATTACACGGGGCACATATGTGTGCATGCCTGAGATCCTGGAAGGAGAATGGAGTTGAGAAGGGACTGCCATGCCGCAGGAGATGATTTTTCACTTTCCATCTCACTATCTCTATCTCTCTTTCTCTTTCTGGTGAGCACATGTGCCCTAAGGCAGAAATCTCTTAAAAAATTTTTTTGCCAAAGGGCCAGCGTGCTCACCAGAGAGACACGGTCACACCGCAATCCCTTCTCTTCCATTCATCCATCCTATGGGGACTTGGGGCATGCATACACCCCAGCATATTTTATAAGCAACTGGGACCAGGATTCAAACTGTGATCCACCATGTGGGTCATGGGGCCAGCCCAATTCCTACCCTTTGTCTCCCTGGCATCTTTGGATCTTTAGGGTCTTTGGTCTCCCCTTTACAGCAGACAGGGAGAAAGAGAGAAATCAAGAACACACCTCCAGGGGAGATGGTCACCCTGCAATCCCTTCTCCTTCATTCTCCTTTAAAGATTTTGGGCACACCTACACACACACAGTGGGTTTTTCAGACCATCAGGCTCCGTGACACAAACAATCCAGATGGCCATGTGGGATCCAGCTGCCTTAACTACTGTGCCCCCAGCTGGCTCTGAGTTTGATCTTAAAGACAACAGAGAACATTGCAAAGGCTCGAGGACAAGGACAGAGGCAGATTGCCACATTAGAGATGGGGCTTTGGAGGCCAGATGAGAAGGTGAAACCACAGAGAGAGAAAAACATTGAAAGTTTCCACAATATGGGCCAGCCTGCCGCATGTGGTTAAGGCAGCTGGATCCCACATGGCCAACCATATGGTTTGAGGACTGAACCTACCGACTTGAAAAGCACTATGGGGCTCAGTGCATGCATGCCCCAAATTCCAAGAGGCGGAAGAAAGGGATTGGGCATGACCATGATCCATGAGTGGATGCTTTCTACTCTGTCTGTTTGTCTCTGGCAAGCATAGGTACTCTCTGGCAAAATTAAAAAAAAAAAAAGTTTTGACAATAATCCAGTTAAGAAATGGTTGCTGGGCCAGCCGGTGGCATGGTGGTTAAGGCAGCTGGATCCCATGTGACTGACTCCGAGGTTAGGGTCCCAGTAGCTTCAGAGACATGCTGGACGTGTGTGCATGTGCCTACAATCCTGAAAGGAGAAGTGGAGGAAAACGGATCACGGTGACCATCTCATGCCCTTTTCACTTTCTCCTTTTTTTCTCTCTCTCTGGTTAGTGCACATGCCCTCTCGCAAAATAAAATAAAAAAATAAAATAAAATCAGTGGTTGCCTGCGGTGCAGAGAGGGGAAGGAGGAAGATGAGGATGTTTCCAGCTCTGAGCAATCTGTTCCCTAACCCATACTTGCCTTTTTCTCTCCCACAGTCACAGAAGTATGAGCGGCAGCAATGGCTCCACATGCGAGGCAGGTGACTGCCTACGTGCTCTTTGAAGGACACTGAGAGCCCCCTGTTCCGATCTGCCTTCTTTTCTGGGCATGTAACCTCTCCACTGGAATCTGTTTATTGTTATATTCATACAAAAGCAAACACAAGCATTTTTGGTTAATGATGTTTTTTTAGAGGGCCTCATTTAGATCTTAGCCAACTGTGAAGAAAGCTGGAAATGGAGTTTGGAGTTGGACTGTGGCGATTCTGGAGGACCAGGTGACCAGGAATTCCAGGAAAGAGAGAAGGCCACACTGCCCAGGAAGGATGGGCTACTGGGGTGGGCAGGGAGACTTCAGCCATAAATAATTCCTCCCGCCTTCTTTTAAAAATTTTTGCCAAAGGACCAGCAGATGGCATAGTGGTTACATAACTGGACTCCCACATGGCCATCTGCAGTTGAGTCTGGGACCCTGTAGCTTGAAAATTACACGGGGCACATATGTGTGCATGCCTGAGATCCTGGAAGGAGAATGGAGTTGAGAAGGGACTGCCATGCCGCAGGAGATGATTTTTCACTTTCCATCTCACTATCTCTATCTCTCTTTCTCTTTCTGGTGAGCACATGTGCCCTAAGGCAGAAATCTCTTAAAAAATTTTTTTGCCAAAGGGCCAGCGTGCTCACCAGAGAGACACGGTCACACCGCAATCCCTTCTCTTCCATTCATCCATCCTATGGGGACTTGGGGCATGCATACACCCCAGCATATTTTATAAGCAACTGGGACCAGGATTCAAACTGTGATCCACCATGTGGGTCATGGGGCCAGCCCAATTCCTACCCTTTGTCTCCCTGGCATCTTTGGATCTTTAGGGTCTTTGGTCTCCCCTTTACAGCTCAGCACAGGATCAAACTTCTCTTGCACTTCCCTTCATGCACATGGCCTTCCAAACGCAGTTTGCTGCACTCCAGGCAGAGCTTGAGCCCACCTGGAAAGGGCGGGGTGAAGCAACTGCTCTGACGTGTTCTCCACCAGGGTCCCTGGAATGCTGGCTCACTCAGAGACACATATGCCTGTGGGGCAGCTTGGGACCCTCAGAGCTCTGCAACTGACCAGCCAAAAAGCAAGCACAGTGGGAGCTGGCTTCCCAGTCCCACTCCTAAGTGCTCACTGAGGACTGAGTCAAAAGACACCCATATCCTGGGGGACAGGAAATTGCCTTTTTCTCCTTGGGAATATATCTGGGACAGTAAGCAAGGCTAGGGGTGGCGGGGTTTGCTCTATGGCTCCCGCCTGGGACAGTCCTTGTCTCCCTCGGGTGTGCACGTTCACTGGCTGGGTACCCGCGACCAGTCTGTGAGATGTGCAAACGCTGTGTGCTTCTAGCTCTGATTGTTAAAGATTAAGCTGCTAGTAAGCCGATTGAACATCAATAATCTTTCCAGAAAGATCTTTTAATTAAGTTTACACAGAAACAATTTGCAGCAATTGTAGACATTAGTCCGTCAGAAGATATGTGAGACTGAGGTAGAGGGAGTACAGATGTGTGTGTGTGTGTGTGTGTGTGTGTGTTTTGGGTTGGGGGAGGTTGAGGGATGTGTCCACAATTTGGGAGGATGTGTCTCTGGGCTGAGCAGTGAGGCAGCAGTTCTCCCAGGCCATGTTCTCCCAGGCCATGTTCTGCCCGAAACTGCCCCCACCTCGTGGGCTTGCCCCTTGCCTTCCCAAACCCTGGGGGTGGGGTGGGGAATGGGGACTGTCGCTCCCAGGGATTCTTCTCCCTCTGCTTTCCCAGAAGTGGCAGGTGCGTCGGTCCCTGTTCTCTCCACTCGGTGGAGCGGGTAGACCCAGGCGATCTGCGGCGGGCTGGGGACCCTGTGACCCTGCTCTTGCTAGACCGTGGAGCTTGCAGATTTTCGGATAGGCAGCGCCTCTAGGAAAACGAGCTCAGTGGTGTCCACAGGACTGGCCGTAGCAGGGGACAAGGGGGCGCGGTGGGACCAGGGAAGCTTGGGGAGGATTCTGATCCCCGAGCGACGCCCAGAGTGAGGGGCAGGTCCCAGGGAGGCGGCCTGCGGAGAGACCCAGCCTGCTTGGGGGCGGAGGGCTGAGCCCAGCGCCCGTCAACAGGACTAGACGGGTTCGGTCCGGTCATCTGCCTCCTTGTGGGGGGACTCCTCTTCCTTTGTCCTCCACAGGGCAGAGGCCTCTCCTTTCCAATCCCGGCCTGGGAGGGTGGGCTGCTCCCCCCCACCCGCCCCCAGCTGCAGCTGGCTCTGGCTCACGATGGACGACCTCATGTCTTTCGGACTGTCGCATATATATTTATCTAGGACGGCGACGCGGCGGGGTCCCAGTGCAAGACCCAGGCCTCGGGGACTCAAGGCCCGCCAATCCCGCCTCTGTGAGCCAAGCCGTCGCTGGAGCGCGAGCGGGTGACAGGGAAGGCCTTTGGGTGGGTGGCCTGGGCGCCAGCCTCAGGACGCGCGACACCTCTTGCAGTGGCATCGGACCCATGTCCCCAACCCCAAACTGAGAGAGGAGTGACGGCGACCATCTGCAGGGGTGACCAAATTTGTGCCACCGCGACTGCCCCGCGGCCTAGGGTCCCAGGGCTAGTGCCGGGCTCCTCTAGCTGCCAGGTCCTGTGGTCCCCAGGGAGAGCTGGTGAGCAGGAAGACCCCAGCCCTGCGGGTAAAGACCCAGAGACACAAAAGGTGCGGGTATTGTATGTTCAGGTTGGAGCTCAGTGGAAAGCTGCGTCTATTTTTAAAAAAATCCTCATTTTGGGGACCAGCAGGTGGCATGATGGTTAAGGTGCTGGACACTCCCACATGGCTGACAACGGTTCAAGTCCCAGATCTGGTGGCTTGCTGTCTTATTTTCCTTCTCTCTCTCTCTCTGGTCAAATTAAAATAAGTAAATGAATAAATAAAATTAAATAAATAATTCTTTTTTTTTGGAGAGGTTTTCGCTATAGGGTGCGTGCGCTCGCCAGAGAGACAGAGAGAGATATAGAGACAGAAAGCGAGAAATCACCCCCCAGAGGGGATGGGCACGCCCCAATCCCTTCTCCTCCATTCTCCTCTCGGGATCTTGGGCACGCACGCACACGCGCCCGGCGTGAGTTTTAAGCCACCAGGTCCAGGACGCGAACCGTGGTCGACTACGTGGGAGTCCAGCAACATAGCCATTACACTAACTGCTGGTTCCCTAAATAATTCTTTTTTAAAAATCCTCTTTTCTGAAGTACAGTTTATATGCTGCAAGCTGTACCCATGTGTTTGTTTAGATGAATTCTGATGCTTTTCTATATTATCACCATAACTAAGGTACAGAACATTCCCTCTTCTTAGTGTTACCTCATGGACTAGCTGTGGGTTGGTGGTTAAAGCAGGCAGATCCCATATGGCAGGCTGCCAGGTTTGACTACTGGTTGGACGCTTCCTTCCTCCTTTTCTTTTTTATTGCCACATGGCACCTGGATTCACCAGACAGAGACAGGGCACACCCCCCAATGAGGAGTGGTGATGCCACAACCCCCTTCCCAAGATTTCTTCATTCCTTTGGTATTGGGGACACAAACACACACATACATGGCATGTTTTTTCTTTCTTTCTTTTTTTTCTTTTTTATTTTTGGAGAGGTTTTTTGCTATAGGGCGCATGCGCTCGCCAGAAAGACAGAGAGAGACAGAGAGATAGAAAGCGAGAAATCACCCCCCAGGGGGGATGGCCACGCCGCAATCCCTTCTCCTCCATTCTCCTCTCGGGATCTTGGGCATGCATGCACACGCGCCCAGCGTGAGTTTAAGCCACCAGGTCTGGGACGCAAACTGTGGTCGACTACGTGGGAGTCCAGCGACATAGCCATTACGCTAACTGCTGGTCCCCGCATGTTTTTTCTTTTCTTTCCTTTCTTTTTCTTTTTTAAAATTTGCTAGGGGGTGTGTGCACTCACCAAAGGAACAAAGAGAGAGGGAGAAGAATAAAGCACCCTCTGCTGGAGTGTGGTCATGCTGCAACCCCTTCTCCTCCATTTCTCCATCCTTTCCAGCTTTTGACCACAAATGTACAAGCAACCAGAGAGTTTTTCAAGTCCCTGGTTCCTCTTAAATTACACCATTGGCCATGTGCATTCTGGCTCCCTTGACAACCAGTCCACAGGCTCCCGGCATGTATTTTGAAGTCTCCAGGGCCAGGATTTGAACTACAGTTAGCTGTGGGGGATCCACCTCCTTAGGGACAGTATTTAACCACTTTGCTATGGGGCTGGCCCCTGAATATTTTCATCATCCTCAAAAGAAATCCTATAATCAGTTAACAAGCATTGCCCTATCCCCTCTCTCCTAGTTTTTCTTGCCTCTAATACCTATTCTCTGATTCCCTCCTTGGGGGTAAATGTTTTTAGCTTCAACATATGAGTTAGAACATGTAGTATTGTTCTGTCTATGCCTGACTTATTTCACTTGTACTGTCCTCCAGACTCATCCATCTTGCCTCATATGACAAGATTTTGTTCTTTTTAATGACAACACAATATTCCACTGTACGTCTACTCCACATTTCTTTATCCATTCATCTGTTGATATTGATGACGGTGTTTGACTCTATATCACTGCTATTGCGACCAGGGCTGCGGTAAACAAAGGAGCGCAGCTATCCCTTTGATGTTCTGATTTCTTTCCCTTTGGATATACACCCAGCAGAGGGACTGCTGGCTCCTTTGTTTCCCTTAATTCGAGGATCACTGACATTGTGTGGTTGTCCTGGGGTTAGTGCCCCATCTCAAATTGTTTTAGATGTTCAGACCAGTGACACCGCACATGCGCTGAGGGCCTGAAAACATGCATTGCCTCTGTAAGGGAACTTTCTGGGGACCGTAGAGCAGACACCCAAGCCATCCCGACTCACTTGAACAAAGGGAAGGGTTAGTGACTTTGGTTTTTCTGGTTTTTGTTTTCTTTTTCTTTTTCTTTTTTGAGAGAATTTTGTTAGTAGGGCACATGTGCTTGCTGGAGAGACAGGGACAGAGAGGCAAAAAGTGAGAAATCACCCCCAGGGGGATGGCCATGCCGCAATCCCTTTTCCTCCATTCTCCTCTCAGGATACTGGGCATGCATGCACACATACTCACACACACACACATGCACACATACTCACACACACACACATACACACATACACATGTCCAACGTGTTTCAAGCCATGGAGTCCTGGACTCAAAGTCGTGGTTGGCCACATAGTAGTCCAGTGCCTTAACCACCACACCACCTGCTGGCCCCAGTGGATTTTGTTTGTAATGTAACTGGGGCCAGGGTGAAGGTCTGAACTTTGCTGACACTAAGGAGGGAAGCACGCACACACTCAGCCTGAGTTTTAAGCTACCAGGTCTGGGGCTCGAACTATGGTTGACTACATGGTAGTTAGTCCAGTGACATAACCATTATGCCATTTGCTGACCCCAGAATTTCCTTTCTCAAAGAGGCAAATGAAATGGCCTGATCTGGGTTGCCCCACACAAGGGGACAGACCCATAAGATGGAATGCCCTAGGCACTGGGAGTATGGGGAGACCCTGAGAGTAGCTGCCCCCTTGTACCCACAAACCCAAACCCATGTGGCTTTATGGGCTTGCTAAGATGGATCAAAAAGGAGATGGGGATGGGGACCAGCAGTTAGCATAATGGCTATGTCACTGGACTCCCACGTAGTCGACCGCCGTTTGAGTTCCGGGCCTGGTGGCTTAAACTCACACCGGGCATATGTGCGTGCGTGCCCAAAATCCAAAGAGGAGACTGGAGGAGAAGGGATTGCGGTGTGGCCATCCCCCCTGGGGGGTGATTTCTCGCTTTCTGTCTCTCTGTCTCTCTCTGTCTGTCTGGTGAGTGCACGCGCCCTATAGTGAAAACCTCT
>NW_006159751.1:2755620-2763143 GCF_000334495.1 Tupaia belangeri chinensis
GTAATGGCAGGCGCCTTAAAGTAAAACCCTCCCAAAAAAAAAAAGGAGATGGGGAAAAGATGGGGCTTGAAAGTTGTCAGCAGTCCCAGTCTTCCTGTCTGTGCCTCGAAACTGTGTCCTGGCCTCTCCCAGCCCTTGCCAAGGGCTCCCGGAGCTACCAGAGACGGCTTTGCCGACTTCTCTATGCAGACGAAGTAGACTTGAGGCTCATCCAAGAGAACCAGGTCCCACTACTTATTTGCTGAGCATCTTTGGCCAGTTACCTAACCTCATGGGTCTCAGTTTCCTTATTGATAAAGTAGAACTAATAATAGCCGGGGCCAGCAGGTGGCAATCTGAGTTGCCATTCTGTAGTATTTCCTCTTGTCCCCAGAGCAAGGAAAACGAAATTGTTCTGAAATTCATACGCAGGTGGAGGGTCTAAGAATTGTGTTTCCTTTGAGGAGAAGCTAGTCTCTGGCAAATGCTCTATCAGGAGAGGTGCAGACGCAGCAGGGCTGACGCGGCCTAAGCTGCCTCCTTAGCCGGCTTGGCCAGCAGTCCTACCCATTCTCTGGCCTCATCCCACCCCAGCTTGCCTTCAAGCCTGGTCCTGGGGCCGCGTTACCCTCTGTCACACACCAACCTGAGCTCTTTGGTGCCCGTTCCTGTGTGGTCTCTGGGTCATTAGGTGTGTGCTTGGAGACGGGGATTTTTTCTGGCTCAGATGCAAGGACCTGGGAGGAACAACCTCCTTTCTTCCCTTCCCTGGGTCGCTCATGGCATGGGGGAAGCTGTCCCTACAGAGGTTAAAGGAAGTGGCTCAGGTCCATGTTTCTCTTTGGATGTTTTCTCTGCCAGTTGACTAAAATCGTTTCCAGCGACTAATGAGGTCAGTGGTTAAAGCTCATTTTTCAATCAAAGCTCAATTCCGCTCAAGCAGGAAGCAGAGGAAGGAAGGAGTAAAACACTGATCAAACTCATTGAAAGAACACATCTCCCCTCAAGCTCCACCGGACTGGGTGTCTCTTACTGTAACTAACCGTGTTCAGGCCCAGTCCTGGGGTACACCGGCAGTCGGCATGGCACGGAGAAGGACCACTCACTTAGGATTAGAATCTGGTTCTGCATTTACCAGCTCTGTGACAGTAAGCAAATGTCTTCACCTGCTTTAGCCAATATTATCCAAAAAAGGTAACTCCTGCTAAACAGAGTTAGTACTGACTAGGGAACAGTATGGTGTATACTGATCAGAGTGAGTGTGTGCATAGTCCTCTAGATGGTGAGTGTGAGCACAGACCTCCACATGATTGTGCGAGCATCTCCGTGTGTGTGTGCGTGTGTGTGTGTGTGTGTGTAAAGCAGCTCTGGGAGCCGCGGGGCTGCCTCTCTGTGGTAGGAAGCCGGCCTCCCCCAGCCTCCTCACAGGCCCCCTGACAAGCCGGGGAGGAAACCTCAGCTGAGCCTGCTCCAGGCTGTCGGGAACTGCCCTGACAGGGCAACAGCTCCCGGCCCATCCTCATCACTCCACTTCCATCCATCCCTGGTGACTTGTTAAGAGACTTCAAAGGAGAAACTTCAGACCAGAAATCTAACTTGCCGTTGACATTTTTTTAACATTGAAGCTACAACCTGAAGAACATGCCTGTGCACGGTAATTAGCCTCCAGAGAGCCCGTAGGGGGGAGTGGAAGAAAGACAGGCAGAGCTGGAGAGCCAGCACCAGGGACAGACAGCACCGCAAAGTGACCTCACAGATACACAGGCCTCATGAGAGAGAAAAAGCTAAGCGTCAACTGCAAAGGGCCAGCAGGTGGCATGGTAGTTAGGGCACTGGACTCCCACATGACTGGCTGAGGTTTCATTTCCAGACCCGGCAGCTTGCTTTCTCACTTTTCCTCTCTCTCTCTCTGGTGAGCACATGTGCCCTGTAGCAAATGAAAAAATACTAATAATGATAAATAAAAATTCTTAAAAAAAAAAAACTCTTTAATTAAAAAAAAAAAAAATCCCCCATGCCAGCTCCCCTGCTCATTCCACTGATCCCAGACAGAGGTGAGTAAGTGGGAAGAGAGGGAGCTGGCATGGGGATTTCCTTTTCTTTTCTTTTCTTTTTTTTTTTTGAGAGAGAGAGAGATTTTAGCTATAGGGTACGTGCTCTCACTGGAGAGACAGAGAGACAGAGTCACAGAGTCAGAAAGTGAGAAATCACTTTCTGAGAAATAATCCCCCCCGGGAGGATGGCCACACAGCGATCCTTTCTTCTCTATTCTCCTCTCAGGATCTTGGGCATGCATGCACATACACCCAGCGTGAGTTTTAAGCTACCAGGTCTGGGACTCGAATCGCGGTTCATTACATGGTAGTATAGCAACATAACCATTATGCCACCTGCTGGTCCTGGGATTTTCTTTTTCTTTTTCTTTTTCTTTTTCTTTTTTTTTTTTTAAGAATTATATTATGTAGGGACAAGCAGTTGGAGTAATGGCTATGTTGCTGGACTCCCATGTAGTCGACCACAGTTCGAGTCCTGGACCCAGTGGCTTAAACTCACGCTGGGTGTGTGTGTGCATGCCCAAGATCCCAAGAGGAGACTGGAGGAGAAGGGATTGCAGTCTGGCCATCCCCCTTGGGGGGCAATTTCTCACTTTCTGTCTCTCTGTCTCTCTCTGTCTTTCTGGCAAGTGCACATGCCCTATAGCGAAAACCTCTCCAAAAAAAAAATTATTTTATTTAGTTTTATTTATTTATTTACTTATTTTAATTTCACCAGAGAGAAAGAGAGGGAGAGGGAAAGTGAGAAAGCAAGGCGCCAGATCTAGGACTCAAAGCGTGGTCAGCCATGTGGGAGTCCAGTGCCCTTAACCTCCATGCCACCTGCTGGCCCCAGGATTTCCCTTTTGAAAGAGGCAAATGAAGTAATCTGGACTGGGCCGCCCCACACAAGGGGACAGACACCCATAAGATGGAATGCCCTAGGCACTCTGAGTATGGGGAGACCCTGAGAGTAGCTGTCCCCCCTATACCCACAAACTCTCAGCCACTTATATCTGAATGCCTATTTTATTTTATTTTTAAATTTAAAATTTTCAATTTAATTTTATTTATTCATTAATTTATTTTAATATAACCGGAGAGAGACAGAGAGAGAGGGAAAGTGAGAAAGCAAGCCATCAGGTCGAGGACTCGAACCATGGTCAGCCATGTGGGAGTGTCCAGCACCTTAACCACCACGCCACCTGCTGGTCCCCAGAATGCCTATTTTATTAAGAAGAACAAAAAATTAATCTTATTACCAGTACATTTATTTTAATTTTACTTATTCATTCATTTTATTTTAATTTGATGAGAGACAGAGAGAGAGGGAAAGTGAGAAAGCAAGACACCAGGTTTGGGACTCAAACAACGGTTGGCCAGGTGGGAGTGTCCAGTGCCTTAACCACCATGTCACTTGCTGGTCCCAAGGAATTATTTGTTTTAATTTTACTCATTCATTAATTTTATTTTAATTTGATGAGAGGGAGACATAGGGAGATTACCAGATACATTTATAAACACCATCTTATTTATGTTTTTTAAAATTATTTTATTTAACTTTATTTATTTATTTTAATTTGACCAGAGAGAGGGAGAGAGAGAGAGAGAAAGCAAGCTTCTAGGTCCGAGATTCGAACAGCGGTCAGCCATGTGGGAGTCCAGCACCCTTAACCACCATGCCACCTGCCGGTCCCCATCTTATTTAGTTTTAGCACTACCCATAGAAAGTAGATATTTAGAAAAATATCCTCATTATCTAATAAGGAAATTGAACCTCAAAAGGTGACACCTTGGCAGCCGTGGATTAGCCTGCTTTTATCCTTCAGATCTTGAAAATATGATTTCTTGCTATCAAATGGTTTAGTCTTCATTTCTTCTTCACAGACTTTCAGAGCTGCATTTACACACACAGAGTGCATGCTCACTAAAAGGCATTTTAAAAATGCTGCGAGTTACAGAAAAGAATATAAAAACTATTTGTAATCGGTAGTGATTTTTATTTTCTGTTTGTATTTTCTTTAAGGCTTTGATAATGAGTATAGCTAGTGAGAAGCTCAGTTAGGAATGCTGTCAGCTGTAAAAAACAGACAGCTTGGCTGCCAACACAAAGATAAGAGGGTCTTTAAAGCAGAGATTTACTTTTCTCATGTAACAAGAAGCTTGGAGGTAGGCAGTTGCCGATTTAGTAGTTTGGGAATGGATCAACATCTTGAGAATACTCTTGGCAGTTGCATCCTGGATACAGAATAGCTGCTGCAGCTCCAAAAATCACAGCCAGGTTCAAGAAGGCAAGAAGAGAAAGGAAGGCACTAACATCAACTGTTCCTTTATGAAGAAGGAGAGCATTTTCCCAGGGGTACTTGGCAGGCGCCCGTTTACATCCTAATGGCCTTGCTGGGTCACCAACCACTCCTCCCTTTCAGAGAGGCTGGGAACCATTTCACTCCTCTGAAGTCTTTCTCCGAACCCTGAAAGGTTGAAGTGGAGAGGAAGGGGTTGCAGTGCAACCACGCCCCACTGAGAGGAGTGCCTTATCTCTAGCAAGCACACATACTCTCTGACGATGAGAAATAAAGGTGATAGTTTTTTAAAAAGCATAATTATTAGCTCTTATGTTTTACATTTTTGACATGTTATAATCCATGCGATCATTAGTCTTTTTTGATGCTCATATTTTCCCAGACTTGGCCAATGGGAGCCATCAAGCTGTCTACTATGTTCTTCTAACATCTTTAAAATATTAATATAGGGACCAGAAGATGGCATAATGGTTACGTCATTGGGCTCCCACGTAGTAAACCATGGTTCACCTTCCCAGACCCGGTGATATGAAACTCAGGCTAGTGTGTGTGCGAGCATGCCCAGAATCCAAAGAGGAGAATGGAGGAGAAGGGATTGTGGTGTGGCCATCCCCCCCGGTGGTGATGTCTCACTTTCTGTCTTTCTGTCTCTCTAGTGAGCACACGTGCCCTATAGCAAAAATCTCTCTTAAAAAAAGTAAAATATGAATATAATTTGCTTTATCCCACTACATGTTCACACACACATGTATGTGTGTGTCACATACATGCACACACGTGAACACATGTGCACTTATATGCGGCAGTGTGCATCTCTGTGTATGTGAACATGTGGGTATATAAACATGCATGTGTACATGCATGCATGTGTATAGGTGTGTGGGTGTGTGTGTACATGTGCGTGTATATAAACGTGTGTATATGTGTGTATGCATGTGGTGACTGCACTGGTGGCTCTCATGCCTCACTGCTTTCCACAACTATACCCTGCTCCCTTCTGGCCTCCTCCTTTAAGGCTCCCACCTGCCTCAGCACTCTAGTGCTACCATATCAACGCAGTTTCCCAAACTGACCTTGGGCTAGTTTCTTAACCACTCTGGACCCCAGGTCCTCATAGGTAAAATGAGGATAGCAGTTATAGAGCCTGAGGTCCTGTGTAAGCACCAGATGAAAAATATGCAAAAGGTCTTCAAAAATGTATAGAAAATGCCTATTACAAAAACAAACAAACAAACAAAAACCTCATGGTTTCAAAAACCATTTGCACCAAAATAACCTCATACTTTAATTCCATTTTTTCACAAACATTTTGAAGTTTTCTTGCATATGTAAAGCTCTTAGAATCACGGCCAACATCTGATAATGCTTAGCTGTCATTGTTATTACTGTTGGGATGCCTTTCCTCCTTCTTTGCCTAGAAAACTTCAGCCCTCTTTCATAAGCTCTTACCATAAAATCTTTCCTGGCATCTCCAAGTAGAATTGGCGATTGCCTGTATGGATCCCCACTGTGCACTGCACGGCCTTTCAGCAGAGATTTATGACATTCTATTCACTCATTAGTTAACTTGTCTGTCTCCTCTCTTAGACTATAAATCCCTTGATTACAAAGACTGTGTCTCATTCACCTTGTTTCCTAGCATTGAGAACCGTGCCTGGGTCCTGGTAGGTGCTCACTGCGTAGCTGGCCAGTGGGTGAATGAATGGATAGGTTATTGAGCTTCTCTAGCTGAGGATTTCAGCTGTCTGAGCAGCGGGTACTATGGTCATGCCCCTGACTCTAGCCTGGACTCTTCTCACTGCCCCCGGAAACTTATGCTTCTGACTCCTGAAAAAGAGGTTGCTAATCTCCTGTCATTTCTGCTCCCTAGCATACCTCCCTCCACTGGCCCCAACATCTGTCTCTGCCTGATGAAATACTGGATTATTAAAGACTCCCGTTCAGCATACCCAGGCAATGCCACCTCCCACAGCTGTCTGAATTTCATCAGAGGTTTCCGCAACCTCTCTTCCCAGACTCCAAAGCTACATTTAGAGGGGGGGTTTTAATAAGCAAGCAGAGCCTATCTGCAGCTTCCTTTTTATCTCCCTCTGCCTCCTTACTTCCAGATGTGGAGGAAGCAGATGTGAGCTGTGGAGGAAGCCAGGATGACAAAGGGAACCCAAGGATGCATTCTTTCCTCTCAGAACAAATTTGTATCTGTGGAAACCTGAGTCAAGCTTTACTGGAAGGGTTAGAGGCAGTGGAAAGAGTTTTTGGTTTTGCTTTGTTTTAATTTGCTATAGGGTGAGTGTGCTCTTCAAAGAGAGACAGAGAGAGAAAAATCACCTCCTGGGGGAGGGCTACGTAGCAAGCCTTTCTCCTCCATTTTCCTTTGGGATTTTAGGCACATATACACATACACTCAGCATGATTTTCAAGCCACCAGGTCCAGGACTTGAACCTCACAGTCTGCCATGTGGGATCCAGCCATCTGCTGGCCCCGGTGGAAGGGATTTCATGTGCAAAAGGAAGGCCTTCTTAGACCTAGGCCTAGAGATGTCCAAGCCCAAGTATCAATTATTTCTGTCCCCAACAGGGCCTCTCTCTCTCTTTCTCCCAGAATAAATAAATAAATGAACTTAAGAAAAAAAACTTTAAAAAGTTGAATGAATGCACCGGCTAGTCTTACACATTTGTTTTTCACCTTAGGATCAGGCAAACCACTTAACCACTCTGTGCATTGTTCACCCATCCATTCATTTATCAGATTTAAAAAAATTATTTAATTTTATTAATTCTTCTTCTTATTATTTTTTAATTTGCTATAGGGCACACGAGTTCACTAGAGAGAGCGAGAGACAGAGAAAATGAGACAGCAAGTTGCCAGGTCTAGGACTTGAGTTGCAGCTGGTCAAGTGGGAGTTCAGTGCCTTAACCACCATGCCACCTGCTGCTCCCCGTTTATCAGACATTTTTACCATTGTGCCTCAGGTGCTGTGTAGAGTACACAAAGACAAAAGATGCAGTTTCTACTCTCTGAAAGCTCCCAGTCTACTGGGGCAGACTGTACCATATACAGATGGACCCTCAATGGCTGGCTGCACAATTTAAGTTCTGGCCCAGGTGGCTTAAAAAACAAGCTGGGCTGGGGCCAGCAGTTAGTGTAATGGCTATGTCACTGGACTCCCATGTAGTCGACCGCGGGTCAAGTCCTGGACCCCGCGGG
>NW_006159751.1:2763326-2775142 GCF_000334495.1 Tupaia belangeri chinensis
GTATTATTTGTATTTTGTAGATTTTTTTGTCATAGGGCATGTAGGTTTGCCAGAAAGAGACAGACAGAAAGAGACAGTGAGAAATCATCCCCCAGGGGATATAGCCACACTGCAATCTCTTCTTTTCCAGTCTCTTCTTGGGGTTTGGGGCATGCACACACACACGCCTGGCATGTTTTTCAAGCCACTGGGTCTGGGACTCAAACCACGGAGGTGGCCATGTAGGATTCAATGCCTTAACAACCACACCACATGCTGGCCCCAAAAGTATTATTTCTGAATACTGTACTCATCTACAAAGTTGATTAGAAAGTGTAAGTGCAGAGCACAGGATAACTTGTTCATGTTTCCTAACTTTATATTTGCTTGTCTGGTTTTGCCTTGGAGAAAGCACTGCTAGCCTGACATTCCCTTATCGTGTACCTTCTGAGGAATCTGGCTCCTGGTTAAAACCTACATGTGATCTTTTAGCTTGACCAAAGGCAGTTGCAGGACAGTTCTCCCAATGGCCTTGGTTGACCCGGTTTTTCCCCCATCCCTGCTTGTAGTTCTCAAGAATAACTATAGAATGTGCTGGGAATGCAATGTCCTGAGATAAAAGGGAAGTTGGCCTGAACAGCCCAGGCTCTGTTCCTGCCCTCCTCTGTCACTCCCTCCCCTCCCCCACAAAGAACAGGATGTTCTTCGATGCCTTAGTCCAGGGAATCCTGTAACTCCAGGGTATGCAACCCAGGACAGGCTGCTTTGGGATCAATGAAAGCAGAGCTGATGCAGTGGAGACTCCACCCACCCAGGCAGCTTTCCGAGCCTTGGGGGACTGGTTCACAGTGACTCTTAGGCATCTGTGTGCCTTGCTGCTTCTCAGTAAATAATAAATCCTCTTCATGTAGCTCATTGCATCTGAGTTGTCTGTCTCGCCTGACTTAGGCAAGCCAGTCACCAGTGCAGAGTGAACCTGCTTCATTGCAAGGACCTAAGCTTTACCTCAGTCCCTGTCTTCTACTGTCTTCTACCTCTGCAGGTCTCGCAGGGTGGTAGTGGTGGTGGTGGGGTGCCGTGGCTGCCCCCTCCACAGCAGACTTAGAGCCGCCTCATGAATCAGGGTTTCTGAAGGGAGTTGCAGTCAAGGTCTCAAGCACCCAGGGGTCATGCCTCCATGAATTTGCATTCCTCCTCCTGCAGGTGTCTTCATTCCTAGGTCTTTACAGGAGCCTTTAGCCATAGGTTCTCTTCAGGTGTCTACCCAGGCAAGAAAGCCTTGGGGACACTTCTCCCCACTCTGACTCAGTACCCAGGGCTTTTTGACTTCTAGCTCTTTCCCCTCACACCTTCCCAACCCCAGAGTCCATAGAACTGCAAGAGTCTTTTGTTGGGGCATCCTCAAGAGTGCTATGATCCCCTAGCTGTGCTAATCCACCTGACCCTCCGTGTTGTTCTGTTCCATAGGGAAGGGGTAACAAGAGAGCCACTGCTTCCTAGGTTTTAGCCCCTTGATTCTATGGTGTTTATATGGTCACAGTAAGCAAAGGCTTAACTCTTTTTTTTTTTTAATTTTAAATTTGCTATAGGATGCATGGACTTGCCAGAGAGAAAGAGAGAGGAAAGTGAGAAATCGCCACCTGGGGGGATGGCCACACCACAATCCCTTCTCCATTCTCCTCTAGGGATTTGGGGCATGCATGCACACGTACCCAGTGCGTTTTTCAAGCCACTGGGTCCAAGACTCCAACTCCACAGTCAGTCATGTGGAATTCAGCCTCCTTAACCACCATGGCACCCCTTTCCCTTATTGCTTGTTTTCATCAGCAGCTCCAGCACCTGAAGCTTCAGCTCTCTTGCACACGCTCAGCTTGTAATTTGGTGCTGCCTGATTCATCACTGCCTGCTTAGATAGACTCTTTAAAATGTTAATGTGCCTAAGTTTATCTTTTGACAATTTTATATAGAGTATCTTGACTGATAATCTCAAGACTCATCTTTATTATTGATGATTATGTGCCAGACATGCTCCTGACTGGATTAGGAACTACTGAACAATTAGATTTGGGAGGGTAGAGAGTGACTATCCCATCATCCTTAAGATATCCCTACCTGCTAGCCCAAGCTACGCCTGGCCCTACTCTAAGTGAGACCCCATCGGCTTTGGAGACAGGTCATGAGGACAGGATGGAGAGAAAGCCTGAGCAGGTGTCCAGAGAAGACACTCATCTGTGTACATCTTTGGACTCCTCCCTACCCCTCCCCACCTCTTCCCACCTCTTCTCTCATAGGATAAAGGCACAGACATTTCAAAGCCCATGCCCATCAAGATACATGAAGCCTTTGCAGAATATTGTGAAAGTTTGCACAAATCTGATTATCCCTCCCAGTAAATCGAATTACAGTAAGTTCTTCAAACAAGATTAGCATCAAGAAGATTTGCTGAATTTACTGCAGCAACCCTGACTGGTAATAGAGAAAGAGCAGAACAGAGACCTCTATCTGTTTCTTTTCTTCCTTTGTTAATTTATTATTATTTTTAAATTTGATCAGAGAGAAACAGAGAGAGAAAGAGTGAGTGAGAAAGCAAGCTGCTAGATCTGGGACTCAAACCACGTTCTGCCCTGTGGGAGTCACGTGCCTCAACCACCATACCAGCTGCTGGCCCCTATATCTTTGTCTTAGTCCTTTCCTTCATTCTCCTTTCCCCTCTGCACCCGGAAACTTCAGGGAAGAGGGTCTGTAAATCAAACATGTCTTCCATCTGGTGATCTGCACCCTGGGGCAGCATTTCCTCTGTTCCCACATGTTCTGCTCTGCCCTTCCCTCCTGCTGAAAACTGCCCTTCATTCCTTGGGCACTTTGTTTCTCTTCCCTGGCAGTTCCTGCCTACTGGGGAATAATAATTGAGCCAAAGGTTGGAGCTGAAATGAAAGTGATTTTTCCTCCCTGAGGTCTGGGCGTGGGTTGGGTGTGAATTGACCAGTAATTGGGCACAGCCTAGGGAGGTCCTGCCTCTCATTATCCAACTCAGAAATTTAATCAAGATCTAAATCTAAAGCCATTTCTCTTTTAGTCAACCTGCCTGACTTTCCCTTTGGTATTTGATTTTTTTTTTTTCTTTTTTAACTTGCCAGAGGACACCTGTGCTTGAGAGGGCATGAATGAGAGAGAGAGAGAGCGAGAGAGAGAGAGAAAGAGAGAGAGAGAGAGAGGAAGCATTAGTCCATGGTGCTGGCCCACACGCCTTCATCTCTAAGTTCACTGCAGTCCAGCTGTGGAGGTAGATTGTTTCCTCTCTTTTCCAGAAGACAAAGATGAAGCTCAAATGACAGAGTCAGGCCAGAACCCTGAGGAGACCTCAGTTGAAATGGAAGGACCCTGAATTCATAAATAACTCAGAGTTGATAGCTGCCTGAAGTTTCTGCCCTCTAGCAAACTTACTGCCCCTCCCAGAGCTACAGGGTAACCTGAAAACCTTGAATAGATTAGTACCTTGAATAGTTTCAACTTCCTGCTTCTCTGCCTACTTCCTTTGATGCTATGTAGGGCAGGTTCTGAGCCCCTTCCCCATTCCTAACATCCAGAAACCTCCTTTTCCCCAATTCCCCAATAAAAGATAGTGTCCAATCTCCAGTTGGGACTGAAGATTCAAATGTTAATTCCTCCATGCCCACCAACTTAATAAACAGTTCTCCTAATCTCTCTGAGTGCTGCTTTCCATTCCTTGGCATCTGATCTTCTGCAACAAGTGAGCTGTGCCCTGGGCATTCTGCATATCTGAAGCTTCCTGCTTAGCATATGAGCACACCTGGTAAACCAATGCCAGAGTGAAAGGGTCCAGGCGAAGCTTCAGCAAATGACCTGAGCCATACCATCCAGCATCCTCACCCTCCACTGACTCCCAAGCAAGTCCCGCACCATTGGCTAAAGTCCCCCAGCAGGATGGGGCTCCTGCTGCCCACAGTAGTAATTGGACCAATAATTTCCCCTTAGTTGAGTTTTGTTTTAATTTTTCATGTATTATTATTATTATTTAATTTGACGAGAGAGAGAGAGAGAGGATGAGAATGAGGGAAAGTGAAAAAGCAAGCTGCCAAGTCTAGGACTTAAACTGTGGTCTGCTATGATGTGAGATTCCAGTGCCTTAGCCACATGTCACATGCCAGCCCCTCCCTTTAGTTTTTTGTTTTATTTCTAAAGTTCATGTATTTCCTTGCTGAGAGAAAAAGAGAAAGAGAGAGGAGAGAGAGAAAGACAGGTGTCCCAATAGGGTCTTCACACCAGGATGCACCCTGGTTCCAGCTGGCCCAGATCACAGGTATTTGTGCACTTGGCATGTACAGGGAGGTCCTGGGATGCAAACCCAGGGCTTTTCCCACATGGTTCTATTTGTGCCACCACTCTGCCACCACTTAGCCTGATTATTTCCCTTTCTTCCACAGCTCGCTTTCCTACCCTGATGGGTGTTTCCTGGGATCGCCTCCCAAAAACCCTTCGCACTTACATCCTTGATTCAGGGTCTGTTCCAGGAGGACCCAAACTAAGACAAGACATTCTTACTTTGGGTGCCTTAGCTCTGGCTCTACAGTGACTGCAGTAACGGCAGTGGTTGATGGGCTTCCCTGGAGCTCCCACTGTGGTACAGCTGAGGTCTCCACGATAGGTTTGTAGGTTAGCAACAGAGAGAGAGCGAGAGAGAGAGAGAGAGAAGGTGCACCAGAAGGGCAAATCCCAGCATTGGGCAGTACGCAAGGCCTTAGATCACTGTGGCCCTTTGTTTTGCCCTGCTAAAAAGAGTTGAGACATCCAGGAACGTAGTCTTCAGACCGCAAACTGGATGCTCATTACTTGCCTTGCGAAGTTGTGTGAAACTGAAATGCAAGAGGGAGTGGCTCTGGGCTGGCCTACTTTAGCAAAGGGGCTGAGGGAAACACTCGACTTCCTGAGGTCAGCGCCTAAGCTCTGCCACTCCTTAACAGACTGTAAGTAAGTCTGATGGATTTCTCCCTAGCACCTCCATTCTGTTGTGGGCACTTATAAGAGCAATGGGGAGCAGGGATCACTAGAAGACAGGGCTCCCGACATGAGATGCTGGAAAACGCTTAGAGAAAACCCAAGTTCCTGGTGCATTTATTCAACTTTTTTTTTTTTTTTTAATCTTTTTTTTTTTTTGGAGAGATTTTCGCTATAGGGCACGTGCGCTCGCCAGACAGACAGAGAGAGACATAGAGACAGAAAGCGAGAAATCACCCCCCAGGGGGGATGGTCACGCCGCAATCCCTTCTCCTCCATTCTCCTCTCGGGATCTTGGGCACGCACGCACACGCGCCCGGCGTGAGTTTTAAGCCACCGGGTCCGGGACACGAACCGCGGTCGACTACGTGGGAGTCCAGTGACATAGCCATTACGCTAACTGCTGGTTCCCAATTTATTCAACTTTTTAAAGTTTTTTTTTAAAAGTTCATTTATTGGGAACCAGCAGTTAGCGTAATGGCTATGTCACTGGACTCCCACGTAGTCGACCGCGGTTCGTGTCCCGGACCCGGTGGCTTAAAACTCACGCCGGGCGCGTGTGCGTGCGTGCCCAAGATCCCGAGAGGAGAATGGAGGAGAAGGGATTGCGGCGTGACCATCCCCCCTGGGGGGTGATTTCTCGCTTTCTGTCTCTATGTCTCTCTCTGTCTGTCTGGCGAGCGCACGCGCCCTACAGTGAAAATCTCTCCAAAAAAAAAAAAAAAGTTCATTTATTTATTATTCTGAGAGATAGAGAGAACCCAACAGGGTCTTCATGCCATTATTACCCAATGTCAGTCAGCCTGGATCATGGACACACATCCACATGCCTGGCCTGTATAGGGAGGACTTGGGATGCGAACCTGGGACTTCCCCATGTGGATACAGCATTGCAGACCGTTGCACCACCAGCTCATCCTAAACATTTGTTTTTCACATTACAAACTGGATCAGTTACGGCACAATCCCTTCTCATTCCTCCATCCCCTTGGGATTTGGGGCACACACACCCGCGTGCCCAGCTTGTTTTTTTTTTTTTTCAGAGGGTTTTGCTATAGGGCGCATGAGCTCGCCAGAAAGACAGAGAGAGACAAAGAGACAGGAAGCGAGAAATCACCCCCCAGGGGCGATGGCCACGCTGCAATCCCTTCTCCTCCATTCTCCTCTCGGGATCTTGGGCACACACGCACATGCGCCTGGTGTGAGTTTAAGCCGCCGGGTCCAGGACTTGAACCGCGGTCCACTACGTGGGAGTCCAGTGACATAGCCATTACGCTAAACTGCTGGTCCCACAAATACTTTTATCCAATGACTGTCTGGTCCCTTCTCTTTGGGATCCCAGTAGGTATTACAAAGAGGAAAGTAAAATTGAAACAAGGCAACTGTGTTTTCATTCTGGTAAATAAGACCCGTCTCCCAGGTTAGCAATCATCTGTAAGGCTGCTGGATATGAAAGATGTGTAAACAGGACTCTGGGATTTCTTGTTGTTTAGTGGGAACAGAAGAGGTTTCTCTGCTGCAAAAGAGTTGGCAAATGAGTTTTCAAGTACTCTTCTCCCCTTTGTCCTTTAATCCCAGGAGATTAAAGAGATAGTTACGTATAGTTTCTGTACTTTGCATTTCAAAGTAATGTGTGCAAAATAACACATTCCAGAATATAGTCATTAACATATTAGCAGTACAGCTAAGATGTTAACAGTAATACAAAGCTCTGCAATGCTGAAGCCATATGGCAAGGTGCTAGGTTCACATCCTGAGGTCTCCCTGTACACACCAGTGTTTGTGGGGTCTGTGGTCTTGGCTGGCTGGGCTGGGTGAATTACAGTGTAGAGGCTCCAGATGCCTTTTCTCTCTCTTTCATTAAATCAAAAAATAGACTTTCAAAACAAATTGACTTTAGGTATTTGCCATTTATATTATTTTCATCTTCTTTTTTTAGAGGGTATGTGCACTTACCAGAGAGACAAAGAAAGAGAAGGAGAGAGAAAGCACCTTCCAATGGGGTGTGGCCATGCTACAGTCCCTTCTCCATTTCTCCATCCTGTCAGAGTTTTGGGTATGCATGCACATGTGCCTGGGGTGATTTCCAAGCTGGTAGGGCCAGGATTTGAACTATGGTCAGCCATGTGGTATCCAACTCCCTTAACCACTAGTCTGTGAAGCCAGCTCATTATATCATTCTCATTCTAACTCCAAGTTCCCTAATGCATTTAGGAAAAAAGGAGGAGGAACCCACAGACAGATAAGAGAGCAGAGACCTGTAGAGCTGTGTGCGTGTGTGTGTGTGTGTGTGTGCACGCACATATGTGTGTGTGTGAGAGAGATTTTATGTTGGTTATAGAGACATATGCAGGAATCTGGCCTAATGAAGAACTGCCCTTCATGAATGGAAATAGGGTGACCAAAATGATTGATCTGATGAAGCGTTTTCCTCACTCTCTTGCCCTTATAGAAGTGAGTGAGTAGTCAAATTATAATTCCCACTGGCCAGTGAAACAGGGACCACCCAAGGAAAGCTAAAGAGCTACGACTCAGGCTTCTTGGGCATCTTACTCATCTCTGTGCACCTAGGCCCAGGCCTGTGGAACCCCAAGACCTCACATGGAAATGTAGAAATGGCTGCTATGAGATAACCATGGGAAGATGTCCCACTTGAAATGCAGAGTCGGTCATGTGGACCCAGGGCTTTAACCACCATGCCACCTGCTGGCCCTATAGTATTTTCTTTCTTTCTTTCTCTTTCTCTTTCTTTCTTTCTTTTTTTTTTTTTTTTTGGAGAGGTTTTTGCTACAGGGCGCGTGCGCTCACCAGACAGAGACAGAGAGACAGAAAGTGAGAAATCACCCCCCAGGGGGGATGGCCACACCACAATCCCTTATCCTCCATTCTCCTCTCGGGATCTTGGGCATGCACGCACATGTGCCCAGCATGAGTTTCAAGCCACTGGGTCTGGGACACGAACCACAGTCGACTACATGGGAGTCCAGCAACATAGCCATTACACTAACTGCTGATCCCCTCCCCCCCCCTTTTTTTTTAAAGATTTTTGCCATAGGGCCTTTGTGCTCACCAGAGAAAGACAGAGGAACACAGTGAGAGGGAAAGTGAGAAATCAGCCTCTCAGCAGTGATGGCCATGCTGCAATCCCTTCTCCTCCATTCTCTTCCTTGGATTTTGGGCATGCACGCATACACACCCGGCGTTATTTTCAAGCTATCAGGTCTGGGACTCATACTATGCTTGACCATGTGGGAGTCCAGTGTTTTTAACACTATGACACCAACTGGCTCCTAGTAAAGTTTTTTTTTTTTTTTAACTCTTTAATAAAGGAATGGGCAGAACCATAATGCTATTTTTTTTTTTTAATTTTTGTTATAGGGCACATGCGCTCACCAGTGAGACAGAGAAAGACAGAGATAGAAAGCAAGAGAGCACCCCCAGAGGAGAGGGCCACACTGCAATCCCTTCTCCTCCATTTTCCTCTTGGGATTTTGGCATGTATGCACACGTACCAGTGTGAGTTTCAAGCCTCCGGATCCAGATGCAAGCCAAGGTCAGCCATGTGGGAGTCCAGCAACATAACCATTACACTATCTGCTGGTCCTGTGGAATGCTATTTAAAAGGAGGGTTTGTGTACTGTATATAGAGCCAGAGAAAGGAAGTACTGCTTGCCGAATTAACTGCAAAACTTAATGTCCTACAGAGCAATAGAACCATAACCTTTGGATCTGTCATTTACACTGTACGGAATTCACTGGCACCTCTAGGGCAAAAAAGTGATTAACTTATTAATAATCTGAGTCTAGAAGTTAACATCAAACTCTATAGAGTGTGGGTCCCAATTGCAGGAAAGAAAAAGCAGTATCTTTGCCTCACCTGCCACAAGATTCATGGATAAGACAGATTAAAAAACAGAGGACGGAGTATCAACAGGTGGTGTAATGGTTATATCACTGGACTCCCACTTAGTTGACCATGGTTTGAGTCCCGGACCTGGCGACTTAAAACTCACACCAGGAGCGTGTGTGAACATGCCCAAAATCCCAAGAGGAGAATGGAGGAAAAGGGATTGTGGCGTGGCCATCCCCCCTGGAGGGTGATTTCTCACTTTCTGTCTCTCTGTCTTGCTCTGTCTCTCCAGTGAGCATATGCACCCTATAGCAAAAATCTCTCTTAAAAAGAAAAAAAGAGCATATAAATATATTTAATATAAGTTTTGCACAACACAGGAATCTTAAGAGATGAAGACCCAGGAAAGACTGTGTGGATGGTTGTACAAGGTATGATTGGAGGACAAAAGGGTCTAAATGGGGGACACTTGGCAAGGCTTGCTTCTTCTGATACATCTTGGCATCCCTGTGTGACATTTCTTCCCTCTGGGTAGAGAGCAGAACACCTGTCCCAGGTCTTCAAGGAGGAAGGGAGAAAACAGGTCAAAGAGTGACCTTGCTAGGTTTTATGGCCTGCTCCAGGGGAAAAGGGAGTGAGAAGGACAGAGAGAAGTTCCTGCTTTTACTGTTTTCTCAAATGCCAATGTATCGTATATATATACTTTTTTTTTTTGAGAGGTTTTTGCTATAGGGCGCGTGCGCTCGCCAGACAGACAGAGAGAAACATAGAGACAGAAAGCAAGAAATCACCCCCCAGGGGCGATGGCCACGCCGCAATCCCTTCTCCTCCATTCTCCTCTCGGGATCTTGGGCACGCACGCACATGCGCCCGGTGTGAGTTTTAAGCCACCGGGCTTGGGACGCGAACCGTGGTCGACTATGTGGGAGTCCAGCGACATAGCCATTACGCTAACTGCTGGTTCTCATCGTATATATTTTTTTAAAGTTCGTTCATTTTATCACCAGAAAGAGTACATGATGTGCACACACACACATGTGCAGGACCGAGAGACAGGCAGCCTCAGGGTCTTGTCGCAGCACAATCCCTTTTCCTTGGCCCTCCAGCTAATCAGGGTTTTCAAGTCAGCTTGGAATCTGAACCCTCAGTTGGTCACGTGGCTTCCAGCACCATAGTCCAGCATGCTACCACTGGGCCTCAAATGCCAAGGTGTCCTATTTGGGGAAGTGTTTCTTGTGCCCTATCGGTCATGCACTCTGTCAGGCTGAGTAAGCGGCCCGGGCAGGGCACTGACAGCCCATGGAGGCCAAACTCTCTGTTCAGATCATAACTTGCTTCGAACCAGAAGGAGGCCATTATAGTTCTAGGAAGCATGAATGACCGGGAACCCTTTCTTACTCTCGTTATCCCTGCTGAGCCAACCACTGTATGAACCACGCCGAAAACAACGTAGAAGGAAAGGGAAAGGCAGGGCAACCCACAGCTCTTTTCCTTCCAGTACTTCCTTACTCCTAAGGAAGAGCTGGTAAGATGCACACAGAAAACCAAGGGAAGTAAAACCTGCGGGTCGGTTTTGTGCTCCATTTCCACTGCTGTGGTAAGAACAGAACACATGTGTATTCTACACGTGAAGTCAGTATTCTCACATCTGCATTCGAAACTGGGATTTCATGATATAAAGCTGAACAGTGGTACCAGCAGTTAGCGTAATAGCTATGTCCCTGGACTCCCACATAGTCGACCACGGTTCGTGTCCTGGACCCAGTGGCTTAAAACTCATGCTGGGCACATGTGCGTGCGTGCCCAAGATCCCAAGAGGAGAAGGGATTATGGTGTGGCCATCCCCCCGGGGGGTGATTTCTCGCTTTCTGTCTCTATGTCTCTCTCTGTCTGGCGAGCGCATGCGCCCTATAGCAAAAACCTCTAAAAAAAAAAAAGCTGAATAGTAAAATTTATGCTAATAATTCAAAATTTTAAAAAAGTTTACTTTGAATGACAAAAAACAGAATCTAAACACGATAACAAATTGAGAAAGAAGCTTGGGAGAAAGGAGAGGGTTTTATACTTTAGTGTATTTAGTTTATACATTTTATTTCTTTCATGAGAGAGACAGAAACACAAGCACCCTCAACAGGGTCTTCATGCTCAATCCGCCTTCAGCCCGGATCCAGGCTTAGGGAGGTCCTGGGGTGCAAACCCAGGATCTAGGAACTTTTCCCATGTGGGTCCAATTGTATCACCATTGCACCACCACCTAGCCCTATCGTTTAGTATTTTTGTTTGTTTGCTTGTTTTGTTTTTGCTATCAGGTGCATGCTCTCACCAGAGAGACATAGAGAGAGAGAGAGGAGGGACAGTGAGAAACTACCCTCCGGTGGGAGGGCCACCCTGCAATCCCTTCTCCATTCTCCTCTTGGGATTTTAGGAATGTACACACATGGGCCAGGAGTGATTTTTTTTTTTTTAAGAGAGATTTTTTTTATAGGATGCATGCGCTCGCCAGAGAGAGAGACAGAAAGTGAGAAATCACCTCTCTGCCCCCAGGGGAATGGACACATCACAATTCCTTCTCCTCTATTCTCCTCTCAGATCTTAGGGCATACATGTACACACACTGTTAGGCCGAATTGACACAACCACCGCCATGTTAGACCCTCAAGGACAGAACCCAGGGAGTCTGAGACCACATAAGTAAACAAAGTAAGATGGGCCCTGACGATGCCAGAGCCAGGTCAATCTGACCTCAACTGAAAGTCCTAATCTAAACCTAAACATAATGACAGCTAGCTTTCACACACCCCCCTCCCTCAAGTGGAAAATTACTGACTGTACTTTCTGCATTGTGATTCGGAGCTATAAAAGATCCCTTTATCTTAGGCTCAGGGTCCTTGTGAAGGCCCGCTGCGATGGGCTGAAACTTGGACCCCAGCTAGCTGGAAAAATAAAAGCCTCTTTTGCAGTTGCATTGTCG
>NW_006159751.1:2775300-2787892 GCF_000334495.1 Tupaia belangeri chinensis
AGCCTGTCTCAGACCTGTCTTGCTCTGGAAAGGAGAGTTGGCCGCCTCCGTTTGGGACTTCCAGGGGGCCTTGGAGCCTGTTCCCAAACCTGTCTGATTCTGGTAGAGAATTCTCCGTGGAGGAACCGGGTTAGCCACCTGGGAGGCTCCACCTGAAGTCAAGGGCTTGGACGGGAAGGATGGGAGCCTGCTCAGAGGATGAGGGCTCTTCTTCTGGTGTGAGTTTGAAGCTTTTGGGTACAGGACTTGAACCATGTCAACCATGTGGGAGTTAAGCCATGTAACTATTGTACTTCTGCTGGCCCCATCCTTGCGTGACTTTCGAGCCGTGGGACTGGGGACTTGAAGCACGAATAGGCCATGTGGGATCTGGCTGCCTTAACCACTGTGCCACCTGCTGGTCCTGTTTTAGTATCTTCCTGCTTTTTGAGAAGGGGCTCTGGGATTTTTATTTTGTACTAGTTTTCACAAATCATGTGTCCAGCTCTGCTGATGTGTCAGAGACTGCAGATACCGTAGATCTCCCACCAAAGGAAAGCTTGCACGTAATGCACGGGTGCCTAACCTTGAAGTCAGTTGATTGCATGTGATTCACTGAATTGCTCACCTCCTCTATGAAATAGGAACAATGGCATTCATCTCACCGTGTGGATAGGAAGATGCGTCAAAGCTTCTTGTATATATGTGTTTGCTAAAGACTGGAATAAGCCTGCCCTCCAGGGTTTCATATTTCAGTAACAGAAACAAGATGTTAGACATGTCCCAGAGAAGAATAAAATAGCGCTTGACCATGATAACTGGGGGATGTTAGCAGGCTGGACCAGATAGAGGGGCTGAATGAATGGTGGGGGAAGAGGTACAGAAAGTGACCAGAGTAGGGTGGGATGACCAAGCAGGATGCAATGTACATGAGAAATTGTCCTGGAAAGAAAGGACCCCATTAAATACTCTCAGAACATGTCTTTCTTTTTTTTTTAAAAAAAAGTTGCTTTTGTTTTTTTTCCCCGGGGCCAGCAGATGGCAAAGCGATGATGTCACTGGACTCCCCCGTGAAAGACTATGGTTTGAGTCTCAGACCTGGTGACTTCAAGCTAATGCTGGGCCTGTGTGCATGCACAAGATCCCAGGAGAAGAGTGGAGAAGGGATTGTGTTGTGGCCATCTCCCCTGGGGGGGATGGTGATTTCTCCCTTTCCATCTCACTGTCTCTGTCTCTCTCTCTCTGGCAAGTGCACGTGACCTAAGGCAAAAACCTCTGAAATATTTTGATTTTTTTTCTTTAATCATGATAGAGCACACGTGCACACATATGAGAGTATGTGGGTGGGGACCAGCAGTTAGCGTAATGGCTATGTCGCTGGACTCCCACGTAGTCGACCACAGTTCATATCCCGGACCCGGTGGCTTACAACACGCTGGGCATGTGTGCGTGCGTGCCCAAGATCCTGAGAAGAGAATGGAGGAGAAGGGATTGCAGTGTGGCCATCCCCCCTGGGGGGTGATTTCTCGCTTTCTGTCTCTCTGTCTCTCTCTGTCTGTCTGGCGAGCGCATGCGCCGTATAGCAAAATAAACCTCTTAAAAAAATTTTTAAAAAGAGTATGTGGGTGCAAAAAAGAGAGAAAGAGAGAGCCCTTTTATAGGGGCCGGTCACACCATGACCCCTTTCCTTCAAGACTTCAGCTTGTTGACTCTTGGGCACTTGTGTTTATGCCTGGGGTGTTTCAGGCTAACCAGACCAAAGATTTGAACTGTGGTTGCTATGTGGAATCCAGCTTCTCTCAAGCAGAAAATTACCACTGCACCATGGAGCCAGCCCATCCTAGAAAATATTTTCTAATTGAACCCCCCCCACCCCTCCATAGGCTAAAGAACCATACCATACTCATAACAAAGATAAAAAGATAGCACTAAAATATTTTAAGTCGTGTTGGTACCAAAAAAAGCTTTTCTTGGGACCAGTAGTTGGTGTAATGGCTATGTTACTGGACTCCCATGTAGACGACCACAGTTCGAGTCCCGGACCTGGTGGCTTAAATTCATACCAGCTGAATGTGCCTGCATGCCCAATATCCTGAGAAGACAAGGGAGGAGAAGGGATTGCGGCATGGCCATCCCTCCTGGGGGGTGATTTCTCTCTTTCTGTCTCTCTGTCTCTCTATAGGAAGTGCACATCCCCTATAGCAAAAACCTCTCCAAAAATTTTTTTTTCTTTAGTTTCTTAACTTTCTTAACAGTTGATTAACATCAGCATGACCATAAAATAAGGAAAAGATAATATTAGACTAATAGTTCTGTTGGGGCAATTCTGTGAAGTTTTTTGAGTTAGCCATAGTGGCTTAGCCTCAAGCCCATTCTCCCAACCCTTCCAACGATTCTGTAAGCACCGAAGTCTCCATTACATTTCTTTTTTTTAAAAAACTTTTTTTCTTTTTTTGAGAGGTTTTCGCTATAGGGCGCGTGCGCTCACCAGAGAGAGAGAGACAGAGAGACAGAAAGCGAGTAATCACCCCCCAGGGGGGATGGTCACGCCGCAATCCCTTCTCCTCCATTCTCCTCTCGGGATCTTGGGCACACACGCACACGCGCCTGGCATGAGTTTAAGCCACCGGGTCCGGGACACAAACTGCAGTTGACTACGTGGGAATCCAGCGACATAGCCATTACGCTAACTGCTGGTTCCCTCCATTACATTTCTTGCAGCTTAAAATAGCAAGAGTGGTTAGTTTCCTGCACAGGCCCTGACTGATAAATGAGAGCACAGGCCAGAGGGAGAAGTATCGGAGACTTATCGTGATGAGCCCATCACGCCCGCAAGAGAGACTGGGCGTGCTCTTGGTGTTTGACTCTCACAGCATCTAAATCCTTCCCTAAGCAATGAAGCCCATTTACTTCTTTACCTTCCTCTGTAGAAAACCAGAAGAGTAAGACATTGAGGAATTAATATTCGCTAGAAAAAACTGTGTCTCGGCCAGGCCTGATTGTGCCTGGGATATGAAGGTGGGCCTCCTGCTCACAAATTGGATGGTAGTTAAAAGGTCCTTTGGCCAAGCCTTCCAGAAGTTTGTCTGAAGTCAGAGTGAGGTCGGATAATACCACTGGGCCACAACTTCATCCATGCAAGATTTATTTCCTGGGGCAAAAGTACCTAAGAGACCAAAAGCCTCCTGCCTTGTGCCTTGCAGCTAATTTCCCTCTGGCTGCCACTGTGCAGTAAAATGTAGTAATGCCCATAGTGGGTGATCAGCCTTCAATAAGTAATGCTGGTTGTTCTAATGTACCTGGCATGAAATATTCAGAGCTATTAATGCATTTCAGTTTAAATCGTCACCGGGGCTTTTGTCCAAATCAGTGGTGAGCTTGGGTTCTATTATCTCTTTTTGAATATACCAGTTGTGGACAGGCTGCAAATTCCAGGAAGAGGCACCAGGCAACTGACATAATGCAAAAGGTGGGAAACTATGCAGTGCAGGAAAATGTCATGGGGGAGTGGCCAGGGCCCTTGCTTGGGGTTCAAGATTCCTGAGTCTGAGCCTGGCACTGGCTACACTGAAGGACCTGGGGCTCATCTGGTCATGGGAGGCCAGACTAGGGCACTGTAGGACGTCCTCCCCAGTCCTTGATTGTAAACACTTACAGTATGTCTATCTTTTGACCGCATATAAGAGAACATGTGGGGGCCAGCAGGTGGCGTGGTGGTGAAAGGTGCTGGACTCCCACATGGCCAACTGCAGTTTGAGTCCCAGACCTGGTAGCTTGCTTTCTCACTTTCTCTCTCTCTCTCTCTGTCTCTCTCTGATCAAACTGGAAAATAATAATAATAATAAATACAGTTAAATAAAAAAAATACTTCTTAAAAAAAAAAAAAAGAACGTGTGAGGGCCAGCCCCATAGCCTAATGGTTGATGGAGCTGGATTCTACATGGTCAACCATAGTTTGAGTCCTGGCCCTGGCAGTTTGAAAAATAGGCCGACCCATTTATATGCATGTATATGTGTGCCCTAGATCCCGAAAGGATGAAGAAATGAAGGGAAAGGGGTTGTAACATGACCGTGTTGTACTGGGGGGTGCTTTCTCCCCTTTATGATGAGCACATGTGTTCTCAGGTCATTAAACAGAAGAGAGAGAAGACAGTGACCTTGTAGGCTGGGAACTGAATTCAAATTACTGAGCATTAGGGCCTCTGCAGGAAACTTCGAGCAGCTGCAGATTTGAGAAGGCTGAGCTCAGCCTGTCAGTACAGAGACGGCCGACATGTCTATAAATCATGTCTGAGGACTGTGATTCTGATTGGCAGCTGGTGAGTGTGGAAAGCATCGGAGAGTTGAGCTGGCAGGAGTGAATGAACCTGGGCCCCTAAAGCAGGAGTCTTCCTGCCTCCCTTTACCTCGTTTTGTTAATTTTTAGACATTAAGTTAGAGAACAAGAATTGTTTGTGTGGGAGCTCTCCAAACAGGCAACTGAATTGCCTAGGCTTCCCCATCATCTAGTCCCTACCCCTTCTCAGATCTCTGAATCTGCCCCACCTTGCTCTGCCCCAGATGAAGTCCATTAAGAACCAAACCCAAGGGTATCTGGAAAGAAAGGCAGGCTTCCACTAAGACCTCCTTATCTCCTCCCCAACCAGAGATGGACAGGAGGCGTCAGAGATGGAATTAGCTCCCTGAGTCCTGCTCTCTGAATCCCAGCTGAAAGCCTAAATGGTTTCTTTTCTATTCATAGGGACCCCCCTCATTTCTGGGGAGGAAAGGCCTCTCCTCCCATTCTTCCATCAGCTTGGGTCACTCAAGTGCTTTCACCATGGCTTTCTTTCATGCTGGCTTCTAGCAGCTCCAGTCTAATCAAAACATTGACCCACTTTCCCCAATATGGCAGCTCTCTCAGCTGGTACCTGCTTCCCCAGTGTTTGTTGGACTCCGCCAGCGTGCAAGTGCTGTAATGTATGTTCCAACTACTCAGCCATTGTGGCTCAGCTGCAAACCCATTCTTCAACACTTGGCCTCTTGATGTAGGGGCAAGAAGTTTGAAACCCACATCTGCTTTGCTAGTTGGCACCTTGGTAGGTTCTGCCAATAAGGGTCACCAGAAGAAGGCAGGAAGGAGGAAGGAGGAAGAAAGGATACCCCTTTCTCATTTCTGTTCCCATCAACATCATCCAGCCTTGCTTCTTCATAGAGCAGAGCCAATGCATTCCTGTCGGGGCAGTTGGATTCAATTTGCGATTGCTTCTCTTCTGTTCAACTTCTACACGTTGACTGCACCAGGGCCGGGCCCAGACCTGCATGCCTATCGCTTCTCTACGTGCACATTGTCCTGAATGATTCCAGCCAGTTGGCACACTCATGTGCCATATATTCCCGTATCTCTCAAATTCATATCTAGATCCTTCTCTATACTCCATATTTGAGGTGTTAGACATTCGGGTCTATGATAGGCCTTCTATTAACAGGGCCAAACATTAATTTTATTTCTCCTCTTACAAATGGACTTCTTTTGTCTTCCTCATCCTAATAAATGTAACCACCATCCACCCAGCTGCTCAAGTCAAAAGTCCCCCAGTTTTCCTATAGCCTTCTTTTCCCCTCCACACCCAGTCCATGCACAAGTCTAACCTGACACCTCCCGCCCCCACTGCTTTCACTGCTTCACTCTAGTTGAAGTGCTCATCAGCTCAGAGGGAGTCAGGTGGAGAATTAGGAAAGCTCTTCATTATTTATTTAATGTTTAGTTTCTTCATGATAGAGAGAGCATGGGCATGGGAGAGAGAGTGTCGAGGAACACCCGCAACATGATGTCTTCCTGCCTCAGTCCCCCTTCCCCTGCCTTCCAACCTTGGATACTGGCTGCTTGTGTACATTCTCACCGTGTTCTCGAGCCAGCCTGGGGATTTGAAGCCACGGTTGGCCATGTGGCCCCAGCTCTGCAGTTTGACCACCACTGACTGGACCACCAGACCGGGGTAGGCTGGCCAGGAGAGTTCTTTAAGTAAGGCTTCTAGAGCACTCGGGCACAGACTCTCAGAGCACACAACGTTGCTTCCTAAACAAAAGGAAGACTTGGGACAACAAATTTGGTGGGGGTGAAACCAGAACTGTGAGGTGGAGGGGCCGGTGGGGGTACTCCTGAGAAACAGGATGAAGAGAACTGAAACAGAAAGTTGCCCTTTCTGCTGACTCTGCCTTGGAAGGGCTGCATGTTCCCCCCTCATTACCTGCACCCGATTGGAACTGAGTGCTGTGTTAGGACGATAGCCCATGATTACCCGTAATGACTTCACTTTGTGGGGCTCAGCCCAAGTAGGAGCCAAGGCAGTTTAAGGTAATGGCTTTTCTTTCCTTTTTATTCTGGGCCTGTGAGCTCCTGCATAGACTGAAAGGCATTTATTAAACAAGTGCCTTTGATAATTAGGTTGGTCCTGGCTTCATTAAACACTGATAAGCTTTCTACTTTTGGGTCAAGACAGAAGAGGGAGCTGGAAAATGGGATTCTCCTTCAAATTAATCTCCAGAATGCAGAGATGGTAAGGGAACACTTCCCTCTGAAGCCCCTGGGTAGAGTTGGATGAAGGAAGGAGGCAGGAAGCAAGTCTCTGTGAGCAGGGAAGAGGCCTTCTTCCCGTTCATGCCACCCACAAGCTGTGCCTCCATTTATTTAACTGCTAACTGGGTTTAGAACCAGAGAATAATAGTTATAAGGGACCTCAGATCTCTTTATCTTAAAGAAGAGGAGAGAAGGTTATGCAGGTCCAGAGAGAGGGTGGAGTTTGCCCATGGTCACACGCCTTAGCTGTGCCAAGGTCATCCTCAATACCCATGTCTTTTTTGGTGATTCTAGGCTGAATGATCCTTGAGGTAACTCACAGGATTATCAGAAGCTAGAAGAGAGAAGAGAAGTGGTATGGAAAGTGGCTGGCCCCAGGGCTTGGTGGTTAAGGGAGCTGGATTCCACATGGTTGACCACTAGTTTCAAATCTCAGTTCAAATCTAGGCTCCTGCAGCTTGAGACACACGCCCGGGGTGTGTGCACTCGTGCCCCAAATCCTGACAGGCTGGAGAAATGGAGAAGGTATTGCAGTGTGACCATGCCCCACTAGAGGGTGCTTTCTCCCTCTCTGTTTCTTTCTGGCAAGCACACCCACCCTATGTCAAATTAAAAAAAAAAAAAAAGTGCATCGCAACATGCAGAGGTGAGGCTTTCTGTTTAGGCTGTGGGGATCCATGCTTCCTGGGGGCATGGCCAGGTCTTTCAACTTCCCTAGTCTTGTCACCTGTGCTGTCTGCCTCACAGGGTCCTGGAGAGAAGCAGGCAAGAGGTGAGAGGAGGCTTGTAGAAGTGAACAGAGAAGCAAAGCCGGCCTGGCTGCATGGAAGGCTCGCTCTGTGCTCATGCACCTGTGTCTCCCCCCAGACCACTGCGCTCTTTCTCCTGGGAGACTGAGGATGCTCTCCGAGTTCAGCCAGCCATGAACCCCAGTCAGCATCAGCAACAGCGGCCTCTCCATTTGCTTTCTGAATTATTTAGCCCTCCTTCCCTCAACCCACCCCCAGACCTTTTACAGCTGTAAACCTTTAAATAGACCTGGGCCTTGGCTTGGGAAACATTTCCTTACACCCTGCCAGAATTCTCGGGGAAGACGCATCTCCGTGTAGACTGACTCTCCCCTAGGGTGGTCCTCATGGCAATCGACTGCCTGGGTCAGAATTAGGGCACAGGCCCAGCCTGGGTGAGGCAGAGGCCTCGCCCTTAGCCTACCCCTGGACTCGAGTCCTGGCTGCCGGTTCTCCGTCTATCCCCGCTGAGCACTTGCTGAATATTTCATATCCTTTATCCAGCTAGCTGGTGGCAGTCCTGGGGCTGGAAGGCTCCCCAGGAGGTCATTTTATCCTTTCCCCTGCTCCCAGGCCGCTGCGCAGGCCGCCCAGCATCGACAGACAGCAGCTTCTTAACTGCGGCTGTGGCTGACCCCTGCCCTCAGCTGTCCCTTGCCCAGGAACTAAGGCCCAGATGGTTAACACTTGGGATGTGTCTACCAGACCTGGAGAAATGTGTGTCCCTGGAAGCTGCTCATTGCCGATGACCCAGAGAGAGAGTGGGATGGGACTGTCAGGGGCAGGGGAGGAGGAGCGGGGTGCCAGGACCTAGAGGACCAGATCCCTGCTGTGCGGAGCTCAGGAGACTCCGGACATCCCCCCGCTGCTCTGCGAGTCATTCGTATCCATTTGCTTGTTGGTGGGCTCTGCTCCCTGCCAAGCCTGCAGTCCTGCTCGTCTCCTCTCCCCGTCTGGCCTCTGGACCCAGCCTGTGAAAAGTGACTGTCGGGCGCTCTGCGGAGCTTCCAGAGGTAAGCATTCTACCCCCCACCTGCTTTGCCCTTCTGGTTTCTCCTACCTTCATGGGAGCCCTTCCCACAGGGCCTCGCTGTCTGGTGAGCCCTGACCTCCTGCAAACTTCAGTGCAGGGCCGGCCTCCTCTGAGCCCAGGTCTGTGAATTTACAGGTGTTCCTGTCTTGCCTATTGATCATTTCCAAGCAGGTCAGAGAAGTGCCTGTGGTGCTCACGGGCTTCCCACCCACGCATGATCTCCCTGAATGGCGAAGGCCAACCTCTGAGTGCATTGAATGCCATCAGTGCCCACCCTGTGTCCCCCTTCCTCAGAGCTGCAGTGACACTATGGCAGACGTCTGGGTGCCCATTCCTTGTTCTTCTATGTGCCTGACTTGCATCTCTCCAGGTGCAGCTTGACCGCGTTTCCTCCGCAGTGCCCCTGGAGGAGTCTCCCATGGACACGCGGCTGCCTTCCTTCTCCCTGGGAGCCCGACAGGTGAAATGACTTGGCAAGCTCGCGGGGCGTATGTACAGCTGGGGACCTGGGACTGGACCCTCTCGCTCAAAATACAGGCCAACACCTCCTGCCCAGAAGAGACCACGCCCACAGGCCATAAGGCGTGTCCTGCTTCCTGTGACTGTCGTGTCCTCAGTCTCTCGGCTCTCAGGCCGTCCTGTGCCGGAGATGAAACCTGGGGGAACCCAGGAGCCTGTTGCAGCCTTCAGCCAACGAAGGGGGTCCTGAGTTCCGTCCTGAGCTCCCGTCAGTGGGAGTGGCTCCCACCGCCTCCACGTGCTGGTTTGCAAGTCTGGAGGGTGGCATGGATCCCACTAGACTACAGAAGGTGGAGTTTTGAGACGGAAATTCCACTTGGCCAATGCGAAAGGTGAGATGCACAGGTTATGGTTCAGCTGGTCCGGCCCTCAGGGCGATCCCTCACCCAGGGCTCCATCAGAGCTGGCCTGCCCCTCCCCAGGCTGTGCCAGGTGCAGAGGGAAATGGGAGCCAAAGGTGGGCTCCTCCTACCTTCCCACAGGGCCTCGGCTGCCTGGTGACCTCCTGAAGACCTCAGTGCAGAGGCCGCCTCCTCTGAGCCCAGGCGTGTGAATTTAGTTATTCCTGTCTCGCCTATTCATCATTTCCAAGCAGGGCAGAAAAGTGCCTGTGGTGCTCACGGAGGCCTGCAAGTTAGTAGGACCCGCCTCAGTAAGTATTTGTTATTAACAAATCCTTCTCTGAGCCCTGAAGGAAGAGTGGGCAGCATTTCCAGTGGGCTATGACCGAGGGCTCAATAAAGGTCTAGGCTGGAGTCCAGGAATTACATGTATGTTCCTTGCATCCAGTCAGTCACCGGCTTGGGTGCTTGGCAAGCCTGGCTGGCAGGGCAGGGGCAGGTGCCTGGCATGGCAGGACAGTGCCACCTAGTGGCGACTGGGGCCAGAGCGCCTACCCCACAGCAGGCTTGGTCAAAGGGACATCATTCAGGGAGTCTGTGGGACTGGCCAATTCCTTAGCAAACTTGCAGCCTTTCCTGACACACGAGGGGTGAGGAACACAACCCCAGCTTAATTGACCAGGGGCCTAGGCTGCCATAAGGAGGCAGTGGGGGAAAGAGACTTAGCAAAAGCTCCTAAAAGTGTCCTGTTTGAGCCCAAGGGTGACTAGGCTGCTGACAGAGGCAGAAATCTCCATGGGTTGTCAGGACCTGAGTGGGGGGTGGGGGGGGGGGGGGGGGCCGGGGATTAGAAATAAACATAAAAACAAACACAGGAACCTGAAGAGGGAACCTGCAGATGGCGTAATGGCTATGTCGCTGGACTCCCACGTAGTTGATAGCAGTTTGAGTCTCAGAGCCAGCAGCTTAAACTCATGCCAGGGGTATGTGCCTGCGTGCCCAAGATCCCAAGAAGAGAATAAAGGAGAAGGGATTGTGGTGTGTCCTAAGGGGCCAGCAGATGGTGTAGTGGTTAGGGCACTGGACTCTCACATGGTCAACTGCCGTTCAAGTCCTGGACCTGGCAGCTTGCTTTCTCTCTGTCTCTCTCTGATGAGCATACATGCCCTAGAGCATATTAAAATAGTAATAATAGAAAAATTAAATAAATAATTCTTTTAAAAAAATGTGTCGTAATATCTCGTGTAACCCCTAGCCTTCAGCTAGCCTCAGGTCATGGGCGAGCGTGTGCCTGGTGCGCTCAGGGAGGTCTCTGGACTTGCACTGGGAACCTTCCCATGTGGGATTGCCTCACATGTTTTCCTGCTGTGCTACCATCTGTCCCTGCATGTTCCTGTCCTCCGCCTCCTCCACCAGAGGAGGTCCAGGCTGGAGGTCTGGGGAAGGTAGCCGGAGCAGGAGGCTGCCCAGAGATCAGAGGCCCTCGCTTTAATTGCTGACAATGAGATCTGAGAAAAACCACCTCATTCCTATTCTCACCATGCAGCGGTCCTAATTAAAATTTAAACTCATGTTTCCTTTTCTCTTTTTAAAATTTCCATGGCAAGTAATTAACTTTTCTTTTCTGTGGGTAAGCAATTAATTAATGCTCGGTTAATAATAATGGAGATCAGAGCACAGTGATTTGCCTGGGGTTCTTTCCTTTACTGCCACTTTCCAAAAGAACTGGCTTCAGCCGGGGATGGGGTAGGGGAAGGAAGGAGAGATGCCACGGGCGGACCTGCCGTCCCCACGGGAGCACCTGCCGTCCGCCACAGACTGTCAGGACCCTCACCAAGTCTCCACAACATGAGAGCCTCACAGCGGGGAAGGCACAGGTGATTTTCCCTGGGCCCAAAGAAGCAGCTGGGTGCCAAAGCGTCCCCTGTAAGTGAGCCTTCTTCAGGAGGCTCATACCTTCTTGGGGCATACATGGAAGCCCCTCTGGCCAAGGTGAGCTGGGCCAGTTCAGATCATGGGCAGCCTCTGCACCCCTTAGCTGCCTCCCCTCCCAGGTCCCTGGACCCACCACCCCCACACACGCCTCAGGGAGAGAACAGCAGCAACGGGATTCTGTACAAGTTGCAGATGAGAGTGTAAACTGGTGCAGCCACTCTGGAAAACAATTTGACGTAACCTTAGAAAATGGACCGATTGTGTGCTAGGCTCGGTAGCCTGGGAGCCAGTATCCTGTGGTAGGGAAACCCGTGGAGAGACACACGCGCACCCGGAGACACGCACTGACAGTACTTAGTATCACTGTTCAGACGGCAGGGGAGCGAAATGTCAACATCCACCGCCAGGAGAATGAGTAAACAGCACTGAGATAACCCGGAAATAAGAATGGCAGGAGGTGGCTGTCCCCTCCGTATGGGCCAATGAAAGGGGAGGGTTTTATAGAAGCCTGGAGCTTGGACAAGGGCCCAGAGGAAGTGAGGCTCAGCTCTCTGAGAAGGGGCACCTCCCGGCTACCTAGAGACATTTCTGTAAAGAGCAAAATTAAAAACATCACTTAGACATAAGTACCTTCAGGGCAACATTTTTTTTTTTTTTTTTTGAAAGCAAGGCAGTTAGGGACTAGGCAGTGGCAAGGCTATAATGTAACTGGACCCGTATCGGAAATGTCCCAGGTTTGTGTCCCGGAACCTCCTTGAGCACACCAGGTGTGTACACATAGACCTGGATCCTTGCTGGCTGAGAGTGAGGTGGATTGTGGTGTGAAGACCCGGTTGGGGGAGGTCTCTCTCAAGAAATAAACTTAAAAAGGAAAAAGGAGTGATATATCAATAGCTCTATATTGTTGATATAAAAAGATCTTCAAGAACTTTATCAAAAACTTAAAAAAAAACTTTAAAACTGGGGCCAGCAGATGGCATAGCAGTTACATTGCTGGACTCCCTCATGGCCAATCGCAGTTCGAATCCCAGTCCCAGCAACTTGAAACTCATGCCAGGTGCGTATGTGTGAGTGCCCAAGATTTCTCACTTTACCTCTTACTGTCTCTATCTCTGTCTCTCTCTCTGGCTAGTGCACATGTCTTAAGGCAAAAACCTCTCAAAAAGAAAATGGAAATTTGGGAACCAGCAGTTAGCATAATGGCTATGTCACTGGACTCCCACGTAGTTGACCGCAGTTCACCTCCCGGACCTGGTGACTTAAAACTCACGCCGGGCCCATGTGCGTGCGTGCCCAAGATCCCGAGAGGAGAATGGAGGAGAAGGGATTGTGGTGTGACCATCCCCCCTGGGGGGTGATTTCTCGCTTTCTGTCTCTGTGTCTCTCTCTCTCTCTGTCTGTCTGGCGAGCGCACGCACCCTATAGTGAAAACCTCTCC
>NW_006159751.1:2787951-2789000 GCF_000334495.1 Tupaia belangeri chinensis
ATGGCGACTCCGTCTTACACAAGGAGGCGGGGGCAGATGAATAGGACATTCAGGAAGATGTAAGTTATTAACTGGTGTTCTAGTTCTCACGTGCGTGATGAGCTCTTGCCTGTTGATTGCGTTGTTGTGTAACTAACGAATAGTGTGTACTGTGGGAGCTCGGCTCTGAGGAGGACTCCAATCCCTTCATCCTAGGATTCGTATTCTCTCTCACACTGTGCCAGGGTTGATATGCCACCTCAAGGTTAGGTTTTAAAAGACCTTGGCAGGGACAGCAGGTGACATAGTGGTGAACACTGGACTTCCACGTGGCAGACCACAGTCCGAGTCCCAGACCTGGTGGCTTGAAGCTCACATGAGGTGCGATTGCACGTGTGTCCAAAATCCTGAGAGGAGAAAGGAGAAGGGATTACAGTGCAGCCATCCTGCCTGGGGAGTGGTGTCTTGCTTTCTCTCTGTCTCTGTCTCTCCTGCGTGTGTACGCGCCCTATAGCAAAAATCTCTCATAAATAAATAAATATACGTGTGTGTGAAGACTCTGGTTTCTTTTCGGTTTCCCTTGGCTCATGCACTCTAGGGGAAGTTAGGTACCATGATCCTAGCAGCCAAGTGGACAGGCCCAGTGGCAAGGAACTAAGCACTCTTGCCATGAGTATTTCATGCGCAGTAGAAGGAGAAAGAGAATCTAGGTTTGAAGGACGCCAGCTAGAAACAGTGGGAGTGGGGCCCCGACACGCGGTGGGTGGGCGGCTCCGGGGCAGGGGAGCCTCTGGCTCTGGAAGCTGGGGAGGGGAGCTGGGACTGGGTCCTGGCCGAGTGGCTGCTCCTTTTCCGCTCCTGCCCACACGAGGGCGCCCCAAGCTGCCTCATTTGGGCTGGCGCGCCGGGACCGAGGGAGGATCCGGGGACCGCCTTCTGCACAGGAGGTGGGGCGGGGGGACCTCTGGTGAGATCTCGTGCGCCCGCAGACCCGCGCCGCCTCCAGGATTCTGGAAGGCCAGTGTGAGGTCTCTTTGGGAGCTGGACGCCCAGCATCCTGGGCCGGGGGA
>NW_006159751.1:2789619-2790393 GCF_000334495.1 Tupaia belangeri chinensis
ATTAAAAACATCTCTTAGACATAAGTTCGTTCATGGCAACATTTTTTTTTTTTTTTTTTGAAAGCAAGGCAGTTAGGGACTAGGCAGTGGCAAGGCTATAATGTAACTGGACCCGTATCGGAAATGTCCCAGGTTTGTGTCCCGGAACCTCCTTGAGCACACCAGGTGTGTACACATAGACCTGGATCCTTGCTGGCTGAGAGTGAGGTGGATTGTGGTGTGAAGACCCGGTTGGGGGAGGTCTCTCTCAAGAAATAAACTTAAAAAGGAAAAAGGAGTGATATATCAATAGCTCTATATTGTTGATATAAAAAGATCTTCAAGAACTTTATCAAAAACTTAAAAAAAAACTTTAAAACTGGGGCCAGCAGATGGCATAGCAGTTACATTGCTGGACTCCCTCATGGCCAATCGCAGTTCGAATCCCAGTCCCAGCAACTTGAAACTCATGCCAGGTGCGTATGTGTGAGTGCCCAAGATTTCTCACTTTACCTCTTACTGTCTCTATCTCTGTCTCTCTCTCTGGCTAGTGCACATGTCTTAAGGCAAAAACCTCTCAAAAAGAAAATGGAAATTTGGGAACCAGCAGTTAGCATAATGGCTATGTCACTGGACTCCCACGTAGTTGACCGCAGTTCACCTCCCGGACCTGGTGACTTAAAACTCACGCCGGGCCCATGTGCGTGCGTGCCCAAGATCCCGAGAGGAGAATGGAGGAGAAGGGATTGTGGTGTGACCATCCCCCCTGGGGGGTGATTTCTCGCTTTCTGTCTC
>NW_006159751.1:2790449-2795257 GCF_000334495.1 Tupaia belangeri chinensis
AAAAAAAAAAAAAAAAAACGGAAATTTGAAAAGCAAGGGAATGATGGGGACAGAATTCAAGATGGCGACTCCGTCTTACACAAGGAGTCGGGGGCAGATGAATAGGACATTCAGGAAGATGTAAGTTATTAACTGGTGTTCTAGTTCTCACGTGCGTGATGAGCTCTTGCCTGTTGATTGCGTTGTTGTGTAACTAACGAATAGTGTGTACTGTGGGAGCTCGGCTCTGAGGAGGACTCCAATCCCTTCATCCTAGGATTCGTATTCTCTCTCACACTGTGCCAGGGTTGATATGCCACCTCAAGGTTAGGTTTTAAAAGACCTTGGCAGGGACAGCAGGTGACATAGTGGTGAACACTGGACTTCCACGTGGCAGACCACAGTCCGAGTCCCAGACCTGGTGGCTTGAAGCTCACATGAGGTGCGATTGCACGTGTGTCCAAAATCCTGAGAGGAGAAAGGAGAAGGGATTACAGTGCAGCCATCCTGCCTGGGGAGTGGTGTCTTGCTTTCTCTCTGTCTCTGTCTCTCCTGCGTGTGTACGCGCCCTATAGCAAAAATCTCTCATAAATAAATAAATATACGTGTGTGTGAAGACTCTGGTTTCTTTTCGGTTTCCCTTGGCTCATGCACTCTAGGGGAAGTTAGGTACCATGATCCTAGCAGCCAAGTGGACAGGCCCAGTGGCAAGGAACTAAGCACTCTTGCCATGAGTATTTCATGCGCAGTAGAAGGAGAAAGAGAATCTAGGTTTGAAGGACGCCAGCTAGAAACAGTGGGAGTGGGGCCCCGACACGCGGTGGGTGGGCGGCTCCGGGGCAGGGGAGCCTCTGGCTCTGGAAGCTGGGGAGGGGAGCTGGGACTGGGTCCTGGCCGAGTGGCTGCTCCTTTTCCGCTCCTGCCCACACGAGGGCGCCCCAAGCTGCCTCATTTGGGCTGGCGCGCCGGGACCGAGGGAGGATCCGGGGACCGCCTTCTGCACAGGAGGTGGGGCGGGGGGACCTCTGGTGAGATCTCGTGCGCCCGCAGACCCGCGCCGCCTCCAGGATTCTGGAAGGCCAGTGTGAGGTCTCTTTGGGAGCTGGACGCCCAGCATCCTGGGCCGGGGAAGCCGTGGGTCTGCCTGCGTTGGGGGTAGGTGGTGTTGAGGTTGATTGTGCACATGTGGGGGTGGGGAGGACCAGGTACCCGGAGAGCCTCTCTCGGTCGCAGGAGACGGGCAGCCCTTCTTGCTCAGGGGAGGAGAGAGGACTAGGGTGCAGAAAAATTGTCGGCAGCTCTTCTCTTCTGCCCTCCCCACCGCGCCTGCCCAGCTGGAACCTTTTTCAGCCAGAAGCTCTCATCCGCTGTGACTTGAAGAAGCCGCCTGGTTTCCTCCCACTTTTTATTAGAGAGAGATTTTTGTTATAGGGCATCTGCGCCCGCTGAAGAGACGCAGAGGGACAGAAAGCGAGAAATCAGCGGGGTGTGGGGGGGGTAACCACGCGGCAATCCCCTCTCCTCCAGTCTCCTTTTGGGATCTTGGGCACGTATACACACGCACGCAGCGTGAGTTTAAGCCACCGGGTCCTGGCCTGGAGCTGCCGTCCAGGACGTGGGAGTCCATCCGTAACCATTACGCCACCTGCTGGTCGTGCCCCGCCTTTTTTTAAGATTAGAGGAAATGTGAGCTCACAAGAGGGGAGGCACACCACCCCTTCCTCCCCAAGCCCGTCCTGGTCACACTGATCCTTTTCCCTCCAATTCTCCATCCCATCGGACTCCTGGACACACTGGAGGAGCCTGGCCTGTTTTCCAACCGTAGCGGGCATGTGGGATGAGGGTGGGATCTGCTTCCTCTACGCAGCGCCTGACTGCTGGACTCGGGCTGCGTTGTTAGGGAGCTGAACTGCAGGCTGGCCCTGTGGTTGGTCGGCTGTTGGGACTCGGAGTGGAATCCCCCAAAGCATGGTGCTTAGGCACTGCGCTTACTTTAAACTGAAGGACGCTGAAAGGGCCTCAAAAGATCTGACTTCCCCTCCCCCTTGTATCTTATCTTCCTCACCCTGAAGCCATTCACAGAACCCAGATTTCTCCTCCCGAGACAGGTCATGGGAACTACAACTTCTCTCTGGCAAGCCATAAAACCTAGAGAGGTCTCCCTGCTCCTTTAAGAGCCTTTTTCAGGAGGGGTGGCGCCTTCTGCCAGGGAGAAGGAATCCGGGCAGTCAGGCAGTGGGATCCCCCTCAGTCCTTACCTAGACCACGCCCTTTTGCCCACTCACATTTCTGCATGGCAGTCCATTCTGCATCAGGCCTGACCTTAGGAACAGACAGTTTTGAGACTTTGAGCCTTCATTTCTGAAGTCTCCCATGTCACGTGAAACTTTGACGAAATGAATTTGTCGTGCTTCCTCCGGTGACCCTGCTTTCCTGATCAGAGTGCTGCGTGACCCTGATACCCCTAGAGAGGGAAGGGGCTTTCTGTGAAGGCTGTCTGCAAGTGGAATTAGTCCTGTTTGCTGCTGCGTGTCTGGGGCCTATCTCAGTGCGGGCACATGGCAGTAAGGGCTGTAAGTCCCCTACCCCCTCTACCCAGTGCGTGCGTCGTGCACCAGAAAGAGCCCAGCGAGCTCTTCAGGCGTGAGTCGGTTAGATCTTAGGCTGAGTAGGCCCGGGACGAGTGCCACCTATTTCCTGTCCCCTGACACAGAGATAACGTGTCCAGGATGACTCCTTCAAGAGTGATGGGTGCAGGCCAGCTGGTACTATGGTGGTTAAAGTGGCAGGAATTCGCATGGCTGACTACAAGGTTCAAGTCCCAGACCAGGTGGCTTAAGAAACTCGCCCAGCACATGTGCATGTGTGTCCAAAATCTCGAGAGAAGGGAAAGATGGAGGAGATGGGATTGTGGCATGGCCATCCCCCATGGGGGATGCTTTCTCACTTTCTCTGTCTCTGCCCCCAGCAACTACATGTACCCTCTAGCAAATGAAAAAAAAAAAAAAGAGTGATGGGTTTAAACTAGAATCCACACTTAGACCCTTGCCTGAGATCTGGAAGGTGGGAGAGAGCAGAGGCCTCTGTCTGGCTGCTCGGCCGTTCCTTCTGGCAATCAGGGCCAGGCAGCAGCGTCCAGTATCCAGCCACCATCCCCGGGAGTCAGGAGCCAGCTGGCAGCAGCGGTGCAGGCCCGGCCCGCCCTGGACCACAGCCAAGTGCGTGTAGCCCGGAGCTCAGCGGCGCCAGCCAAGTCTCCAGGTGCTGCACCTTCCATTCCTGCCCCAGAGACTCAGCCTTGCCTGCTCCCCCACCCCCGCCACTCCAGCTGTCCACGAGCACCCATTCCGGTCGCCGGCCACTTTCTGCTTACAACACTGCGCGGGGTCCTGATGTCCTGTGCTGGACTCTGCTGTCACAACTATTATTATCCCTGTCTTACAGAGAAAACTGAGGCGGAGGGTGTTTTTTCCAGAGTCCCACAGCCAGTAAGTAGTGAAGCCACTTTGAACCCAGGTCTTTCTGACCCTGGGGCCACTGATCACACCACCTTGGAGAGTGTGTTACCGGGTGCCAGCCGTGGGAGGAGGCTCAGGAGCATCCAGCTGGGGGCCGGCCTGTCTCCCCTGCAGGCAGTTTCCCAGGGTGCCCCTTCCTGAGCAGCACACGCAGCTCAGCTTCCTGGGGAAGGCCTGGAGGCCGGGCTGACCCTGACAGGACATGGAGGGCAGGAGGCTGCGTGGGAGAGCCAGGCTGTTTGGGTACCACGTCACCTCCTGAGACCAGGGGTTGCCCACTCAGGTCAGCAGTATTTGGAGAAAGCCTTCAGCGGTCAGGGCAAAGTTGGGGACGAGTGATGAGATGTGATGTCCCCAGGCCTGTGAGTGAGGGCACCAGCTTGGTGGCATCTGCTTGATAACTTTTGGTGATTGGGACCTGTCGGTGTCCCAGGGTTGAAGGAGTCTGGGAGCCTGACAGGCCCTGCCCATCCCTCACCAAGGCTGCAGTCCAGGTCACTAAGTGTAGTAGTCATCTGGACTAGAATGTTCCTGCTGTGGGCTGAACACACTGTCCCCTTCTGGGCTGACAGGACTGCCAGTGGTGGGACGCAGGGTAAGCACTGTGTGCTGAGGAGAAAAGATCAAAGGAGTGGGCTGATGTTCCAGATATTTAGGTAACACCAGTCTTGGGTCACTGAGGACACTGGGAAGGGCAGCCAGGTGGGCCAGTCCCACCACTGGTCAGATCCATCTCTGGAGTACCTGATCATTCACTGTTTCAATCAACAAATATCTGGGTACTGGGCTAGCCCTGTAGCCTAGTGGTTAAGAGAAATGAATTCCACATAGCTGACTGTGGTTCAAATCCTGGTCCTGGCAGCTTGAAATTCAACACACCTGGTTCATGTGCATGTGTGCCCCCAATCCCAACAGGATGGAGAAATAGAGGAGAAGGGATTGTGGTGTGGCCATACCTCACCAAAGGGTGCTTCTCCCTCTCTCTGTTTCTGGTGTGTAGATACACTCTCTGGCAATTAAAAACAAACAAATATTTGAGTGCCACCCATATCACGTCAGTATTTGTACAGACTATTTGATATTCAAAGTCCCTGCCTGATGGAGCTTACATTCCAGGGTAGAACACATTTTCCTATGTTTCCTTGTTTGACTAGCTCCCCTTTTGTGAGCTTCATTTCTTTGTAATAACTTTAGGTGTGCCACCCTAGCCTCTGATTACCTCTTTTATCATCAGGATTGATATATATATAGTTATTTTATTTAACTTTCTTTCTTTCTTCCTTTCTTTCTTTCTTCCTTTCTTTCTTTCTT
>NW_006159751.1:2795406-2802478 GCF_000334495.1 Tupaia belangeri chinensis
CCTTTCTTTCTTTCTTTCTTTCTTTCTTTCTTTCTTTCTTTCTTTCTTTCTTTCTTTCTTTCTTTCTTTCTTTCTTCTTTCTTTCATTTTACCTGAGAGGGACAGGCTGAAGAGAGAGGGAAGGAAAATGAAACCAAGGCACCAGATCTGGGACTTGAACCGTGGTTGGCCATGTGGGAGTCCAGTGCCCTTTTTTTTTTTTTTTTTTTGCTATAGGGCACATACATTTGCCAGAAAGACAGAGAGACAGAAAGCAAGAAATCACCCCCCAGGGGGTATGGCCATGCTGCAATCCCTTTTCCTCCATTTTCCTCTTGGGATCTTGGGCATGCATGCACGCATGCCCAGCGTGAGTTTAAGCCACCAGATCCAGGACTCGAACCGTGGTTGACTACATGGGAGTCCAGCAACATAACCATTATGCTAACTGCTGATCCCCTAATTTTAATTGTTTTTATTATTAATTTTTAATATATTCAGTTGCTATACATCATTTAGCTTGTATAGAGGATTTACTCAACATGAAATGCACCTCAGAACAGTCCAGTTGAGAATACTATACACATCATCAACAATAGGTAATAAACTGTTTCTTTGTCTCACAAATGTCTTACCTCTCTATTTTTTCTCCCTAATTATCTTCCCTACAGTCTTCCCCTCTCCCACCTTCCTTTATTTTTAGTTTTGCTATAGGGCACATGTGCTTGCCCAAGAGAAACAGAAAGAAACAGAGAGAGAGAAAATGAGAAATCACTCCCCAGGGCGTATGGCCACACCACAATCCCATCTGGGCATGCATCACACACACAAGGCATGATTTTCAAACTGCTGTTGGACATGTGTGAGTCCAGCACCCTAACCACTACACCACCTGCTGGCCCCAAGGTTTGTTCTCTTAATAACCTCCACACTCTAGCCATGTGAAGATATTAAGAATCCAGAAAGAGCCAGTGAAGCAGAATCACCAAGAATTTGAAGCCTGGCCTTATAGTCCAGTGGTTAAGGAAGCCGGATCACACATGACACACCGTGGTTTGAATCCCTGCACTGGCAGTTTGAAAAGCATGCCAGGCGGGAACCAGCAGTTAGCGTAATGGCTATGTCGCTGGACTCCCACGTAGTCGACCACGGTTCGCGTCTCGGACCCGGTGGCTTAAATCTCACGCCAGGCGTGTGTGCGTGCGTGCCCAAGATCCCGAGAGGAGAATGGAGGAGAAGGGATTGTGGTGTGGCCATCCCCCCTGGGGGGTGATTTCTCGCTTTCTGTCTCTATGTCTCTGTCTGTCTGGCAAGCGCATGCGCCCTATAGCGAAAACCTCTCCAAAAAAAAAAAAAAAAGCATGCCAGGCAGTGTGCAAGTGTGCCCCAAATCCTGACAGGGTGAAGAAGAATGGAGGCAAAGAGATTGTAGCATGCCCATGCCCCACTAGAGGGTGCTTTCTGCTCTCTCTCTCTCTCTCTCTTTCTCTCTCTGTCTCTCTCTCTGGCAAGCACACATGCCCTGGCAATTAAAATAATAATAATTTGAAATACACAATTTATTACAGAAATCAGATCCTATGTAATTGCAGGAACTGGTGAAGAACTCTGTGGAAACCACTGAGCGTGCATGTGGGCTGGGCCTGGAAATGCAGCGGGCCTGCAGGGCCAGCAGGTGGGGAGAAGCTGGAGGGAACTTGGGGAAACGGGACACACAACTCTGTAAGCACCGAGTGAACCCACATCCGTCTCTCATCCTTACCATCACCCCCAGTTTTGAAGACCCAGCCAACCTGTATGGGAGGCTGGCCCTTGGCGTGGAGCTGCAGATGAACCTGGCCCAGGACTTGGAGGCGATGTGGGGGAGGCTGAGGGCACGGTGGGTCTGGCTGCGGCACTGCCCCATCAGGTGTGCTGGTGGTAAGTGCAACAGTGCCACCGCACCTCGTCTTGGCAGCTTTGCACACAATTACCTAAAAGTTAGTCATGGGACAGAGGATGACTTATGTCCTCTCGAAGGATGGAGCCTCACTGATGGACCCAGCCAAAAAGTACTTCATCTTCTAGTGCCTAGAGCCTAAGAGAACACAAGTGATTTTCAAAACGCTCATAGAAAATGTGTACTGTGAAAAAATGATGCATGAACTTCAAAAAAAATTTTTTTGGAGAGGTTTTTGCTATAGGGCGCGTGATAGGGCGCGTGCACTCGCCAGACAGACAGAGAGAGACATAGAGACAGAAAGCGAGAAATCACCCCTCAGGGAGGATGGTCACGGCACAATCCCTTCTCCTCCATTCTCTCGGGATCTTGGGCACACATGCACACATGCCCGGCGTGAGTTTTAAGCCACCGGGTCCAGGACGCGAACCACGGTCGACTACGTGGGAGTCCAGCAACATAGCCATTACGCTAACTGCTGGTTCCCTGAACTTCAAATTTTTTGCACCAAAATAAACTCGTATTTTAATTATATTGTGCCACGCATGAACTTTTTGAAGCCCCCTCACAGACCTTTGCTGTCTATTTACTATGGTTTAGGGGCTGACCCTGGGACGTTACATGATCCCTTACACATTTTTTTTTTTTTGAGAGATTTTCACTGTAGGGCGCGTGCACTCGCCAGACAGACAGAGAGAGACATAGAGACAGAAAGCGAGAAATCACCCCCCAGGGGGGATGGTCACGCCGCAATCCCTCCTCCTCCATTCTCCTCTCGGGATCTTGGGCATGCATGCACACGCGCCCGGCGTGAGTTTTAAGCCACCGGGTCCGGGACACGAACCGCGGTCGACTACGTGGGAGTCCAGCAACATAGCCATTATGCTAACTGCTGGTTCCCGATCCCTTACACATTTTGTCATCCAGAGATGCAGATGATCTCTTGTCCTATTAAAAATATAATGTGTACGGGGCCAGCAGATGCTGTGGTGATAAGGTGCTGGAGCCCACATGTCCAACTCGAGGTTCAAATCCCAAACCCAGCAGCTTGAAAAACACTCCAGGTGAGTGTATGTGCACCCCCAAAATCCCAAGAGAAGAGTAGAGAAGGGATTGCAGTGTTGCCCTCCCTTAATGGGTGATTTCTCATTTTCCCTCTCTAGTGAACACATGCACCCTTTAGCAAAATAAAATAAAATAAAATAAAATAAGTATATATATACACACACACACATTTTATATATATGTATATATATATACACACACATTATATGTATGTATATAAAAGCATGTCAGGAGCTCTGCTGGGACAGGAGCGAGCTGAGCTGCCAAATGAGACTTAAGCCTTTCATCACTTGCTGCTCTGGTATAAGGAAGAGGCTAAAACCAGAGGAAGCACCAACTTCCTGTTCCGTCTTCCCCCCATGGAAAGGTTCACCACTCAAGGGTCAGGTCAATCCACAGACAGTCTTACTTTTGATGATGGCCTCCAACCAACATTCTGGCAATATTTTTGAAGAATCATTTATTTATTATCATTATTTTTCAGTTTTGACCAGAGAGACAGAGAGAGCAAGCCACCAGGTCTGGGACTCCAACTGTAGTTGGTCACGTGGGAGTCCAGCGCCTTTGACCACCACGCCACCTGCTGCCCCACACTTCTGCAATTTTATGGACCCTGAGGTTGGGGCAGAAGGAGCAGGTAGGGGTTGGAGTAGAAAAGCCCTGCATACTGAGTCAGAGTGGGGAAAAGTGTCTTCATCGTATTCTGCCTCCTCCCCCGTTGGGGAGGCCTGGCAGAGGCACCTGAAGAAGGACCTCTGCCCAAGAGCTGGGATAGAGGCCTAGGAACGAAGACGGGGAGGGGTAAGAGCTCATGCCACTGCCTCTAGATGTTTGCAGCCTTATTTCAACACCGTTTTCCATTGACTATAAACATCCGGCTTCTTGAATTTTCCTTTGAACTAGAGTAACCATTCTCCAGACTTCATTGTTAATGAGTTAGTCTTTGCCACGCACTTTGCTGTGTATAACCGTTACTTTTTAATGGCTCCACTGTGGCAGTGGCCCTGTGGGGGATGGAGCGGAAGTGAGGAGAAGCAGGGCTGGAGGGTCTTAGCTGTTTCCAGAGTCCTGATGAGGCCATGTGAGAGCCTAGCCAAGGCTGTGGTAGTGAAAAAGGTGAGGAGGACGTGGACGGAGACACCGAAGCAGGGTGGCCAATAGGTGCTGGTTAATGTCGAGATCACGTGAGTTGGACGGGTAGGGTGGGTGTGCGGATGGGAGGAATTTAGGCGCTGACTAAGCTTCTGACTCAGAAAACTACCTTGTAGGCCCTAGTCTTCCTCAGCTTGTGCTTAAGAGGTTACCTTTGGAGAAACTTAGAATTCATTTGGGCCTAGCATGGAGCAACAGCTGTTGCTAAATAGCTCTAGAGCTTCGAAGAAGAACTTCTAAAGGCATTCGGAATGTCAGATAGGAAGCTCTCAGGGCTTTTTCTTTTTAGAGAAATTTTTGCTAGCGGGTGCATGAGCTCACCAGAGAGACAAAAAGAGACAGAAAGCAAGAAATCACACACACACACACCCGGGGGGGATGGCCATGCTGCAATCCCTTCTCCTCCATTCTCCTTTTGGGATCTTAGGCACGCACACATATGTGCCAGGCATGAATTTTAAGTCACTGGGTCTTGGCGACTGTGGGAGTCCAGCGATGTAACGCCATCTGCTGGTCCCCAGGGCTTTTTCTTTATACAAAAAATAAAAAAGAGTAAAGGAAAGAAAAGAGAAGTGAGAGTGCAAGGCACAGGGAATAAAGCACAGCAACAAGGGAAAACACACCCTGAGGTGAACCCTTTCTTAATTAGAGGCGTATCTGACAGCACACCGAGCAGCTTAATCCACTTCCTCTCAGGGCTGCTTGATCATTGCTGGCGTTTCCTCCTGGGCTTAGAGCTCAGCAAATGCAAGCTCCTTTCATTCTTGTGACAGCAAAGCATTTTAGGCAGGAAGTCCACAAGTGAAAAAATTCTTACAAATCCCAAATCCAAAGACAAAGGCTGTGAATTCCTCAGTGGCCCGGCATCACTTTGCTCTCTTGGCCGCAGGCCCCAGGGACTGGTCTGGCCACTATTCACCCTCAGGACCCTCCAGGATTCAGAAGTCTGTGTTTCCAGAGCTCCCTTCCAGAACCTTCAGCTCTAGCCTGCATAAAGCTTTTGCTTCACTCTCTCCTGACAGGAAGGCAAATACCCTGCTAGGATGAAGGCCAATCTGAGGGGTCACGCACGGGGTGTTGCTCTGGGTTATTTTTATTCCTTATTTTGGAATTTCAAGTTTATGGAACAGTTGCAAATATACCTTTCTGTATATGCTTCACCCAACTTCCTCTGATGTAAATCTTACATAACTGTGGTATGTTTGTCTAAACCAAGAGGTTAGTGTTGGCACCATCCTAGTAACGGGACTACAGATCTTTTCCACCAATGTCCCTTTTCAGTTCCAGGTTCCAACCCAGGATACGACATTGCATTTGGAGAGGACCCTGTTTTTCATAATACTCACCCCTCTGGGCAATGCGTGGATTTGGTAATATATGTTGTATGTGAAAAGGCTTTGTGCTGAGGAACTAAGCCAATTACCAGTAGATCTCCTTTAAATTTTTTTTTTTTTTTTTTACTTTTTGCGTTCAACAGAGAAACTTGATATTCTTTGGTCTTAAATGGTTCTTTGCCCCTCACACCCATCCTCTACCACCCACTTTCCTCCTTTATAGTCTCTGGTATCTTCACTTACTCATCTACTATCATTTCTTCAGATCTTTCCATTTCTGCCATAGAGCGCAGACATTCAGTACATATTGAATGGAGATATACAGTGTGTATTTTTTTAATTATTCATTTGATTTAATTTTCATTATTATTATTTTTAAAATTTGCTACAGGGCATGTGCACTCAGCAGAGAGAGAAAGAGAAAGCAAGCTGCCAGGTCTGGGACTCCAGCCAAAGTTGTCCATGTGGGACTCCAGCACCTCGACCACCACACCACCTGGTGGCCCCCGCAGTGTGTATCTTTCAAAGTCTGGCTCATGCTGTTTAACATTGGGTCCTCTATGTCTATCCACTTTTACTCAAACGACGGGATCTCACTGTTTCCTGCAGCTGAGTAATATTCCATAGTGTATTCGTGCCACTATTTTTCAATCCAGTCGTCAGTTTTTAATTCAAGACCACTATGCTCTAAAGTTCCACTTCACACTAAAACGCAAATCTACTAGTAATCATTAGCTTTGCCTTCTTAGGAGACAAGTTCCTTGTGTCAGAACATCACTGTTTCAAACCTACTAATTTTTCCTGTTAATAACAAGGTAATAATCACATTCACCTTATAGAAAACTGGAGTCTATAGAAAACTGGAGCAGGTGGCATGGTGGTTAAGGGTGCAGGACTCCCACGTGGCTGACCACGGCTTGCTTTCTCACTTTCCCTCTTTCTCTCTTTCTCTCTCTGGTCAAATTTATAAAAAGAAAGAACGTAGGGAACCAGCAGTTAGCGTAATGGCTATGTCGCTGGACTCCCACGTAGTCCCGGACCCGGTGGCTTAAAACTCACACCGGGCGCGTGTGCGTGTGTGCCCAAGATCCCGAGAGGAGAATGGAGGAGAAGGGATTGTGGCGTGACCATCCCCTCTGGGGGGTGATTTCTCGCTTTCTGTCTCTATGTCTCTCTCTGTCTGGCGAGCGCACGCGCCCTATAGCAAAAATCTCTCCAAAAAATAAAATAAAATAAAATAAAATAAAAAGAAAGAACGTTAAATAAAATAATTCTGTAAAAACAAAAACCTCATGCCAGAGCATGTGCATGCATGCCCAGGATCCTAAGAGGAGAATGGAGAAGAGATTGTTGTGTGACCATACCCCGTGGGGGGGGGGCGATTCCTCACTTTCTGTCTCTCTGCCTCCATCTTTCTCTCTGGAGAGCACACATTCCCTATAGCAAAATAAAAAAGACAAAAACTCAAGGGACTTATTATCTTTAAGACCCAGTTATGAGGGTCAGCAGGTGACGTGGTGGTTAAGGGCACTGGACTCCCATATGGCTGACTGCAGTTCGAGTCCCAGACCTGGCAGCTTGCTTTCTCACTCTCTCTCTCTCT
>NW_006159751.1:2802549-2806373 GCF_000334495.1 Tupaia belangeri chinensis
TTTTTAAGATTTATTTATTTAACTTTATTTATTTGTTTATTTATTTATTTTAATTTGATCAGAGAGAGACAGAGAGAGAGAGAGAAAGTGTGAAAGCAAGCCGCAAGGTCCAGGTCTCAAACCATGGTCTGCCATATGGGAGTCCAGTGCCCTTAACCACCTGCCAGCCCCAAATAAAATAATTCTTTGAGAAAAAAACAAAGACCCAGTTAAACGTCAGAATTAAAAAACAAAGCTTCACTAAAATTATATAGATGACAAGCCCAGGAGAAATTGTCATTGAGTCATTATTAGCCGACAGGGAAATGTAAATTAAGGTCACAACATAGAGCTAGCGGTGTTGTGGAGGTTAAGGCACTGAATTCCCACATGGCCAACTGTGGTTCAAGTCCTGGAACCGGTGGCTTGAAAATAACACTAAGCATGTGTATCCATGCATGCCCAAAATCCCGAGAGGAGAATGGAGGAAAAAGGACTATGGTGTGCTCCCCCCCAGGTGGTTTCTCACTTTCCCTCTCTCTCTGTCTCTTTCTGGTAAGTGCACACACCCTATGGCAGAAACCTAAAACTTCCAGGAGTTCCCCACATGCATTTTTAAGGGTAAAATTCAGTGATAGGGATTCCAGGCACTTAATCAGTTCGGGGATTATTTTAAACTAGCAAGATCATCTCACAGACTTTCTAGATTGGTGGGGTCTTAAATAATTTCTTTTATTTATTTTTTAGAGAGGTTTTGCTATAGGGTACATGTGCTCACCAGAGAGACAGAGAGAGACAAAGAGACAGAAAATGAGAAATCACCCCCTGGGGGAATGGCCACTCTACAGTCCCTTCTCCCGGGATCTTGGGCACACAAGTACATGTGCCCGGCATGAGTTTAAGCCACCAGATCTGGGACTCAAATCACAGTCAACTATGTGGGGGTCCAGCGACATAGCCATTACACCAACTGCTGGTCCCACCTTAAATAATTTCTATTCTGGAAGGGACAATCATCAGATTTCTGGCACCCTTTAACCTGGATTCTATGTGCTCACAGCCAGCAGTCTCCATCCTGCAAAACATTTTAAGAATTTAAGTTGAAACCTTATCTTTTCAAAAGTGTTAGTTCCGTGGCCTGGTGGTTAAGGTGGCTGGATGTCACATGGTGGACACTGCAGTTCCCCAGAGGCTTGAGAAACACACACAGTGCATGTGCATGCATACCCAGAATCCCAAAAGGAGAGAGACATGGAGAAGGGATTGTAATGGTGGGGAAGGGAGTGCGCATTCCCCCAGGGGGTACTTTCTCTTCTCCCTCTGTCTTTCTCTGATAAGTCCATTCCCTTCTCCAGGAAAAACAAAACAAAACAAAAAAACCGACTTTCTCTTCTCCCTCTGTCTTTCTCTGGTAAGTCCATTCCCACCCTCCAGGAAAAACAAAACAAAACAAAAAAACCTGTATCCTTCTTTTAAATAGGAGTTTTAGAAATCTCATGGCCTGATTTCATGGCCTTATTACTTAATTACTAAAACCAAAGTCTGAAATCTTAACCTTACTATGGGCGGTTAGAATTTAAATGAACCTTACTTTTTAAGCCACTTAGAAAGACACTTAATTTTTATTTTAGCCCTTATAAATGTTCACTTTGGGGGATTTCTAGTTTTTCCTCAATAAAAGGGAAGCTAAAGGCTCAGCCCTTTTCGGGAAGTCCCTGTTCATTTTCAAAACGAAACCATAGTCTACATGAAACCTTCTATGTGATGTTTATAGCAGTTTATTCACAGCCCCAAAGTAGGAACACCCCAAATGCCCATCAGCTGGTGAGTGGACACATAAACTATGGTACAGCCGTAGAAAGGGGTACTAGTCAGCATGAAAAAGCAACTCACGACTGTTAAAGCGACATGGAAGGATCATAAAATATCATGCCGGGGCCAGCAGGTGGTGTGGAGGTTAAGGCACTGGATCTGACGTGGCTGACTAGGTGGTTCAAGTCCTGGACCCAGCGACTTGCAAAACACTAGACACGTGTGTGCATGTGCCCAAATCCTGGGAGGAGACTGGAGGAGAAGGGATTGCAGCATGGCCATTACCCCAGGGGAGTAAGTTCTCACTTTTCCTCTGTCTCTGATGAGTACATGCACCCTGTAGCAGAAATGTAAATCAAAGAAAAACATCGTGCTATGTGAAAGAAGCCAAACATAGAATGCTACTCTGAACTGTTTTTACTCAAAAAATCAAATTATGTGTTTTTTTTTTTTTTTTTTTTTTTTCTGTTTTCTAGACCAGATTATGTGTTTTTTTTTTTTTCATACCAACAACCAGTTTTCCAACTCTCCAGACAGCACCTGGCTGTCACTACAATATAATTAATTTTTTTTTCTTTTTTTGGGGAAGTTTTTGCTATAGGGCATGTGCGCTCACCAGAAAGAGAGAGACAGGGAGACAGAAAGCGAGAAATCACCCCCCAGGAGGGATGGCCATGCCGCAATCCCTTCTCCTCCATTCTCCTCTTGGGATCCTGGGTGCGCGCGCGCACACACACACACACACACACACATGCCCGGCGTGAGTTTAAGCCACCGGGTCGGGCTCAAACTGGGGTTGACTACATGAGTGTCCAGCGACATAGCCATTACGCTAACTGCTGATCCCTGGTCCCTAAATGTTTTTAAAGTGAGATTTTTGCTGTAAGGCGTGTGTGCTCACCAGAGACAGAAAGCAAGAAATCACCCCCCCACCCCGCCCCAGAGGGGATGGCCATGTCGCAATCCCTTCTCCTTTATTCTCCTTTCAGGATCTTGGGCATGCACACACATGTGCTTGGCGTGTTTTAAGCTGCCAAATCTGGGATTTGAACTGCAGTCGACTAAGTGGGAGTCCAGTGATGTAACCATTATGCCATCTGCTGGTTCTCAATCCAATTAAATTCTGCCACTAACTATTCAGAGTTAGTATTAAACTCCAGAAATCAGAGACTCAGCCCCATAGGACTACACTCATTTCTAATACCGTTTGCTTGTCCCAGATCTTAGATTTCTGATAATCACCTCTAACTTGGGGTTCTTACAACCTGCTCAAGTTCAATAACTTGTTAGAACAGCTCAGAGAATTCAGAGAAATACTTTGCTTACCTTTACTGATTTATTATAAAACATACCACTCAGAAAAAGCCAGAAGGAAGAGATTCATAGGGTGAGGTGTGAGGGACGGCCATGGAGCCCTCTCCCTGGGAGCTAGCCTCCCTCCTAGCGCCTCAAAGTGTTCTTCAACCCAGAAGCTCTCTGAACCCTGTTGTTTGGGGATTTTTAATGGAGGTTTCATTACAAGCCTCCCCCTCCCAGAGCTCAGGGGCTGGAGGTGAAAGTTCCAGTCCTCTAATTGCTCCTTGGTCTTTCTGGAGACCAGCCCCATCCTGAAGCTATTAGAGGACTCTTGTCACCAGCCATCTCGTTAACACGCAAAAAACAATTCTTTTCTTCCCATAATGTATTTACTTTTTTCCTTCTTTCCATAGTTGTTAGTTTTTATACATTTAATCTCTGTGTATCATTACAGCCTGCAAAATGAATGTTCCCAGATGAATACACTGTGTATTTGTCCAGTTAAAGGTATTATACACATTATCAACAGATAATTTCCTACAAAAAACACTTCTTCTCACTCCAGCGATTACAAGGCTTTTAGGAGCTGTGTGGACAAAGACCACGATACATTTCCCACTATGCCACAGCTACACACGTGATTCCACTTACCCAGTTTTGGAAAAGGCAAAACTGCAGGCCGCAGCAATCAGATCAGTAGCTGCCATGGGTGGGGGGGGAGGGAAGCCGATGGCTGC
>NW_006159751.1:2806426-2827370 GCF_000334495.1 Tupaia belangeri chinensis
CCCCCCAGGAGGGATGGCCATGCCGCAATCCCTTCTCCTCCATTCTCCTCTTGGGATCCTGGGTGCGCGCGCGCACACACACACACACACACACACATGCCCGGCGTGAGTTTAAGCCACCGGGTCGGGCTCAAACTGGGGTTGACTACATGAGTGTCCAGCGACATAGCCATTACGCTAACTGCTGATCCCTGGTCCCTAAATGTTTTTAAAGTGAGATTTTTGCTGTAAGGCGTGTGTGCTCACCAGAGACAGAAAGCAAGAAATCACCCCCCCACCCCGCCCCAGAGGGGATGGCCATGTCGCAATCCCTTCTCCTTTATTCTCCTTTCAGGATCTTGGGCATGCACACACATGTGCTTGGCGTGTTTTAAGCTGCCAAATCTGGGATTTGAACTGCAGTCGACTAAGTGGGAGTCCAGTGATGTAACCATTATGCCATCTGCTGGTTCTCAATCCAATTAAATTCTGCCACTAACTATTCAGAGTTAGTATTAAACTCCAGAAATCAGAGACTCAGCCCCATAGGACTACACTCATTTCTAATACCGTTTGCTTGTCCCAGATCTTAGATTTCTGATAATCACCTCTAACTTGGGGTTCTTACAACCTGCTCAAGTTCAATAACTTGTTAGAACAGCTCAGAGAATTCAGAGAAATACTTTGCTTACCTTTACTGATTTATTATAAAACATACCACTCAGAAAAAGCCAGAAGGAAGAGATTCATAGGGTGAGGTGTGAGGGACGGCCATGGAGCCCTCTCCCTGGGAGCTAGCCTCCCTCCTAGCGCCTCAAAGTGTTCTTCAACCCAGAAGCTCTCTGAACCCTGTTGTTTGGGGATTTTTAATGGAGGTTTCATTACAAGCCTCCCCCTCCCAGAGCTCAGGGGCTGGAGGTGAAAGTTCCAGTCCTCTAATTGCTCCTTGGTCTTTCTGGAGACCAGCCCCATCCTGAAGCTATTAGAGGACTCTTGTCACCAGCCATCTCGTTAACACGCAAAAAACAATTCTTTTCTTCCCATAATGTATTTACTTTTTTCCTTCTTTCCATAGTTGTTAGTTTTTATACATTTAATCTCTGTGTATCATTACAGCCTGCAAAATGAATGTTCCCAGATGAATACACTGTGTATTTGTCCAGTTAAAGGTATTATACACATTATCAACAGATAATTTCCTACAAAAAACACTTCTTCTCACTCCAGCGATTACAAGGCTTTTAGGAGCTGTGTGGACAAAGACCACGATACATTTCCCACTATGCCACAGCTACACACGTGATTCCACTTACCCAGTTTTGGAAAAGGCAAAACTGCAGGCCGCAGCAATCAGATCAGTAGCTGCCATGGGTGGGGGGTGAGGGAAGCCGATGACTGCAAAAGGGCAGGAGGAAACTGTTTTGGTTGTTAGAAATGTTCTATATTGGGTAGTAGTTATTTGACTCAACATTTCCATTGAGACTCATAAAACTTGGGGCCAGCAGGTGGCGTAGTGGTTAAGGCACTGGACTCTCACATGGTCGCTCAAGGTTTAAGTCCTGGACCCAGTGGCTTGAAACTCATGCTGGGTGTATGTGTGTGTGTGCCCAAGATCCTGAGAGGAGAATGGAGAAGAGATTGTGGTGTGGCCATCCCCCCTGGAGGGTGATTGCTGTCTTTCTGTCTCTCTGGAGAGCACACATACCCTATAGAAAAAAGCTCTCCAAAACAAAAACAAAAACAAAACACCCTCTCATACAACTTTAAAAAGGGGGAATTGTAATATATGTTGAGTATACCTTAATAAATCTGAGTTCAAATAAAAGTAATTATCTTCCTTCATTTTTTTTTTTTTTTGGAGAGATTTTCACTGTAGGGCGCGTGCGCTCGCCAGACAGACAGAGAGAGACATAGAGACAGAAAGCGAGAAATCACCCCCCAGGGGGGATGGTCACGCCACAATCCCTTCTCCTCCATTCTCCTCTCAGGATCCTGGGCACACACACACATGCGCCTGGTGTGAGTTTTAAGCCACCGGGTCCAGGACGCGAACCGCAGTTGACTACGTGGGAGTCCAGCGACATAGCCATTACGCTAACTGCTGGTTCCCCTTCCTTCATTTTTTATCAATCCCCTGTCCCTAGAATATAATCAGTTATTTTAGACTGCTATAAAAGAGTTACGTAAGAATTCCATTGCTGAGTGCCTAATGTGATTCCATGGGCGTGCCCACTGTCCTACACTCAGAGAACAGGGTTCAGTTGAATTTTCAGTTCTCTTTGGTCAAAACTCCTCTGGTTATGATTTCAGACTAGATGCTCTGTTCTCTGGGGCCCTTCCTAGTCCACATTCTTCAGGAACTTCTTTGGGCTCCTCTTCTTTGCCTTCCTTCGTCTGCTTCTCTGCTTTCTGTTCTTTTGCCTCAAGTCGATAACTGATGCCCATGCCGATAAAGAGATAGAGGCCTGCGGTAATTAGGATTACACCACAAGACCAGTATATGTATTTGTAGTCTCCATATATGTCATTGAGATGACCTGAAGATAAGTTAAAAAAGAAAAAAGTATGTAGGTAAAAATAAACAAGGATACCCTTCCCTAAACAGAATTTAATCATCTACTCGGAAAGAAGATGTCAATCCCATCCTCAAAGCGCCCACAAATGACACATCAGCATAAAAAAGAATTGTTAAACTGACCTGCTCTGTCATTTATAATACCATGCTGATTTTGTTTCCTTTTACTTTCTTGTACAAAAATTTGCTACAGGGCGTGTGAGCTCACCAAAGACAGAGGAGAGAGGGAGTGAGAAAACACCTGGTTGGGAGGGAGGGATGGCCATGCCACAATTCCTTCTCCTCCATTCCTTTTCAGGATTTTGTTCACAAGCACACACACATGTCCCAAGTAATAATTTTTGTTTGTTTTTTAGAGAGATTTTTTGCTATGGGTGCATGTGCTCGCCAGAGAGACAGAGACAGACTGAGAGACAGAAAGTGAGAAATCACCTCCCTTCCCCCCGGCGGGGATAGTCACGTCACACAATCCTTTCTCTTCCATTTTCCTCTTGGGAGATATGACAGGATATATAAATGATTTGACAGCCTCTGGTACACTATGAGCTCTCACCGGATCGCTACTGTTATATTAAATATTACTATGGAGATAAATTTCATGATTAAAATGCAATCACCACTAGTATGTTAAAAGTGAAGTTGTACATTATGTATTTTTCTATATTAATCATGCTAGTTTTATGACAGAAAAATTACTGTTTAAGAATAATTTTATTTAATATTATTAAAAAAAAAAACAACTTAGCCAGAGAGAGACAAGGAGGGAGAAAGTGAGAAAGCAAGTGCCAGGTCTGGAACTTGAACTGCAGTCTGCCATGTAGGAGTCCAGCGCCTTAAACATCATGCCACCTGCCGGCCCCAGAAAAAAAAATATTTTTAGAGTTTGTTTTTGTTTTTTTTGTTTTTTTTTTTTTGCTATAGGGCGCATGCGCTAGCCAGACAGAGAGACAAAGAGACAGAAAGCAAGAAATCACCCCCAACCCCAGAGGGATGGCCACGCCACAATCCCTTCTCTTTCATTCTCCTCTCGGGATCTTGGGCACGCATGCACATGCGCCCAGTGTGAATTTTAAGCCACCAGGTCCAGGACGCGAACCATGGTCGACTACGTGGGAGTCCAACGACATAGCCATTACGCTAACTGCTGGTCCCCAGAAAAAATTATTTTAAAAAACATCAAGGGGAGTGGGGCAGCAGGTAGCATAAGGCACTGGACTCACACATGCTGACTCCCATGAGCCCTGCAGCTTGAACCTCATGCCAGGCACATGTGTGTGCATGCCCCAAATCCTGAGAGAATGGAGAAGGGATTGTGGCATGACCATCTGTCTGGGAGGTAATTTTTCACATTCCCTTCCTCTGCCTCCCTGTCTCTGGTGAGCACACACACCCCATGGCTAAAAGCAAAAATCAACAAGCAAACAAATGTTGGCAGGGGGTGGAGGGCAGATGGCATGGATGTTAAAGTGCCTGGATCCTACATGGCTGTGGGGTTTAAGTCTCAGATAGTGGCTTAAGAAACATGCTGGATGTGTGTGCATATGTGTGTGCCCGAAGTCCTGAAAGGAAAATGAAGAAGGGACTGTGGCATTCTATCCCCTCGGGGGGGGGGGGTGATTTCTCTCTCTCTGTCTCTCTCTCGGGATCATATGTGCCTTATAGCAAACTAAAAACAAACAAACAAATCCCAAAAAAGTAAAAAAAAGAAAGAAAGAAAGAAAGAAAGAAAGAAAGAAAGAAAGAAAGAAAGAAAGAAAGAAAGAAAGAAAGAAAGAAAGTCAGTCAATCAAATGCTGGGCCAGCTGGTGGCGTGGTGGTTAAGGCAACAAGATCCCACAGGGCAGACCGCATGGTTCGAGTCCTGGAATCGGCAGCTTGAGAACTACTCCAGGCTCCTATTCATGTATGACCAAAATCCTGAAAGGAGGGAGATATGGAGAAGGGATTGTGGTGAGATGGGGAGTGTGTGTGTGTGGTTTTCTTTCTCACATTCCCTCTCTATGTCTGTCTGACAAATGCATGCACCTTCTGACAAAATTAAGGAAGGGAGGGGCAGCAGGTGGTGTGGTGATTAAGGACTCTGGACTCTCACTGGGTTGACTGCGATTTGAGTCCCGGACCTGGTGGCTTGCTTTCTCACGTCCCCTCTCTCTCTCTCTCTCTCTCTCCTTTGCTTGATTGCCCTGTCCCTCTCTGGTCAAAAGTAAAATAAATAAATAAATAAAGTTAAATTAAAAAAAAGAAAGAAAGAAAAAGTGTGGGAAAAAAACCACTGAAGCTTTGTAATAATATTTGATTCTCCTTTCAGCTTAATGGTCTGATTCACTTCAATTCTGTGAGCATTTGAGCATTCATGCTGAGCCAGCACTGAGGGTGCAGAGGAGAAAGTCTCACACTTTGCCATCCAACAGCTCACCGAGCTCTGCTTTCTTCCTTTCTTCTTCCTTCCTTCCCTTCTTGCCAGAGAGCATGTGCACTCACGAGAGAGAGAGAGAGAGAGAGAGAAGTGAGAAAGCACCGCCCGGGGGATGGTCGTAGTACAATCTCCTCTTCTCCATTTCTCCATGTTGCTGGGATTTAGGGCCCACACATACACATACTGGAGTGTTATTTTTTCAAGCTGCTGAGTCAGGATTCGAACCATGGTCAGCAATGTGAGATCCAGCTCTTCTTAACCATCAGGCTATGAGCCAGCCTAGTAATCTCTGCTTTCTGTCCCCTTCCCAATGGTACATGCTTGTTTCATGGTAATGGAACCAGAGGTAAGAAGACATACTATACCTAAAAGCGGTGGCCCCAGGAGGACAGGACAGCATTCCACAATGGTCACCAGTCCCACGGCGCTGGAGAACCTCTGGGGTCCAATGAGGTCCATCAGTGTTTCAAACAACACCGAGCTAAACCACCCAAAGGCAAATCCAAGGACGCCCGCGTAGACGCAGAACCCGATGTAGCTGGTGAATAAAGGCAGCACCATATGGCACACTCCGTTTGCGATGATAGAAGCAGCGAAGTAATACTGAATCCGCGGTCTTACCCATTTTGTGTTAGCTACAAGTCCCATAGACGGTCTGGCTACAATGTCGACAAAAGACAAAATAGAAAGAAGGAAGGCGGCCTTCTCGCTAGTGTGATGTTGACTTTTGGCGTAACTGCTGAGAAAGATTAAAGGTGTAGCCAGTCCGAAAGTCATTATTACATTACCAGAGAGGTACAGGACAAAGCCTCTGTGAGCGAACAGGGATAAATCCAGAAGTTTGTTAACCCTTTGGAAAACGGATCGCTTCTCCTCTTTGGGCTTTCCGCTGTTAAGTTCTGGGCTTGCGTCGCCCGCACCTTTTTCTGTCTCAGATTTTCCAGCTTCCTGAAAGGATTCTTTAGACTTATCTTGCCCCATCTGGCTAGGCTTAGGCCCTACGGGTCGCATCAGGGATCCAGCTACACAGCAGTTTAGTAAGATACCCCCAAGAATTAGGAGGCTTCCTCTACAGCCGAAGATATCAAAGAGAGCCTGATTGAGGGGGGCCAGGGCTGCAAGGAGCACAGGGCTGCCAGCCATGGCCAGCCCATTGGCCAGTGGTCGCCTCTTGTAGAAATATTTGCTGATCATGGTCAGAGCTGGATTCAAGTTGAAGGCAAGCCCAAGGCCTGGAAGGGAAAGTAAAAAACTACTTATTGTGATAAGTGTCAGAAACATTTATTAACAATTAAATACAAACGAAACAGAAAAAGAACAAATTCAGCACCATTGTAAGAGAGGCTTTTAGTTTACTAGAGGGCACGTGCATACTTACCAGAGAGAGATGACAGAAGAGAGAAAGGGAGAAAGCACCCCATGAGGAGGGGCGTGGTCACGCCGCAATCCCTTCTCCTTTCCTCCATCCTGCTGGAATTCTGGGCTAGCACACACATGTACCCAGTGTGATTTTCAAGCTCCCAGGGCTGGGACTCACTGTGCGGTATGGGATCTCACCCTCTTAACCACCAGCCCATGGGGCCAGCCCAAGGGAGGCTTGTACACTTCCTAGATCATTAGGTGGGTGGATATCAAATAAATATAGCTATAAAGTCTCTTTATGTAGCAAATGCCAACTTTAAAATTTAACATAAAACAAATCTTTCCACTCTAGCAACCAAAAGAATAATAAATGTAGTATTCTATATTTAGGTTCATAATATTAGCTTTCCTGAGGAACAGGGAATTGGAAACAACAAGGAAAAAATAGATTTTTCAGTCAGTGGGGCTGGGAGAAATAATGATTCCACGAAGTTCCTACGTAGTCTCTCATTCTTGCTGTCCTATCGGTAAAGCAGGCCAGGGCACTCTCATTTCTATCTTTCCAAGAACTGCCCATGCATACTTCTCACCCTGGTCGGGAAGCCGAGGATTTGGCCCTTAGCTAGCTCCGGCTCTAGCTAAGAGGGGGACCCAGGTCTGACACTCAGCCCACCTTGAAAGCAGGCACCTGCAGGCCCAGTTATGCAGGTGAGGCAGAGAATCTTTTTTTTTTTTTTTAAGGTTTGTTTTTTTGTTTGTTTGGCCATAGGGCACATGGGTTAGGTAGAGAGACAGTGACCCCAGGGGGGATGGTCACGCCGCAATCCCTTCTCCTCCATTCTCCTCTCGGGATCTTGGGCACGCACGCACATGCGCCCGGTGTGAGTTTTAACCCACCGGGTCCGGGACGCGAACCGCAGTCGACTACGTGGGAGTCCAGCGACATAGCCATTATGCTAGCTGCTGGTTCCCGAGGCAGAGAATCTTGACACAGAAAGATTCTGTTTTTTGTTTTGTTTTGTTTTGTTTTGTTTTTTATTTAATTTATTATTATTATTATTATTAAAAAAACAAACAACAACAAAAAAACAGATATTGGGACCAGCAGATGGCGTAATGGTTATGTCACTGGACTCCCATATAGTCGACCACAATTGGAGGCCCAGACCTGGTAGCTTAAACTCACGCCAGGTGTATCTGCATGCATGCCCAAAATCCCAAGAAGAGAATGGAGGAGAAAGGATTGCATCATGGCCCTTCTCCCTAGGGGGTGATTTCTCACTTTCTGTCTCTGTCTCCCTCTGTATCTCTGGCAAGCACATGTGCCCTATAGCAAAAATCTCTCAAAATAAATAAATAAATAAAATCATAGCTCTTGGCCCAGTCTCTGGTACCGTAAGTAGAGTACAGGTCTTTGAAGCTAGAAGCCACGTGCCAGCTCTTTGCCAGGCTGAAAACACACTGTACCTATGCACATGCCCAGGATCCTGGCAGGCTGGCGGGCTGGAGGGAGGGGATTGCAGCAACTCAGCACCATGGAGGGTGTTTCTCTTTCGTTCTCTCACATGCACGTGAATGAAGAAACAAAGAAAACCGATTTAAAGTTTTTGTTTAGTATTTATTACTATCTAGTATTTTTCTTATTTATTCATTTATCTGTTGGACTGTCTGCTTCCCTCCACTAAAGAGCCGGAATCTTGTCTACCATGTAGACCCTGCCCCCACAGTGCTTTAGTGCCTGGCACATAGTAGAGATTCAATCAATATTAAGTCCTGGCATATAGTAGAGATTCACTAAATAAATAAATCAATAATTTTTTAAGTTTATTTTTTATTTCTTTCATGAAAGAGATTGGTGGGGGAGGATACCCTCGACAAGGTCTCATTACCCTGCAATCCCCTCTCCCCAGCCTGGAACTAGTCATGACCCTCGGTATGCATGCATGTCACATTTCACGTTGATTTGGCATCCAAACCCATGGCTGGCCATGTGGCATCCAGCACTGCAGATCAGTACACTACTGTCTGCACCAACACGGCAGGGCCTCGGTAAATGTTTGATGAATTGATTAATAAAGGAAAAAATAAAAGTTGAATAACTAGAGAAGAACAACTAAAGTGATATTCCTGCCTTGTGTTATTATTGTGAATGGATTAAAATATCTATTTATTTATTTTAATTTGCCAGAGGGTGTGTACACCCCTGGGGGGATGGCCAAGCCACAACCCCTTTTCCATTCTCCTCTGAGGATCTTGGGCACGCATACATATGTGCTTGGCATGATTTTCAAGCCAGTGGGTCCAGGACTTAAACCGTGCAGTGGCCATGTGGGATCTGGCTGCCTAACCTCCACAACATCTGCTGACCCCTAACGCACCATTCACAGCTCACCCCATACCCTTTATCTACTCTATCTTAATACCAAAAAAAGAAAAGGAAGAAGAAAGGAAGGAAGGAAACTCGTAACTAATTTATTCAACAAACAATAACTACCCATTATGTGCCAGGACATTCTTTAAAAGCTTGCTTGTCTGCTGTTCTTAACACATTTACAGCTCTTTAAAATAAAACCTCTGTTTTTTCTAATGAAGAAATTTTATTTCTCAAAAAATAAAATGGCAGACGAATGCTATATGTGGTCCACACACACAAAAAAATAATAATACTTAGGAATGAATCAGTAGTGGGGCCAGCAGGGTGGCATGGTGGTTAGAGGCACTGGACTCCCATATGGCTGACCACAGTTCGAGTCCTGGACCTGGTGACTTGCTTTCTCACTTTCCTCTCTCTTGCTCTCTCACTCTGTCCCTCTCTGGTCAAATTAAAATAAAATAAATGAACAAATAAAATAATTTTTAAAAAAAGAATCAGTAGTGACTCACCTCCAATGACGCCAATACACAAGTAAAGCTCCTGAACGGTGTTACAGAAAGAAGCTGCAATCAAGCCACAGCCTGACAAACAGCCTCCAACTATCATCACTGGACGGCTGCCATATTTATTCACCAGGATGCTGCTGATCGGGCCTAGGAAACAACAAACAACTCACGTAAAGGAGCAGCCCATTCCTCACATCCAACCCCACACAAGGCACTGCTGACAGAAAGGGTACCAAGACAAAAATCCCTGCCCTCTAAATACACAGTAAGCAGTGGTAAGGAATGTCGCTTCCGATCATTATTTCAGGGTCATAGATTTATGCACAAAAACAGTAGCACCAATCATACGTTTTCTACACACCCGTTAATAGAACATATTGGACAGGTTTTAACTGAAGTGTAAAAGACCTTAATCAATCTCTTAAAAGCAGAATAGGCTGCAAATACTCTGATTTTACATATTCATAAAATCCTTCCTGTATTGGGCTGGCCCTATAGCCTCTTGGTTAAGGGAGATGGATCCCGCATGGCCAACTGCAGTTTGAACCCCAACCCCAGCAGCATGAAAAACATGTCAGGCACATGTGTGTGTGTGTGTGTGCCCAAAATCCTGACAAAATACAGAAATGTAGAAGGGGTTGTGGTGTAATTCTATCCCATTGAGGGGTATTTTCTCCTTCTCCCTCTCTTTGTCTCTAGTGAGCACACATGCTCTTTGGCAATAAAAATAATTCTCTTGGGGCCAGCAGGTGGCATGGTGGTTAAGGGGACTTCAAAAAGTTCATGGAAAAAATGGAATAAAAGTATGAATTCATTTTGATGCAAAAAATTTGGAAATCCATGGATAGTTTCTTGTAACACATTTTTTCCCATAAGCTTTTGAAGATCTCACATATTTAGCAAGTTTGCTACATTTTTTTTTTTTTTTGAGAAGTGTTTGCTAGCATATTTAGCAAGTTTGCTACATTTTTTTGCTATAGGGTGCATGCACTTGCCATACAGACAGAGAGAGAGAGATAGAAAGCGAGAAATCACCCCCCGGAGGGATGGCCATGCCGCAATCCCTTCTCCTCCATTCTCCTCTCGGGATCTCAGGCACGCACGCACACGCGCCCGGCGTGAGTTTAAGCAACCGGGTCCGGGACTCGAACCACGGTCGGCTACGTGGGAGTCCAGCGACATAGCCATTACACTAACCGCTGGTCCCCAGTTTGCTACATTTTTAATGTTTTAGATGGGTATTGGTGGCTAAGACAGATGATGAGACGTATGAGCAAATCTAAAGAAATTTCTGACTTCAGAGCATATGCTTATAAACTAGCTAAAGTATGCTTTGTTTCTCATAGAGAACCAAACCAAACTACAAAACGAGGACACCTACCATCACCAGTTCTCTTCACCATGATACTGGGAGTCGGAGCCAGCACAGCAAGCCAGGGAAGAAAAGGTGTAAGGAAAGGGAAGAAATCAAACTACCAACATTTGCAGAAATTATGTTTGCATATCTAAAAATTTAGGCAGCATCTACCAAAAAACTATGAGAAATAAGAGCTTAGAGGGTGGGAAAGGGCAGAGGGTGAGAAATAGGGATTTTATATATAGATATATGAAACTAGGAATGGAAAATTACTGACAATAACATGCATGATTAAGACACTATGCAGTATATTCTGGATGGGAAATTACATTTTGTTTGCTGTGATGATGCTTAGGGAATGAATGTAAATTAATTAAAAAATGTTTCAGAATAATAAATAAAAATGAAAGGGATCAGCACTTGGTGTATGGCTATGTTCCTGGACTCCCATGTAGTCAACCACAGTTCAAGTCCTGGACCTAATGGCTTAAACTCATGCTGGGCCCGTATGTGTGTACCAAAAAAACCCAAAAAACAAAAAACAAAAACCAAAAAAAACCCAAAAAACAAAATACCCCCCAAGAGCTTAGCAAGGTTACAAGATAGTTAAAATACAAAAATAAATTGCCTTTCAATGAACTTTTCAGGAAAGTTATTCTTTTTAATAATAACTATTCTATAAAATTATGATTTATCTAACAAAACATTTGGTTATTATTGAGAAAATAGCCTTTAATGACAAAAGAAATGAAAAATAATTATAATCACACAGCTTCAAAAACCATTTCAAAAACTTCACTGATGAAGGCATCAAAAATAAGGTGTCTGTCTGCCTATTAAGAGCTTAAGAGTGGGACCAGCAGTTGGTGTAATGGCTATGTCACTGGACTCCCATGTAGTCGACTATGGTTCTAGTCCCGGACCCGGTGGTTTAAACTCACGCCAGGCACGTGTGTGTGAGTGCCCAAGATCCCAATAGGAGAATGGAGGAGAAGGGATTGCGGCATGGCCATTCCCCTGGGGGGTGGGGGTGATTTCTCGCTTTCTGTCTCTTTGTCTTTCTGGCAAGCGCATGCACCCTTTATCAAAGACCTCTGCAAAAAAAAAGCTAGAGAACAGACCTCTGTGGGTACTTACCTCCACCATACATGACAGCAAACATGATGGAAGAGATCCATGACACTTCACTCGTGCTGGCATGAAATATACCTTCGATTTCTTTGTAAAATACAGAAATAGATTTGCCGAATGCACAAGAGAAGCCAATGGAAATGAAAGCTCCTACTACCACTGCCCACCCCCAGCCTCCATCTGGGGGAGTGTACACAACGGGGCTTCCATTTGATGGTGGCATTGTCAGTAAAGTAAATTCCAAATGCAGTTCCAATCCGAGTATCTAAAAGATATGAAAATTGAAACCGTACATAACAAAGAGGTCGTTAACAAAGTACTCTCACAAAACCCCCTAACATCTATATGCAAATGAATGTTACTTATCCTCCCCAAATACTATAGAAAAAGTCATGATATTGTCCATAATTTTTAGATGTTTAAAGTTAAAAACTCATGGGACCAGCAGTTAGCATAATGGCTATGTTGCTGGACTCCCATGTAGACAACATAGGTTCTAGTCCTGGACTCGGTGGCTTAAAACTCATGCCGGGCGCGTGTGAGTGCATGCCCAAGATCCTGAGAGGAGAATGGAGGAGAAGGGATTACGGCGTGGCCATCCACCCTGGGGGGATGATTTCTCGCTTTCTGTCTCTCTGTCTGTCTTTCTGGTGAGCACACACGCCCTATAGCAAAAACCTTTCAAAAAAGAAAGTTATAAACTCACTACCCTTGCACTGTACACCCAAAGCATCTGGACATTGTGTTCTCCATGTGAGATTTTAAGTCACCTACTTCAATTTCCTTAGCAATTATAGGTTTAGTCACCCTTCTATTGCCGGAAGGGTATTTTCCTATCTTTACAGGGTCTTGATAGGGCATTTCCTATAACTTCTTCCAGTTTATCAAAGTTTTCAAATTTGCTGGCATAGAATTTTCAACTCAGTGGATCTCTGCCTATGTCTCCTTAATCACGTAATCTGTGCCCTCTTCTCCCCTACCGTTAATCCCAGAGGTTTATCTATTTTTTTTGTTTACCTCAGAGAACATTTTTAGCTTTGCTGTTTTTACTGTATCTTTTCCTATATTTCACTGACTCTTTTTTTTTTTTTTAAATTTTTGCCATCAGGTGTGTGCACTCACCAGAGACAAAGAAAGTGAGAAATGCCCCCTCCCATGGAAATTGCCACCCTGAAATCCTTCATTTCCCTCTTGGGATTTTGGACATGCACACACATGCACCTGCAGTTGAGTCTAGGATTCAAACTGCACTGTCAGCCATGCGGGATCCAGATGCCTTAACCAACCACCATGCCGTCAGCTCACCCTCACTTTTTTTGTTGTTGTTGTACGGTGTGTGTGCTTGCCAGAGAGAGCACATGCTCGTGGGTCTGGTGAGATTTTCAAGTCACTAGGGTCTAGGACTTAAACCCTGGTCAGTCATGTGTGAGAGTCCAGTGACTTATTCACAACACCACCTGCTGGCCCCAACCCTCATTGACATTTTTTTTTTGAGAGGTTTTTGAGAGAGAGACAGAGACAGACAGAGAGACAGAAAGCGAGAAATCACCCTCCAGGGGGGATGGCCATGCCGCAATCCCTTCTCCTCCATTCTCCTCTTGGGATCTTGGGCACACACGCACACGCGCCCGGTGTGAGTTTAAGCCACCGGGTCCAGGACTCGAACCATGGTCAACTACATGGGAGTCCAGCGACATAGCCATTATGCTAACTGCTGGTCCCCCTCATTGACTTTTTAATCATTTCTATTTTCACTTTTTGGAATTTATTCTTTTTCAAAACTAAGGCGGACACTTAGCCAATTTATTTATTTATTGGCTTGTTTTTAGATAGCCATTATGCTAGCTGCTGGTCCCCCTCATTGACTTTTTAATCATTTCTATTTTCACTTTTTGGAATTTATTCTTTTTCAAAACTAAGGTGGACACTTAGCCAATTTATTTATTTATTGGCTTGTTTTTAGATTTTTGACATAAGGTGCATGTGCTCACTGAAGAGTCAGAGATACAGAGAAGGAAATGAAGAAATCACCTCCCCACACCCCCCCACACACACACACACCCAGAGATGGCCTTACTGTAATCCCTTCTCCATTCTCCTCCCAGGAGAATGCATGCACATGTACCTTGCATGTTTTTTAAGCCTGTGCAGTTGGCCATGTGGAATCCACCTAACTTAACCTCCATTCCACCGACTGGCCTGATACTCTCCCCCGACCCCCAGTTCTTGCTATAGGGTGCATATGCTTGCTGAGGAGAGAGAGAAAGAGAGAGAGAGAGAGTGAGAAATCACCCTTTAGAGGGATGACCATGCTGTAATCCTGTCTCTATTTTCTTGGGATTTGAGGCACACATGCACACATTCCAGGCATGTGTGCAGGCTTGCAAGCCACTGGGTCTGGTCACCCATGTGGGATCTAGCCACCTTAACCACCACACCTCCTGGCTGGCCCTATTTCTTTTCTTTCTTTCTTTTTAGAATATTTTTATCTTTATTCATGATGGAGCACATGAAAGACAGAGGGTGAGTGTGTGTGTGAGAGAGAAGTACCCTCCACAACATCTGATTATGCTAAGATCCCTTTCCTCTAGTCCCCCAGCCCCTCCAATCATGGGCACTCGATGCGTTCTCAGGCTGACTAGGCCAAGGATTTAGAGTGTGGGTGCCCTGTGGGATCCAGCTTCATGAGCAGTGCCTTACCGCTGCAGCACAGAGCAGGCCCTAGATGCTATTTAATTACCTATTTTGTGCTGGACTCTCATAAGCTTCTTGTGTGCTCACCTTAACATTTGTTAATTCAGCATTCATTCAGCCTTCACACTGCTGAAAATGCATCCTCGGATGTTTGATTTCCTTTACTTCTCCCTGGACGTCTTCCTTTCATGCAGGTCACTCAATCCTTTTCGTTTTGATTCAATGACTCCGTTTCTTCTATTTATATCAATGAGGCTGGTGAGTAACCAAAAATATAACTCAGCTTGAATAAAAAGAAAATGCTGCTGGCCAGCAGGTGGCACGGTGGTTAAGGCACATGGCCGACAGCAATTTGAGTCCTGAACCTGGCAGTTTGAAAATCACACCAGGCACGTGGGCATGTATGCCCCAAATCCTAGGAAAATAGAGGAGAGGGATTGCAGTGTGGACATCCCCCTGGGGGTGTTTCTCACTTTCTTTCTCATTCTCTCTGTCTCTTTCTCTGGCAAGTGCATGCACCCTATGGCAAAAACAAAAACAAAATGCTTGAGCAGTCCTGTGGCCTAATGATTAAGGGAGCTGGATCCAGTGCATGCACCCTATGGCAAAAACAAAAACAAAAACAAAATGCTTGAGCAGCCCTGTGGCCTAATGATTAAGGGAGCTGGATCCCATACAGCTGATGAGAGTTCAAATCCCAGCTTGGAGGCTTGACAGGTGCATGTGCGCATGCCCAAAATCCTGACAGGGTGGAGAGATGGAAGAGAAGGAATTGTGTCATGACCACGTCCCATGGGCAGGTGCTTTCACTCTATTTCTCTTTCTCTCTCTCTGATGAGCAGATGTACCCTATGGTACTTAAAAAAAGAAAAAAAGGAAAGAAAAAGAAGAAAGTCTTCTTGGCTTATGTAACTGGGAAATCTAGGGTGGGGGGGTTTCTGACTTTTGGCATGTTTGGGTTCAAGGACCAAATGAGGTGGTCAGGGACATCTGCCCATCTACTGGTCCAGCTCTCCTCTTCTGTGTTGGTTTCACTTTCAGACAGGCCCTCAAGTCACTGACACAAGACCTGGCAATAACTCCTAACTGCCACACTCTCCCATAGCAGTCCAGCGTCTCTCTAGGCAACGAGATCCCCCAAATGCTGCTCTGACAACATACTGCGCTTTGAGTGAATACTTGGTTCAACCAAGACTAATCACAGTATAAGCCTTGATTGGCTGGGTGGAACTTACATGCCTGCAGCCTGCGGTCTAGTCACAGAACAGACAGAATGGACGGACAACATTTTAAAAATGCTACAAAGGCCGTATGTAGCTTGCTCTGGCTCGGACTGCTCCAGCTACATTGGCTCTTTATTTTTTGAGAATGTCAATCGCACTCTTTACAGAGTTTCTGAACTTTCTATTATCTTGGCCTAGAACTGTGTTTGCTCAGACACCATTTCCAATCTAATGTTCACATAACAGGGAGATTTCTGGATCACCCTAAACCAAACAGCGACCTCTTTTATCTCACTCCTTATCCTGTGTGTGCTCACTGGAGAGACAGAGAGACAGAAAATGAGAAATCACCCCCCTGGGACTGGGGTGGAGATGGCCATGTTGCAATCCCTTCTCCTTTGTTCTCCTGGGATCTTGGGTACACACGCACACATGCTCAGTGTGAGTCTGAAGCCACCAAGTCTGGGACTTGAACCATGGTTGGCCATGTGGCAGTCCAGTGGTGTAAATGCTATGCCATCTGCTGGTCTTAAGTGGCACTTGTTTCTAATCATAGCAATGCAGGGAGGCTGAGGCAAGAAGGTCACAGGCTTGACGCTGGCCTGGATGACACAGCCTCTGTCTAAAAAGGAGTGGGACACTGTGGCACACACCTTGCTGGGGTAGGAGGGCCGTGACAGCAAGAACTCGTCTAAAAAAAGGAAAACCAGAGACTTTTTACAATGCTATGTCCCTAGGTCTTTGGCATGTTCTAATGCTTAACAAATATTTGATGAATGAATAAAGAAGTTGATCAACCCAGAAGACTAGATGCTGGAAAGGCCCAAGACTCACTCGCTGCACATACACAGTCTCCTCGTGTTCTGACACTCAGATCTCATCTGCTGATGTGGCTCACTACCGCTCAGCTGATAGTCAGATTTCCAGCCCGAATCACTGGCCAAACCAGAAGCCTGGGAGCCATCCTTCTCTCATTTGCCCTCATGTCCCGTATCTGACTAATCCGTAGAGCTGCTGACTACCCCCTTCTTCACTCTGACAGCCACAACACCTTGGATAGCGACACCATATCGCAGGGCTGATTAGTTTCCCAATCTTCCATCTTTCTGTTTCTCCATTTCATTTTCCAAGCAGTCTTCTCAAGAGGAAAGCCTGGTCATTTTGCTCCTTTCTTTAATACCCTCCTATGGATCTAGATATACCACCCTCAGAATAATTTTTACCCAAAAAAACTTTTTAAAATTTGCTATAGAGTGCATGTGCTCACTGGAAAGAGACAGAGAAAGAGAGAGAACGTGAGAAATCATCCCCTTGGGAGAATGGCCATGCACGCACACACACCCAGTGTGACTTTCCAGCTGCTGGGCCTGGGACTCAAAACTGCAGAGTTCGCCATGCAGCCTACACCACCTGCTGGCCTCTCCTCAGAATAATTTCTTAGCAAAGCATTGAAAACATTCTAGAGCCAGCCTGTGGCAAGGTATTTAAGGCAGCTAGATCCTACATGGCCAATGGCACAGTTCAAATCCTGAACCTGGCAGCTTGGAAAACATGCCAGGTGCATGTGCATGCGTGCCCAAATTCCTATAAGGACAAAGAGGAGGAAAAGGGATTGCAGGATGGCCACGCCCAAGGAGAGGTGCTTTCTTGCTTTCTGTCTCTATCTCTGTCAGGCAGGCACATGCAACTTTTTTTTGGAGGAAAAAAAGTCCATTTTATTCTAATCCAACCTTTGCTTACCTCTCCACCTTCATCTCTTCCTGACTTCCATCATACACTATGCTCCAGCCATAATGGGGAGCCCCACGTCCTTCAGAGGGGCCTGTTCTCATCTCTGCCTTTCGTGTCTTTCCCTTCCTTGTGCCTAGACCTGCTCTGCACCCCCTGACAACATAGGTGTGGGATAATCTCGTTTCCCACTAAACGGCATAAGTGCCCGTGAGCAGAAAAAACATCCATTAAGTTGAATTATATATTCCCATCCTAGAACAGTTTCTGGCAGATAAAAGGCAATTCTACAAATAAAATTAATGAAGTCTCATTTTATAGATGAAGAGGCAGCCAAACCCATTAAGTGGTAGAGCCCATTATCCAAATCCAATTATGTCTGCTTCCAAAACAAGCGTACCTTAGTGCACAGACCCTTTTTAAACAGGAAGGGAAAGATGGCTGGGTTTGTGAATTATTTTAATGGTAATGCTACTTACAGATGGATACAGGAGGCATTGTTTCAGTCCACTCTGTGGCTTAATAACCGAATACCTGAAACTGGGTGATTCATAAAAGACACAGGTTTTATTTTTGTTTTGTTTTATAGTTAGATCTTTATTGTAAAATCTGATCTGCTAAATTAGCGTCTTCCGCCAACTCTGGGAGCAGAAACCTTCACAGGCTTTACAATCTTTTGCTTAGGTGCTGCCTTCATGGGAGCCTGAGCAGCAGCCATTGCTGTCTTTTTAGATGCTTGCTTAGCCTTTTTTGCTTCCTTGGCAGCCCTGATAGCTTGTACTCACTGAGCTTTCTAACTTCAGGTTTCGGTTCCTCTCTGCCATGAAATCAGTAAGAGATGCAACCGTGTTAGCCCTCTGGAATCTGACTGTGCGGCGGGTCCTTTTCTTTTCAATTTCTTCCTACTGTCCCTTTCTGTGCTTTCTTCTGTAAAGAACAGTCCAATTTATCTGCTCAGGATTCCTCCTAGAAAGGAATGCTGACTTGCATTTTGCAATAAGAAACTGAAAAACCTTCCCGTCGGCCTGGCGTAGCACCTCCCATGTCCGGGGTATATCTCGTACCCACTGCACAGCTCAACGTTCATGGCGGCGGCTCCGGGGCAAGAGGAAAGATGGTGAAGAGCCATAAAAGACACAGGTTTATTGAGCTCAGTTTTAGAGATCCAAGGTTAAGTGGCTGCATCTGGTGAAGACCTTCGTGTTGGTGGGGTTCTGAGGAGCCCAGAACATCATATGGCCAGAGTTTGAGCATAGCATGTCTGCGTCAGTGTTTTCTTATAAACCCACAAATTTCCAGTCATGGAGGTCCCACCCTGATGTCTAGCCACTTCCCAAAGACCCCACCTCTCAACCCCATAGATGGATTAAGTCTCTACCCTCTAAATCCAGACACAATAGAAATCAAATCTTAACACATGAATTTTGCGGGGGTGACACATTCGAAGCATAGCAGAACAGTACTACTAAACAAAATCACTGCAAATAAACATTCATTTATAAGATGGGTAATGTTGGTGGCTGGAAGGCTGTGCTGCAGAGACCCGTGGCTCATCCCCTCCCCCACTCGCCTTTGAACCCTCAGGTGTGTTGATTGGGACTTTGAGAAGACTTTGTCCCATTCCCTGCTCCATCGTGACATTTCAGCAAGGGGCCTGGCTGCACTAAGCAACAGGGAGACTGAGCTGCAGAGACTGTGACTCATCCCCTGCCATATACCTCTGAATTCTAAGACTTCAGGGTTTTCTGAAGGGCCTGGTACTCATTGCACGCCTCATGGTCCCTACTGTCTTCTTCAGTTAAAGCTCAGCAGCTCAGTCCAAGGCATATCTGTTCCCTAGAAACTGGGAGAACTTTGAATCATTCAAGTCCAGTGACAACAGTGCAGGTTACTGGTGAGCATCAGAGAGGTAGGGCAGAAGAAAGATCGCTATATCACCTATTCCCGCACACCTTTGGATGCTCAGAATTAATTTGAAGAATTCAGGAAGGAATGTATAAATCACCAGATGACTTGGAACCATCGCAGAGGCACAAGAAATATGAGCAACCAAGAAAATATCTCTCCGCCAAGGGAAAACATCAATTCCTCATCGTCCACACACAATACAATGGAACTCGTGGAAATGTCAGATAAACAATTCAGAATATTTATAGTGACAAAACTAAATAAGATGCAAGAGAAAAGAGACAACAAGCTCCAGGAAATGAGGAAGTCCTTTCATGATTTGAAAGAAAAAATAAACACCATAAAAAAGAATCAGATGGAATTATTAGAGATGAAGGCTGTGATACAGGAAATTAAAACCTCCCTCAAAAGTATTAAAAGCAGATTAGATCACACAGAAGATCACATCTTTAATGTAGAAGACAAAGCCTCTGACCTAGAAAAAATGATCAAAAAGACTGAGAAAATAAACAAGAAAAGTAAGGACAATATATGAGAAATACTAGATACCATTAAGTACCCAAACATCTGCATAATTGGTATCCCAGAAGGTGAAGAAAATAATAAGGGCATTGAAAATCTATTCCATGAAATCCTGGAAGAAAACTTTCTAAACCAGAGAGGCATTCAAATATCCAGACACACCTACCATTAGTCCTGAGCTTTCCAGCATCTAGACAAGATGGCAGGCTCAGAGGGCCCTCCCACAGGCACTCACCAGAATTCACAAAGGAGACGGACCATACTCACAGAGAAGCAGCTAGAAGACTTGAACTTCTTGATCAGTAAGAACCCATACCCACACCCCAACCTTCAGAAGGAAATGGCCTTAAAAATGGACTTACATCCAACGGTGCTGCAGGTTTGGTTCAAGAACCACCAAGCAAAGCTGAAGAGGGCAAGGTTGAAGCTCACCCAGCAGCACCCTGACACCCAGAAAGAGCAGCTCCTTGGGGGCGGCGTCGAAACCAGTGCTTCCCAGAGGGACATGGACCCAGCACCCGGATCCACAGACCATGCCTATCCAGGCCCCCCAGTTTATACAGATAGCCTGACACCCTCATTTCAGCTCAGTGTATGCCCCCATAGGTCCCTCTGCTGGCCACAAAATAGCCCACTTTGGCTGTTGCCGGGATCTGAACATATACTGTCTGTCTCCCATCCTGGAGCCCCTGGTGTGCTCTCAAAGCCTCCGTCCTCGTTCTTAGCATCAGTTCTCCTTCCCTGGGTTGTACAGGGGCACCAGAGAGAGAGGCAGGACACAGCGGTCACTCTGCCAGGCCTCCCACAGGTGGAAACGCTGCCAGCTATAAGAAACAAAGTAGAGATGCGGCAACATGGACAGATGGCAGAAATATCACAGAGAGGGCCCAAAGGGGCACAGAATGGGGCCAGCGGGTGGCACGGTGGTTAAGGTGCTGGACACTCCCACGTGGCTGATGACAATTCTAGTCCCAGAGCTGGGGGCTTTCTTTCTCACTTTCACTCTCTCTCTCTCTCTCTGTCCCTCTTTGGTCAAATTAAAATAAGTAAATAAATAAAGTTAAATAAAATAATATTAGCAATAATAATAATAAACAATCAGAAACCCTCTCTATATGTTGTCTACAAGAAACACACCTTATGGATAAAGACATACATAGACTAAAAGT
>NW_006159751.1:2827437-2850117 GCF_000334495.1 Tupaia belangeri chinensis
CAGACAAAATAGGCTTTAAGACAAAAACCGTAAGAAGAGACAAGTATATAGTAGTAAAAGCTAATTCATCAAGAGAACATAACGCTTATAATATCTATGCACCCAACTCAGGAGCACTTAAATACATGAAGGAAAGACTGCTAGAGCTAAAAGGAGAGATAGTTTGTAACACTATAATCTCAACAACCCATTATCTCCTTTAGACAGATCTAGAAAAAAATAAGCAGAGAGATACATGACATAAACGACAATATAAATCAAATGGACTTGACAGACATCTATCGAACCTTCCATCCTAAGACCACAAAATGCACATTTTTCTCACCCCCCACATGGAACTTTTTCAAAGATTGGTCATACGATAAGACACAAACCAAACCTCTACAGATTCAAAGGCATAGAAACCATGTCCAGCATCTGTTCTAACCATGGAATTAAACTTGATATTAATTTCAAGAAAAATCCTCAAAAATATACAAACACATTGAAACTAAACAACCTACTCCTGAATGACTTAGCAACTACTGAAGAAATTAAGTCTGAAATCAAAAGATTTATGGAAATAATAATGAGTACACAAGTTTCTATAACCTATGGGGCACCACAAAAGCAGTCATAAGAGGGAAATTCATAGCAATTACTACACATAAGAAAAAGATGGAAAAGTGGCAAACAGGCAACCTAACATCATGCCTTAAGGAACTGCAAAAACAACAACAAAAAACAATACGTACCAGGAGAAAAGAAATAATAATGATTTGAGCAGAAATAAATGAAACAGAAAATAAATGAAAGCAAAAGCTGGTTCTTTGAAAAGATTAACAAGATCAACTCATCATTAGCTAGACTGATTAAGAAGAAGAAAGAAAGAAACAAGATAAATAAAGACATAATGAAACAGGCAATATTACAACTGGCACAATAAAAACACAAAACATCATTAAAGAATACTATGAGTGACTTACATGCCAACAAACAACAGAACATGGAGGAAATGGACAAATTCCTAAACACATATAATCTATCAAGATTGAATCAGGAGGACAAAGAAAGCCTGAATAGACCCATAACAAGGCATGAGATTAAATCAGTAATAAATAACTTTCCAACAAAGAAAAGCTCAGGTCCTAATGGTTTCACTTCTGAATTCTACAAAACTTTTCAAGAAGAGTCAACCCCTATTCTGCTCAAATTATTTCTAAAGATCCAAAAAGAAGGAAACCTCCCAAATTCATTTTATGAAGCCTCCATCATCTTCATTCCCAAAACAGATAAAGACATGACAAAAAAGGAAAACTACAGAGCAATATCTCTAATGAATATGATGCAAAAATTCTCAACAAGATAACTTGCAAATTGTATCCAACAACATATAAAAAAGATTAGTCATCATGACCAGGTAGGCTTTATTCCAGTGACTCAAGGATGGTTCAACATACGCAAGACCATAAACATAATATGACATATTAACAGAAAGAAAGATGAAAACCATATGATCATATCAATCGATGCAGAGAAAGTGTTTGACAAAATACAACATCCCTTCATGATTAAGACTCTTGGCAAAATTGGCATAGAAGGGTTATTTCTCAACACAAGAAAAGCCATACATGAAAAACCTATAGCTAACGATATACTGAATAGGGAAAAACTGAAAGCTTTTCCACTAAAAACGGGTACAAGATAAGGCTGCCCACTTTCTACTCTCCTTTTCAATATAGTACTGGAAGTCCTAGCCAATGCAATCAGAAAAGAGAATAATATAAAAGGCATTCAAATAGGCAAAGAAGAGTTGAAAATATCTTTATTTGCAGATGACATGATGGTATACATAGAAGACCCAAAGGTATCCATGAAAAAAACTTCTTGAACTATTAAATGAATACAATAAAGTAACAGGATACAAAATCAACATCCAAAAATCTATAGCATCACTATATACAAACAACAAGTTGATCGAGGTAGAACTGAAGAAAGGAATTCCTTTTACTGAAGCTACAAATATATAATATACCTAGGGATAAACCTAACCAAAGAAGTCAAAGGCCTTTACAAGGAAAATTATGAAAATCTTTAAAAAGATATTGAAAAAGACATAAAAAAGTAGAAGGATATCCCGTGTTCTTGGCTTGGAAGAATTAATATCATCAAAATGGCAATTCTACCCAAATTAATGGACATATTTAATGCAATTAAAATCAAATTACCAGAGACATGTTTCACATATCTAGAAAAGACAATCACAGAATTTGTCTGGAATCATAAAAGATCTCGTATTGCCAAAGCAATCCTGAGCAAGAAGAGTGCAGTAGGCGGCATCTTATCCCATGACCCCAAAATATACTATAAAGTTATGATAATAAAAACAGCATGGTACTGGTACAAAAACAGACAGGTAGACCAATGCAAAAGAATAAAGACCCCAGAAATAAACCCCAAAACATACAGCCAAATAACTTCTGACAAAGGATACCAGACAATCCAGTGGGAAAAGGAAAACCTCTTTAGCAAATGGTGCTATAAAAACTGGGATCCACCTGCAGAAAGATGAAACTGGATCCCCATCTTTCCCAGTTAACAAAAACCAACTCAAAATGGATCAAAGATCTAAACTTAAGACCTAAAGCTATCAAACTACTGGTGGAAAACACTGGGGAAACTCTGGGATACACTGGGGTAGGCAAAGACTTCTTAAATAAGACTCCCAAAGCATAGGCAATAAACTCCAAAACAGACAAGAGGGATTATCAGATTAAGAAGTTTCTGCACAGCAAAGGGCACAGTAATTAGTGTGAATCAACAACCCTCAGAATGGGAGAATATTTTTGGTAAACTATGCTCCAGATAAGGGACTGATAGCCAGAATATCAGGGAACTCAAGCATCTTACCTGAAAAATAATGATTAACACAATTAAAAGATGGGAAAATGAGCTGAACAAAAAACTCTAGAGAAGACATATGAAAAGCCAAAAAACATATGAAGAAATACTCAGCATCCCTCATCACAGGGGAGATGCAGATTAAAATCACAAAGAGATAACACCTAACCTTGTCAGAATGGTGAAGATTAAAAATACAAAAAGTGGTAAGTGTGGGGGCCGGCAAGTGGCGGGGTAGTTAATGTGCTGGACTCCAACATAGCCAACTGTCATTCGAGTCCTGAACCTGGTGGCTTGATTTTTCACTCTCCTTCTCTCATCAAATTAAATAACAATAATAAATAAATAAAACTGACTAAATAATTCTTTAAAAAATGATAAGTGTTGGTGGGGTTTGGTGAAAGGGGAACTCTCCTACACTGTTGATGGGAATGCAAATGGGCCCAGCCACTGTGGGAAAAACAATATGAAGTTCTTCAAAGACCTACAAATAGAACTACCATATGATCCAGCAATTCCACTCCTTGGAATCTACCCAAAGGACAGGAGAATGCTTAGTCAGAAAAGCGCTTGCACACATCAATGTTTATTGAGGCATTATTTGATTGCTACGACATGGAACCAACCCAAATGTCCACAAACAGATGAATGTATTGAAAAAGTGTGGCACATATACTGAATAGAATGGAATACTATTCAGCCATGAAAAATAAGACCCTGGCATTTGATAGAAAGTAGTCAAATATGGAAGATTTATTGCTGAGTGAAGCAAGCCAGGCTATGAAAGAGACATTGTATGTCTCTACTTAATAAATATTGATTGTCCACCCTCTATGGTAAAGATGAGAAGACATAAAAGCAGTGAAAATAGTTATGGACAGTGGAGACAGTGTGGGAAGAAGGGTGGGAGGGGGAAGAGTAGAGAGAAGGAGATCAGGGAGAAAAAAAATAGAGAGGTAAGACATTTGTGGGACACAGAAATGGTTTATTACCTGTTGATGATAATGTGTATAGTATTCTCAACTGGACGGGTCTGGGGTGTATTTCATGTTGGGTAAATTCTCTTTACAAGCCAAATGATGTACAGCGATCAAACATTTAAAAAAATAATAAGAAAAAAATTAAATTTAAAAAATAAGATGGGTACTGTTTTGCTGTAATCAGATTAATGCTGTCATGGTGGGTAGGTCTAGACTACTATTTATTTATTTATTTATTTATTTATTTATTTATTTATTTAGGAGAGGTTTTCTTTTTGCTATAGGGTGTGTGCACTTGCCAGAAAGAGAGAGAGACAGAAAGTGAGAAATCACCCGCCCACAGGGGGGATGGCCATGTTGCAATCCCTTCTCCTCCATTCTCCTCTCAGATCTTGTGCACGCATGCGCACATGCCCAGCATGAGTTTAAGCCACCGGGTCCGGGACTCAAACCGCGGTCGACTACATGGGAGTCTGGCGACACAGCCATTACACCAACTGCTGGTCCCGACATTTTTCTATGTATATTAATACAAAATTTATTTTTCCATTTTTTTTAAGCTTTGCTCTAGAGCACATGTGTTCACTGGAGAAAGAGAGAGAGGTAGGAGAATAAAGTGAGAAACCACCTCCATGGGGGATGGCCACACTGCAATCTCTCCCATTCTATTCTCAGGACTTTGGACACTCACACACACGTGCCCAGCATGATTTTCAAGCTGAAAGATTTGGGACTCAAACTGCAGAGTTGGGCATATGGGATCCAGCTACCTTAAACTCCATGCCTTCTGCTGGCCCATACACTGTTTAAAGTATATCACAAGACCAGGTGGTCTTCTCTTGTGTAAACTTATTATTGAAATATTAAACACACATCTATGTTCTTCGCTAATCTTACAATAAAATTCATACCATTTGGGAACCAGCAGATGGCACAATGGTTACATCACTGGACTCCCATGTAGTTGACCTTGGTTCAAGTCCCAGACTCAGCAGCTTAAAACGCACGCTGGCACATGTGCGTGCATGCCCAAGATCCAGAGAGGAGAATGGAGGATAAGGGACTGCAGCGGCCGTACCCCTAGGAGGTGATTTCTCACTTTCTGGCTCTCTGTCTCTCTGGCAAGGACACATGCCCTACAGCAAAAATCTCTGTAAAACTATATAATAAAATAAATACATATAATTTTGTGTCAGCATTTATTTATTTTTTTATTACCAGAGAGTATGTGTGCTTGCCAGAGAGAGAGGAGAAACCACTTCCCTATGCAGTGTGGTCATGCCTCAATCCTTTTCCTACATTTCTCCAACCCATTAGGATATTGGATACCCACCCACACGCACTGGCATGTTTTTCTTTTTCTTTTTAATATGCCAGACAGTGGGACCAGCAATTGGCATAATGGTTATGTCACTGGACTCCCACGGAGTTGACCACGGTTCAAGTCCCAGACCTGGTGGCTTAAACTCACGCTGGGCGCATGTGCGTGCGTGCCCAAGATCTCAACAGGAAAATGGAGAAGAGTTTGCAGCATGGTCATCCCCCTGGGGGGTGATTTCTCACTTTCTGTCTCTCTGTCTCTCTCTGTCTTTCTGGCGAGCATATACCCCTATAGCAAAAACCTCTCAAAAAAAATATATGCCAGAGGGTGCATGTCCTCACCAGAGAGAGTCCGAGAGATAGAGAGACAGAGACAGTCAGAGAAAACACCACCTAACGGGGCATGCATACACAAGCACTCTGTGTTTTTCAAGCTGCTAGTGCCAGAATTTGAACTATAGGCCACCCTGTGGAATCTGGTTCCCAATACACAGCACTTAACCACCAGATGACAGGGCCAGCCCTCAGAATTTAATCAAATACAAATACACAGTGTTTTCCTTTTGAGAGGATGGTCACCCACTCATGCACAAAATTGAGGCAATGTTTTATCTATTTTAGATTGTTAATAAAAAACATACAAATTTTATAGAGCTAGTTGTCCCCAGTAATGTGAACACAGGTGCACAGGCATCTAAGAAATGTTCATTTATTTTGTAATTTGTTCATCGCATCAGGGCAATGCCACTACAAAATACAAGAACCTGGGGAACAGCAGATGGCATAATGGTTACGTTGTTGGCTTACCATGTGGTTGGCCGTGGTTCAAGTTCCAGACCCAGCGGCTTAAACTCATGCCAGGCGCAAGTGTGTGCGTGCCCAAGATCTCAACAGGAGAATGGAGGAGAAGGGATTGCGTTGTAGCCATACCCCCCAGGGGGTGATTTCTCACTTTTTGTCTCTCTGTCTCTCTCTGTCTCTCTGGCAAGTGTATGCACCCTACTGCAAAAATCCCTCTTAAAAAAAAAATACACCAACTATGATGACTCTTCAGTTGTTCCTGTTCTCCCAGAAGCATTTGAGTTTTCATTCAAACATTTCCTTATGAGGTTCTGCCTTGCTCCAAACTGCCTCAGGACCTCCTGGCCAGAGAAGCAAGACAGAGAGATGATGAGGACAAACAAGTTCTACTGGGGTAGCCCTGTCAGCAATAGTCCAGGTGCTATAGCACTGGGTCAGGTCCTACAGGAATCTGGGACAAATGGCCCGGGAACGCTCTAGAGGAGAGAGTTCAACCTTCTCCTAACATCTCAAGCTCCTAGTCCTCCTCCTTTAGTCCAGAAATTAGAATCAAATCCGAACCAGAAGCCACTGCAGTTCTAGCCATCAGATTCGGTTCCTTCAGAGATTTCCCCCATGATTCTGAATAGTCATGAGCATGGGTGTGATTCTGCCGTGATATGATGAGGAACACGGTTCCTGCCCATTCCCATTCAGAGATGGAGTAAACAAGGTAAGTGAAAGTCCTTGAGAGAATACAGAATATACCTTCCACTTTCTGCACAGAAGACACACGACTGGTGTAGGTGCCACTCAAAGTTGCCCCCACACCAGTGGGCCTGGTCTCCCACAGCACAGGTCATCCTGGGTAAAGGTCTCTGCCGGCACTGGGTGGCTCTTGGTTGCAGGTACTTGGATACAGGTACTTGGTCCCTACCTTGCTTTTTGTTTTTGCTCTGGAAAGCTATATCACATCCCATAAAACCCTTTGCTGGGAGTCTTTTTAGATAGAGCTACCAAATTTTCTCTCATAATTACAAGCTTTTATAAGATTCACTTCTGGTGTGCAGAAAAATAAATCGAGCAAAATACTGGGTGAGGCCAGCCCTTCAGCAGGCAGAGGGAGGTGCTGGAAGAGGCTGAGTGCAGGAGCTGGGGGGGTCCACTTCTGCCCAGCAAGATTGTCCCACTCCCTGTCCTTTAGTTCTGAGCCAAGGTTGCACAGTTCATCTCTGAGTAATGAAGAAAACTTGAGGGGCAGGCAAGTGTGGTAATTAAGGGTACTGGATTCCCACGTGGCCAACTATGGTTCAAGTTCCGGACCTGGCGGCTTACTTTCTTACTTTCCCTCTCTCTCTCTCACTCTGTCTCTCTGTGGTCAAATTAAAATAAATAGTCAAAAGAAAAAGGAACAAAGAAAACTTGAGATAGGCTGGGATCTACAACAATCCTCTCTCTGATCAAATTAAAAAATAACAATAATAATAAATAAAATAAAATCATTCTTTTTTAAAAAGAAACTTATGATGTGTTAGAGAAAAGAAAGCAAACGAAAAAGGAATTTATACTAGCAGAACAAAATCATGAAGAATCAAGCAATGAGGAGAATTTGTCAGGATGAGGTAGTTAGGGCCAGCCTGTGGTGTGGTGGTTAGGGGTGCTGGACTCCCACAAGGCTGACTGCTGTTCAAGTCCTGGACCTAGCGCCTTGCTTTCTCTCCACCTCCCCCCACCCCTCTCTGTTAAACTGAAATTTAAAAAAAAAATTTTTTTTAAAGAAGTAGAAGTTAAAGGTGAGAAGATTCTGGTTAGAACAAATAGATATTAAAGATTAGAGGGTTAACAAGTCACTGGCCACAGTGACTAAGGCACTTGATCCCATATGGCCAACTGTGGGGTTTGAGTCAGCTTGAAAAACACACCACGCACACGCCATGCGTGTCCCAAATCCCAAGAGGACACTGGAGGAGAAGGGATTGCTGCGTGGCCATCTCCCTTAGAGGGTAAGTTCTCATTTTCCCTCTCACTCAACTATCTCTTTAGCGTGAGCTTACATACTCTGGCAAAAAAAATTTTTTTTAAAGAAAAAGGGTTTGCAAGCCACAACGCCAAAACCCAACCCCACGCCATCTCCACTCCGTCCCAAATCTCTTGCCCCGGAGATAGACCCTGCAGAGAGCTGGAAAGCCAGAGGTTAGGTTAACCAAGCGTCAACCCAATGCAGCCCTTACAGAACAAAAGCATCCCATTGGGGACGAAGCGATTATCCAAGGCAGCACAACACATTCCACCGCCCGCAGGTGACCGGGACACCTGACCATACCACCCTCACCCACGCAGCGCTCCGAAGCCACGCAGCTACCGGCGACCACAGTGCCCTGGTTCCCGCAGACACCTTCCCCGGAGACCTTCCCTGAGAATCCCTCCAACCCCCCGTGGGTAGCAAAGTCCAATGCGGCCGCTGGAAGCGGGGAATCAACTAACCGTTTGGGACAGGACTGGCGGGGCGAGGCAGGGCAGCACGATAGGTAACAGGTAGGTAACAGGTAGCGCCCACCCCTAGCGCTCTCCAGACTGCCTGCCTCGGTGGGCGCAGATGCCTTATAACCTGCGGGAGCTAGAGCATGCGCACGGGGGGCGGAGCCCGCTCTCTCGGCACAGCCCCTTGCCCGAGACTCCGCTGGCCAATCCGGCGCATGCTGGCCCGCTCATCGCCCCGGGACTCCCGGGAGCCTCCAGTCCACCTGCACGCAGCCGGTCGAAGGTGTCGGTCTCAGCCCCCGAGTTTTTTCAGAGAAAAGAGATAAGTCGCACATTGCAGGAGTCCAACCCGGCGGGGCTCCAGGACCCGTCTGAGCCCTTTGACCTTTGAGCACCGCTTCGGGGTTGGTTCAGTACTTGGCACCGCTGCTACTGTACGCTCCTGACCTTGGAAAAATGCTTGGGTCAATTAGCATGTCAGCATGGTGGTTTGCTGCTATCCGCTCTGGGAAATGTAGTAGCCTTGCTGGGAAGTGATTCCCCCCTCTGACTCTCTGATATACTACTATAAAAGAATTACATAGTTTTCTCATACATCTTTGTAGTAAGATTTTCCCAAAATTCCTCGACCACTCTCCTTTACCCTGATCACTTACTGTTTATTACAGTGCTTCATTGGGCACAATAAAGGGTGTGCTAAAGTTCGTCTTGATCTTTGGAAGGCCATTCAAAACACATTTAATATAAACTTAAAAATTCCCTCTTAGGCAGAAACTGACCCAGGACATCCCTGCCTCACTGTAGCTAATGTTCTGACAAGGTACATGACAGTGGCAACACAAGCACAATAGAATGCCTAGGTGTGCCACAAAGTTTTTCATTAACTCATTAGTCACTTCACCACCAGTTGAAAAGGCTGTATCCCCGCCCTCACCAAGTGAACACTAACTTCACCCTTTCAGGATAGGTAAATATATTAGGATTCCTTTAAATAAATCTCAGATCTCTATAGAATTATATAAATATCATTCTTTATTGAGATCCATAAGAACTAATATCTGTACTTGAGATTATTAAAACCTTATGAATTGATAATTAGAACACATAGCCTCTCTCCCATTTACTTGCATGTATCACATTTTCAATAAAAAGGCACGATGATTCCAAACAGTTGTCACTCCTCAGAGAGCAATCTCTGGGGGTGTCCGGCTGAGGACATGCATGAAAAGGCACCAAGACCTTAGTCTTCCTTTCCAGCATTGCCTCTGACGAGTCAACCCATCCCCGCCGAGGCTGGACCCCGGCAGCACATGAGGCTGTCTCTGAAGTATGGGAGTGATGCATGTGGGGTAGCCGGCAAGCGACTGCAAGGGGAGGGATTGGCAGCCTTTGAATGGACACGGGGAAAGCCGGAGCCTGGGCTGTGGACTCGGCCATGTTTGGATGCCAGCTGGGGCCTGGTACTTTAGTTCAGTGACTTCTGGGAAGTTTCTTAAACTCTGGGCCTTTTTGTTCGACTCTGAAATTGCAAATGTAACAGAATAGACTTCATAGGTTCATTAGAAAGTTTTGGTGAGAGAGGTTTTTTGTTTGTTTTTAGTTTTTTGCCAAAGGGCACATGCTCTTGCTGGGGAGAGTCACTGAGAGAGGAAAAGTGAGAAAGCACCACCACCCCCTACCCTTCCTGTCCTATGGCAATTTCATCCCTCCCTCCCTCCTTTAGGGAGTTCGTTCATGCATTGCACAACCCTATAGGTTGCTGACAAATTGATATATACTATAGCCCACAAAAATAAACAAAACAGGAGAATTCCGTTCAAAGGCATCCCTGAGCCCGCCGAGTTGGTACCATGAGCAAAGCTCACCCTCCCGAATTGAAAAAATTTATGGACAAGAAGTTATCATTAAAATTAAATGGTGGCAGACATGTCCAAGGAATATTGCGGGGATTTGATCCATTTATGAATCTTGTGATAGATGAGTGTGTGGAGATGGCAACTAGTGGGCAACAGAACAATATTGGAATGGTGGTAATACGAGGAAATAGTATCATCCATCATGTTAGACGCCTTGGAACGAGTATAAATAATGCTGTTCAACAGAAAAACCCATGTCCCCTTGTCAACAGGCCCGTTTTTACTATGATGTAAAAATCAGGTCATGTACATTTCCATAATAAACTTTTTGTTAAGTAAAAACAAAACAAAACAAAACAAAACAAAACTATTAGAAACCCTGAATGTTTCTCAAGCCACCAGGTCCAGAACTCCAACCCTGGACAGCCATATGGGACCCATCTAAACCACCAAACTAAGCCCTGGCCAGGTGAGAGTTTTGCGGTTAGAACTTGGCTTGTGGCTTTGATAAATAGTGAGTGTCAGAGACAAGTCAGGAAGAAAGAGGAGGTGGAGGTGGGGAGTCTGGCTGGGATGAGGTAGGGCTGCACCTCTGTAACAGGGAGAAATGAGGGTGCAGAGAGCCCACACTTCATGGACGCTGAATGTCAGGGCCAGAGTGAAACTATAGCTCACAGTGCTGGGCTGATGGAAGCTAAGCCCCTCACCTGAATGATCTCCTCTAATCCTCACAATCCTCACCCTGCGAAGTAGGCCTGGGAACATTTTGTAAACAAGGGACTGGGGCTCAGAGAGGTCAAGTCACCTTGCACAGATCACAGGGCTCCTAAGGGGCCAACAGCAGAGCCTAATTTTGTTGTAGGTTCTTGACCAACTCCAGGTACCTAAGGGGGTCTGTTGAAGTGATCAAGCAATAATCATGGAGTGCTCTGATGTACCGCACTTCTGAGAAATGAGAGAAAGTAGGAGTCAGGGCCCCTGCCTGCAAAGTGCCTGTGTGTTGTTGGTGGAGAGTGAGTCAGACACCCATCAGCATTTGTTGAACACTTGCAAGCAGGCCAGGACCCTGTCCTTTCCTGGTGTTTTGCTTCCATCCACCTCTCCCCACACACCCCTCCTTTTATTCTCACAACAACCCCCTGAGGCAGGTCTTGTCCCACTTTTGCAATGAAGAACCTGGCGTTGAGGAGGACCAGGGGTTGGGGAATCAGATCCTGAGAGGTCCCCTATGCTTTCCTCTCACTCCTTGGGCCTCAGTTTCACACTAGTTTTCAGTAACAGTTCAACATGGTAGAAAGGCAGTGTGGAATCCGCGACCAAGTCCTGCTTATGAGCGGAAATTGCTTTTTATGTCACATAAATGCAGAGAAGGGGAAGACAGTTCAGGTCCTTGGGGTGGCAGGACTCAGAGCAGCGGAGCTTTAGAATTGTTAGGGTGGCCCCAGCAATCAGGTAGCTGAGTCAGGAGAGATGAGTTAGGGAGACAGGAGACTGATTCAGGTGTGAATTAATTAATTAATTAATTTATTTATTTATTTATTTATTTTCTTTCAGGTGTGAATTTATTAAGAGCCTACACCAGGGACTGTAGTGGAAACTAGTAAAATAAAGTGATTCCCAGGGACCAGGTGGTGACGCACTGGTAATGTAACTAGACCCACATGGGAAAGGTCCCTGGTTCGTGTTCTGGGACCTCCCTGAACTTGTCAGGTACATGCGTGCTCATGATCTGGGCTAGCTGAGACAGGGAGTTGATTGCAGTGTGGGGACCCTGGTGAGCCTGCCAGCTTTTCTCTCTCTTTCTGAGAATAAATAAATGAACTTTAAAAAAAAAAGTAATTCCCAGAAAACTACTCAAGGAAGGCTTATAAACTACTCAAGGATGAGTGGGGAGTTCAGGAGAAAATGAGCGACAGACAAAGGAATGCATGTGAACGGGGAGTAGGTTAGGGAACTGGAAACCACAGCCAAGGAAATAGCGGGTTGTCAGAAAAGTCATGACACATTTTTCTGTCCTTCTATACAAAAATGCATCACAATTTTTCCACCAATCCAATATGTTGCTGACAAGTCAATGTCTATTACTCCACACACACATTAAAATAAATAAATAAATAATAAAAAAAAGAAAACTATTAGAGAATAAAAAAGGCAGCAGGCTGGTGGATTTACAATATGGATTTAGGAGCCAGACTGCCCAGTTTTCTTTTTTCTTTCTTTTTTCTTTTTTTTTTTTTTTTTTTTTTGGAAAGGTTTTTTCTTTTTTCTTTTTTGGAAAGGTTTTTGCTATAGGATGCATGCACTCTCCAGAAAGACAGAGGCAGAGAGCAGAAAGTGAGAAATCGACCCCCAGGGGGCAATGGTCATTCTACAATCCCTTCTCCCCCATTCTCCTCTGAGCATCTTGGGCACACACGCACACATGCCCGGCGTGAGTTTAAGCCACCAAGTCTGAGACTTGAACTGTGGTTGACTACATGGCAGTCCAGCAACATAGCCATCATGCCAACTGCTAGTCACCAGACTGCCCAGTTTTCAAAAGGGGAAAGTACCTAATTCTTAGGGCTATTGTATTAATAAAATTAGTACTTATAAGGCACTTAGGACAAAGCCTGGCTCAAAGCAAGTGCTAAGTATTTGTTAAATACTTTATTTAAATATTAAGAAGAAAAATTTTTTGAGAAATATTTGCTTCGGATGCATGTACTTGCTGGAGAGACAGGGAGAGACAGAGAGATAGAAAGCAAGAAATTACCCCCCCTCCGGGGTGGGGGAGAGATCATGCTGCAATCCCTTCTCCTCCACTCTTCTCCTGGGATCTTAAGCACGTACACACATGCTCCCAGCATGAGTTTGAAGCCACTGGGTCTGAGAGTCGAACTGCAGCTGGCCATATGGGAGTCCAGTGAGGTAACCACTAGGCCATTTTCTGGCCTTCGAGAAAATAATTTTTGTAATAATTTTCAATAGCTTTTTTTTGTTTTTGAAGAGAGATTTTTTGCTATAAGATATGTGTGGTTGCCAGAAAGACAGAGAGAAACAGAGACAGAAACTGAGAAATCACCCTGGTGGGGATGGCCATGCAACAATCCCATTCTCCTCTCAGGATCTTGGGCATACACGCACATGTACCTAGCATGAGTTTTAAGTCACTGCGTGCATGACTCAAATTGTGGTCAACTATGTGGGAGTCCAGTGACAACCATTATGCCATCTGCTAGTACCCAATGGTATATGTTTTTCAAGCTATCTGTCGGGGGGCTCAAACCCCATAATTTTCACTGAAATAGACACTTCAAAATAATTAATTTGGGCCAACTAGCTGACTTAGTAGTTAAGGCTGCTGGATCCTATGTGGCCGACTGTGTGGTTGCCTCATAGACCTGGTGACTTAAAAAAAATATGCTGGACATGTGTGCGTGTACGTCCAAAATCCTAAGAGGAGAATATAGGAAAAAAGATTGTGGCATGGCCATGGCCCTCCCCACCTGGGGGTGCTTTTTCACTTCTCTCTCTCTCTCTCTGTTTCCCTCCAGTGAGCACGCATATCCTTCAGCAAATAAAATAAATTAATTATGTATTATATAAATTTACCCTGGACTAGCTTTGTGGTGTAGCAACTGGGTGCTGTGCAGAGAAGCCAGATTCCACAAGGCCATCTGGGGTTAGAACCCTGGTCCCAGTGCCAGGCTTATGTGCAGGAACCCGGGATTCTGCTGGAATGGAGAATTAGAAGACAAAGGATTGCAATGTGACCACGCCATTGGGTGGTGCTTTTACTCTGTCTCTCTCTTGCGCACACACCTTCTATCTATCATAAATAAGAATAAACTTTTTAAAAGTTACCTAATTAAAAATAAATAACTAAATAAATATGGAGGAAAAGATTCTCCATGAACCTAATGAAACCCCTAGGAGGGGCCCCCGTCAATGTGTTACGAATCTTCAGAAGCAGTAACATGTTATTTTACTTGACAAAGGGGAATTAAAGTTGCAGATGGAATTACAGTAACTAATCAGCTGACTTTAGAGAGATTGGTCTGGATTGTCTGGGTGGGACTTTGTAATTAAAAGGGTCCTTTAAAATGAAAAAGGATGGCAGAAGGAAAGGTCAGAGTGGTGCGGAAAGATAACCTGAAGTGCTGTTGCTGTTTTGGGGGGCCACACTGAGGAATACAGGTATCCTCTAGAAGCTGGAAACGGCAAGGAAATGTGGCTCTTCTAGAGCCTCCTGAATGGAACACGGCTTCCTTAAAACCTCAACTTTAGCCCAGTGAGGCGTGGGTGGGACGTCTGTCTATGAAACTGTAAGTGAATAAATTTGTGTTGTTTTAGGTCATGAAGGTTGTGGTGATTTTTTTACAGCAACAATTGAAAACAAATACAGCCAGTTAGATGTGTATAGCTCAGACCCCACGAAGCCTGCACCTCCCACTGACTGGAGAGTATTGTTAGGAAGAGTACAGGCTTTGGAGCTGGAAGGCTTTGTCCTTTAACTCACTCGTTTGTTACCACAGGCAAGTCACTGAACTCTCCCAGGGCTGTTTCTTCAGCGGGTGTATGGGAGATAACACTCATGAACTTCATCTATTGTGAGAGTCAAAAGAGAAAGTGAGAGGGGGGCAGTAGGTGGCATGGTGGACTCCCAGTGGTGGCTCATGGATCAAGTCCTGGATTTGGTGGCTTAAAAATCACACCAGTCTTGTGTACATGCATGCCCAAAATCCTAACGGGAGAATGGGAAAGGGATTGTGGCATGGCCATCCCCTTGGGAGGTGATTTCCCTCTTTCCTTCTCTCTGTCTGTCTCTGGCGAGCACACATAACCTATAGCAAAAACCTAAAAAGAGAGAGAGAGAGAAAGTGATTGATAAAATTTGGGAAGTGTTCTGAGAGTGTTTTGTTTTAATAGGTGCTTAAGAGGGAGAAGTAAAAAGTGACTCAGCCTACTAGCTGCAAAAATAAAACTAGGAAGGGTGAGAAGGGGAACCAAGAAAGGGAACTACTTTGGGTGAGTTAGAGAGGGTGATTAACATAAAGCAAGTATCATTCTTACTATTTTCTCATATGTCTTCCTGGTTTTAAGCCAGTGCAAGATAGGAATTTAGAGATGGAAAAAACTTAGAAGTTATGTAGCCAAATGTATGAAGCATAATCTTTAAGATAAAGTACGAAAAGTATTCACAGAAAGCTTTACTGCAAACTAGAGGGGATACAGTGCCCTCTTGTGGTTCTTTATTTTATCTAACAATCTCCACTATTTCACATTTATTTTTTTTTTTTTTTGGAGAGATTTTCACTGTAGGGCGCGTGCGCTCGCCAGACAGACAGAGAGAGACATAGAGACAGACCACGGTCGACTACATGGGAGTCCAGTGACATAGCCATTACCCTAACTGCTGGTCCCAGTTTTGCCTCCTTGAGTTTGTAAATAACTGTAGAATATTTCTCTAATGCAAATCACCTTACACCATCTCTAAATACTCTCAGCGTTTAAAAAGAAATGTGAAATTGGGAACCAGCAGTTAGCGTAATGGCTATGTCGCTGGACTCCCATGTAGTCGACTGCGGTTCGTGTCCCGGACCCGGTGGCTTAAAATTCACGCCGGGCGTGTGTGCGTACGTGCCCAAGATCCCGAGAGGGGAACGGAGGAGAAGGGATTGCGGTGTGACCATCTCCCCTGAGGGGTGATTTCTTGCTTTCTATCTCTCTGTCTCTCTCTGTCTGTCTGGCGAGCGCACGCGCCCTATAGCAAAAACCTCCAAAAAAAAAAAAAAAAAAAAAGGCAAAACTGGGCCAGTCCTATAGACTAGTGGATAAGGGAGCCAGATCTCACAGGGTTGACCATGGTTAGAATCCTGGCCCCAGTGGTTTGGGAAATACACCTGCACGTGTATGCATGTGTGCCCCAAATCTCAACATGATGGAGAAATAAAGGAGAAGGGATTATGGTGTGACCATGCCGCATTAAGGGGTGCTTTCTTTCTCTCTCTCTCTCTGCAAAGTGCATGTGCCCTATGGCAACTAATTAAAAAGAGAGAGGAGGTCAACTTGTGGCATAGTGGTTAAGGCAGTTAGATCCCTCATGGTTTGAGTTCTGAACCTAGTGGCTTGAAAAGCACACTGGGCACATGGATGTGAGTGCTCCAAATTTTGAAAGAAGAAATGGAGGAGAAGGGTTTGTGGTGTGGCTATCACCCATAGGGAGTACTTTCTCACTTTCTCTCTAGCAAGTGCATGCACTGTCTGACAAATTAAAAAGAAATGAAGAAAGGGACCAGACCAGCAGTTAGTGTAATGGCTATGTCGCTGGACTCCCATGTAGTCGACCGCGGTTCATGTCCCGGACCCGATGGCTTAAAACTAACACCAGGTGCATGTGTGTGCATGCCCAAGATCCTGAGAGGAGAATGGAGGAGAAGGGATTGTGGCATGGCCATCCCCCCCGGGGGGTGATTTCTCACTTTCTGTCTCTCTGTCTATCTCTGGCGAGCGCACGCACTCTACAGAGAAAACCTCTCCAAAAAAATATATAATAATAATAAAAGAAGAAGAAGAAATGAAGAAGTTTTACTAATAGAGGAGTATAGAATAGCTAATGTTTATATGAAATTGAGCCTAATACTTTCACTATTTGGGTGCTTGAAAAGGTAGTGATTATTTCATCAAAAGAAAAACAATACTGATTTGAAGATATTGCCATATTGTATAAGTAAGGAATGATTCGATAATCACATGTATCAAGTAGCTACACGTTTTAAAAGCCAAAAGATAGTCCTGAACGTACCTTCCTGGATCACTTCAACTCCAAAAGTTCCTCGGGAAAACTTTCAGAGCAACTAAAATTGCGATTGCATTAGACCTACTCTTATTGCCAAATTCCTTCAAACACTCATTTGTAGATGTCTGTCACAAATACCATTTCAAACCTTACTTCCACAGTCATATAAACATGGACTTTTGCAGACAGCTTTCACTTACCGAAAAAAAACACGTGTTTGCTCTTTCTCTTCTACCCCCAAATTAACTTATTAATTAATTAATTTGACCAGAGAGGCACAGGGTGAGAGAGAAAGTGAGAAAGCAAACTGCCAGGACTGGGACTCGAACTGTGGTTGGCCATGTGAGAGTCCAGGGTCCTTAACCACCATGCCACCAGCTGGCCCCATCTACCTCCAAATTAAAAACAAACAAGCAAACAAGGCAGCAGAAGCAGTTACCACAGCGAAGGTGGAGGTGGGGCTCAGGGTGGGAGCTCCTGGGGCACTGTCGTCACAGTTCTTCTCTTTTTCCTCCTCTCCTCATCGCCCCCGTCCATTTTATTTATTTTATTTTTTAATTTGGCAGAAGGAGTATGCACTCATCAGAGAAAGACAGAAAGAGAGAGCGAGAAAGAAGGCAAGAAACACTTCCCATGGGGGAAGGCCACTAAGCATCCCTTCTCCATTTTTCTGTCTTGTCTGGATTTGGAGCATGCGCGCACATGTGCCCGACATGGTTTCCAAGTTACCAGGCCTGGGACTCAAACTGCACAGTCAGCCATGTGGGATCCAGTCACCTTAACCACCAGCTGGCCCAGCCCTCTCCATTTTAAACTGAGGTATTAAACATAACATTAAATGTATAGATCTTAAGCACTTTGTTCAATTCATTGTTTTAAATATATTTCTTTCTTTCATGAGTGTATGTGTGAGAATGAAGGACAGGACTCACATTGGGGTCTGATGCTACAGTCTACCCCAGGCTTTAGCCAGCCCCGGACCATGGGCAAGCATGTGCCAGTGTATGCAGGGAGGTCTCTGGACAAGAACCGGGAGCCTTCCCATGTGGACCAGCCTCTCAGGGCATCACGTTTTACCACTGTGTTACCATCTGGCCCCTCAGTCCAGGGAGTGCTGACTGTCATATATACCTCTCTAACCATCACCTGAGAGAGGATAAAGAATACCCAGGAAATTCCTTCATGCTCCTTTACAATCCATTCCCCTTCTTCAATCTGTTCTGATTTATGTCCCTATCGATTAGTTTAGCTTGGTCTTGGACTTCATATAAATGGAACCATACAGTAATATATATTTTTTTCCCTCTTTGTTGCCAGAGGGCACATGCGCTTACTAAAGAAATAGAGAGACAAAGAGAGAAAGAGAGGAAGAAATTTCCCCTTCCCAATGGAACGTGGTCACGCCACAATCCCCAGCTCTATTCTCCATCCTATTGGGATTTGGGACATGCACGAACATGTACCTGGTGCATTTTTCAAGCCATTGAGTCCAGAATTCAAACTGTGGTCAGTCATGTAGGATCTAACTCCCTTAAGCATTGGGCTGTAGGTCTGGCTCTATGTATTTTTTCATAATATGCTTTGTAACAAACATTTTTTTTAAGAGATTTTTGTTATAGGGCACATGTGTTCACCAGAGAGACAGAGACAGAAAGTGAGGAATCATCCCCCAGGGGGGTGGCCTTACCCCAGTCCATTCTCCTCTCGGGACTTTGGGCACACATGCACACACGCTCTGTGTGAGTTTTAAGCCGCCGGGTCTGGGACTCAAACTGTTGGTGACTACATAGGAGTTCAGCAAGGGGTAAGCATTTTGCCATCTGTTGGTCCCTCCCACAGACTTTTTGAAGACCCTTGTACATCTAACATTTTCTGTCATCTAGGGATAGATCCCATTCCCTCCTGGGGAGGCGAAGTCACAGATTGCCTTGAATATACATAGCGGACAGCTTTTACTCTTGCCTAACTAGTTTTCATTCCTCCTTTTATGTTTATGGCATCCAGTTTTCATGCCCAATCTGTTGGTCCTGGAGCAGAGGAGACCACCCTGCCCAGAGGTGGACTTGTAAACCAGACCCAGCCAATCAGGGCATCACATGTATGGTAGACCTGAACTAGATAACCCAGTTCCAAATCCCAATCCCCCTCTTTCCAGGAGATTCTGGAAGAACAAACGACTTGGCTGCCCATTCCCCTGTAGGCTACTCTCACGACCCTTATGGCCAGCAAGTTGTCAGCAGAAATCTGCTGGGTGCTTGTAAAAAAGTTTTCACTTTCCTCAAGGGGATATGTGCTGTTCACACAGTCCTTTTTCGTGTCTAAAACCTGGATAATCACAGCAATAATGAAAAAAAGGCAGAAGAACTATTAAAGATGTCAGTCCATTGAATTAAAAATAGCTATCTAGGGACCAGCTGGTGATGTGGTGGTCAAGGTGCTGACTGCCCACATGGCCAGCCACAGTTCAAATACTAGGCCTGGTGACTTGTTTTCTGACTTTACTTCTCTGTCTGTGTCTCTATCTGGTCAAATTAAAAAATAAATAAAATAAAAAATGAATGAATAAAAAAATAAATAATTCATAAAAAAAGAAATAACTATATATCTATTCCACATATCTTTTTTTTTTTTTTTGAGAGATTTTTTTGTTTGTTTGTTTTGCTATAGGGTATGTGTACTCGCCAGAGAGACGGAAAGACAGAAAGGGAGAACTCCCCCCCCCGGGGGGGGGTGGCCATGCCGCAATCCCTTCTCCATTCTCCTCTCAGGATCTTGGGCATGCACGCTCACGTGCCCAGCGTGAGTTTAAGCCACCAGGTCCAGGACTCAAATCGTGGACGACTACATGGGAGTCCAGCGACATAGCCATTATGCTAACTGCTGGTCCCTCCACATATCTCTTAACTTAAGGAAAATTATCCCCATTTTTCTGTTGTTTGCAGTGGAAGACATCGCTGATAAAACACCTCCCTCGCTGCAGCGATTAGTTCAAGGCTGGGCATGTGACTTAAGCTCGAGTAAGCTGAGTAAGTGAAACTCAAATACAGAATTTTCACTGGATTCTCCACTACGTGGTTCTTTATCTCTAGACTCAAATGTAAAGACATGTAAGTGAGAACAGATTAAGATACTTTTCAAAGGACCTGGGACAATCACGCCTGCAAACATTAATCGTACTATGACAGATAGCCGTGGTTCAGTGATTGTGGGATGCTCCCCATCCTGTTTCCGGCTTAGCGCTTTGTGATAGTAAAACTTTATCTCTGTTAAACCCAGGCATTGTTTTCTGTTGACTCTGAGTCTTCTGGAGACAAAGACTTGTGCTTTTAGCCAATTTCTAACTTAAGAATTTCTAAACCAATCTATAAGCTCCCCACCCCACTTTCAGATGTCCTTCCTTTTGGGGCAGGCCAACGAACAGACTCCTTATGCTAACTGACGATTTTTTGTCTGTGTCTCCTGCTCTCAGGACTGAAGAACTGCTATAGCTAAGCACTCAAAACACTTGTGTGTTCCCACAGTCATGCTCAGAATAAACCATTTTAATCCCTTCTTTTTTCAGCAGAAATCTGCTGGGTGCTTGTAAAAAAGTTTTCACTTTCCTCAAGGGGATATGTGCTGTTCACACAGTCCTTTTTCGTGTCTAAAACCTGGATAATCACAGCAATAATGAAAAAAAGGCAGAAGAACTATTAAAGATGTCAGTCCATTGAATTAAAAATAGCTATCTAGGGACCAGCTGGTGATGTGGTGGTCAAGGTGCTGACTGCCCACATGGCCAGCCACAGTTCAAATACTAGGCCTGGTGACTTGTTTTCTGACTTTACTTCTCTGTCTGTGTCTCTATCTGGTCAAATTAAAAAATAAATAAAATAAAAAATGAATGAATAAAAAAATAAATAATTCATAAAAAAAGAAATAACTATATATCTATTCCACATATCTTTTTTTTTTTTTTTGAGAGATTTTTTTGTTTGTTTGTTTTGCTATAGGGTATGTGTACTCGCCAGAGAGACGGAAAGACAGAAAGGGAGAAATCACCCCCCCGGGGGGGGGTGGCCATGCCGCAATCCCTTCTCCATTCTCCTCTCAGGATCTTGGGCATGCACGCTCACGTGCCCAGCGTGAGTTTAAGCCACCAGGTCCAGGACTCAAATCGTGGACGACTACATGGGAGTCCAGCGACATAGCCATTATGCTAACTGCTGGTCCCTCCACATATCTCTTAACTTAAGGAAAATTATCCCCATTTTTCTGTTGTTTGCAGTGGAAGACATCGCTGATAAAACACCTCCCTCGCTGCAGCGATTAGTTCAAGGCTGGGCATGTGACTTAAGCTCGAGTAAGCTGAGTAAGTGAAACTCAAATACAGAATTTTCACTGGATTCTCCACTACGTGGTTCTTTATCTCTAGACTCAAATGTAAAGACATGTAAGTGAGAACAGATTAAGATACTTTTCAAAGGACCTGGGACAATCACGCCTGCAAACATTAATCGTACTATGACAGATAGCCGTGGTTCAGTGATTGTGGGATGCTCCCCATCCTGTTTCCGGCTTAGCGCTTTGTGATAGTAAAACTTTATCTCTGTTAAACCCAGGCATTGTTTTCTGTTGACTCTGAGTCTTCTGGAGACAAAGACTTGTGCTTTTAGCCAATTTCTAACTTAAGAATTTCTAAACCAATCTATAAGCTCCCCACCCCACTTTCAGATGTCCTTCCTTTTGGGGCAGGCCAACGAACAGACTCCTTATGCTAACTGACGATTTTTTGTCTGTGTCTCCTGCTCTCAGGACTGAAGAACTGCTATAGCTAAGCACTCAAAACACTTGTGTGTTCCCACAGTCATGCTCAGAATAAACCATTTTAATCCCTTCTTTTTTTAGAGAGAAAGAGATTTTTGCTATAGGGCACTTGCACTCACCTGAGAGATAGAAAGAGACAGAAAACCAAAAAGCAAGAAATCAACCCCTGGGGGGATGGCCATGCTGTCATCCCTTCTCTCGGGTTTTTGGGCACGCACACACATGCACCCAGCACGAATTTTAAGCCACCAGGTCCAGGACTTGAACCACAGTCGACTATGTGGGAGTCCAGCAACAAAACCATTATGCCATCTGCTGGTTCCGATTTTAATTATTTCTACAGAGCTTGGTTATTTCTGTCAACGTTAAGCCCAGAGCTGCAAGCAGCTAACTTGCCCCTACCTGCGATCAGCCTGTTAGAAAAAGATATATTGAATGATGAAGTGGGGATGTTAATGTCTCTGTATTGACTGACATGCATGGCAGTCCCTCTGGAAAAGGAAATATAATACACTGTAAAGTTATATGTGATTCAATGTAATATAAACAAGGTTATGATAATAATAAATACATTTTAAAAATAAAAAATAATAATAATAAAAAAGAAAATGAAGCCAGCACAGAAGCAGAGAGGAGCTATGGAGGGAGAGGGTGTCATGATGACATCTTTGAGTCCCTGACCCAGACTCACCTGATGTGGGAGTGCCTCCAGACCTTTGGGACACACAGCCAACTTTGGCTCAAGCTTCTCTGAGATGAGGTTTTTCTCACGTAACATATCCTGACCAGCACTTGG
>NW_006159751.1:2850148-2866916 GCF_000334495.1 Tupaia belangeri chinensis
CGCTCACGCTGCTCCCTGCCCAGACTGCCCCTGCCTGCACTGGCTCAGGGGTGGTTAAGCACCCAAGAGCAGGGCTCACTCCTCTTCCCTTTTCTGTGAGCCTTCTCTTCCCCCAGCTTCTCGTGGAACATTGATTCTTTGTCATCCTCAAGAACAGGTTTCTACTCGGTGAGAAGACAGGAAAGGATGAGCCTTCCCAGCACGGGACGCACTGTGTGCATGCCTCCTCTGTGGCTGACATTCAGGAAGACATTGTTCCTAGAGGCAGGCAGAGAGAGACTGCGGAAGGTGCAGGGAGGAGGGATAATTTGGTTTGCTACCCTCAAATCATTTTGATTTTCTTCTTCTCTGGTTACCACAGGTATATAAGAAATCCAAAAAGAAAATACAACCAGTCAGGTGGTGTGGAGGTTAAGGTGGCTGGATTCTACATAGCTAATTTTGTGGTTCAAGTCCTGAACCTAGTGGCTGGAAGAAATATACGAAGCATGTGTATGTGCATGCCCAAAATCCTGAGAGGAGAGTGGAGAAGGGATTGCAATGTGGCCATTCTCCTTGGGGGATGCTCTCACTCTCTCTCTCCAGTGAGCGCAAGCTGCTTATGACAACTTAAAAGAGAAACAAAAATATTTTTAAAATAGAGAACATTGGGACCAGCAGATGGCATAGCAGATGACATAATGGTTACATTGCTGGACTCTCATGTAGTGGACCACGGTTCAAGTCCTGGACCCAGTGGCTTAAAACTCACGACAGGTGAATATGCGTGCATTCCCAAAATCCTGAGAGGAGGATGGAGGAGAAGGGATTGGGGTGTGGCCATCCCCCTAAGGCGTGATTTATTGCTTTCTGTCTCTCCGGAAAGCACACGCACTCTATAGCAAAAATCTTTCTCTTTAAAAAAATAAATAAATAAATAAATAACACTCCTTTTTCCAAATGCTTTTTCTTTTCCTCTCTTAGCTTTCTGTATTTCCTTCTGGCAAGCATGTACACCTTTGATGACCAAAATAAAATGGTGACTGAATCATTTGGTAGCAACAAACCAAGCTCTCCCAGCCAGGAAATGACAATAGTTCAGTCTGCTGTCAGAAGACTAGCCAGGTGTCTGTCCTGACTACAGCCCCTACAGCCCGTGACCCCTTTGATCCTCTGTTCCTTCATCCATAAAATAGAAATACTAGTACATATGTATTATGCAAACCTACCCATCTGCTCCTGTGGCTATTGTGAGAATTAGAGACCGTGTTTATGAATATTCCTAGTACTACATCAATACTCACTTCTGTGTTTCTTGTTAGAGGATGGAGTTCTGGGGGGTGGGGACTGCAGGGACAAAAGACTGGGCGTGAGCACCAGGCCAGTGTCCCTCAGCCACACCTCAGTGTCACAGAGCCTGCTACACGTCCTGCCTCACTGCTTCCATCGCTCCTTCCATGTACACGTGTGACTTTCTTGTTACTCCCTCATCCTTTTCCCTTTAAACTCTGTGCCTTGGGCCAGCAGGTGGCAAAGAGGTTAATGCGGCTGGATCCCACACGGCTGACTGTGAGGTTCAAGTCCCAGGCCCAGTGGCTTGAAAAACATTCCAGAAGCATGTGTGTGCCCAAAATCCCAAGAGGAGAATGGAAAAGGGATTGTGGCATGGGCCGTCCCCACTAAGGGGTGATTTCTCACTTTCTTTCTCTCTCTCTCTCTCTCTCTCTCTCGACTGTACATTAAAGAAGAAGAAGAAAAGAAGAAAGAGAAAGGAAGAAAGAAGAAAGGAAGGGGGGGAGGGAGGGAGGAAAGAGAAAGAAAGAAAAAGAAAGAAGAGAAAGAAAGAAAGAAAAGACGGGCCAGCGGGTGGTGCTGTGGCTAAGGGGCTGGATCGGACATGGTCGACAACCTGCGGACCTGGCTGTTTGAGGACCACACTGGGCACCCAAAATCCTGGGAGGAGAGTGGAGGAGAAGGAATTGCTGCATGTTCTCACTTTCCCTCTCTCTCTCTGTCACTTTCTAACGAGCATATGTGACCTATAGCGAGAACCTAAAATAAAACAAAAAAGAAAGAAGGAAAAGAAAAAGATACAAACTCTGTGCTTCATTTGTCACCTCTAAGATGGGGATATGACAATAACGTCTACCTTACAGTGTTGTAAGGAGTAGACCACATTAAGAACAGGGATTAATACTACTGGAATACTTTCTTCACTTGGCTTCCAGGACCCCACAGTTACCTACCTCTTCTTTCAATCTCTTTTACTAGTTCCTCTTGTCTCCTGATCTCTAAAGGTAACCCAAGACCCAAAATCATCATACCTCTACCTTAACTATATCACTCTCTGAGTGAGCTCATCCAGTCTCTCTCTCTTTCTCTTTTAAGTATTATTTAACTTTATTTGTTATAATTATTATTTTTAAGATTTTTGCTATAGGGCATGCATGCTCACCAGAGAGAGACAGAAAGTGAGAGAAAGGGAAAGTGAAAAAGCAAGCTGCCAGGTCTGGGGCTTGAACAGTAGTCGGCCATGTGAAAATCCAATGCCTTAACCAGCATGCTATCCACTGACCCTGACCTCATCCAGTCTTATGGTTATAATATTACCAGTGATAGGTACTATGAGGTAACACCCAGATACACCTTCAAGGAAAGACCTCTGTCCCACCTGCTATAGACACTCCTAGTGATATCCAGTCTTGATGCCCTTAAATCATTTTCCTTGCCTTATTGTACCTACAAGAAGCTCCATTAAATTTTTTAATCAATGTGCTAAGAGTGTACATTCTTGCTTGTTCCTGATCTTAGTGGACAACTCTATAGTCCTGAGTATGATGTTAGCCAGAAGTTTTTCACAGATGCCTTTTACATCTGCAGAAAGTTTCCTTCCATTTTTATTTTTTTTAAGAATTATTTTGGGGACTAGCAGTTAACATAATGGCTATGTCGCTGGACTCCCACGTAGTCGACCGTGGTTTGAGTCCCAGACCCGGTGGCTTAAACTCATGCCGGGCGCATGTGCATGCATGCCCAAGATCCCAAGAGGAGAATGGAAGAGAAGGGATTGTGGTGTAGCCATCCCCCCTGGAGGGTGATTTCTCATTTTCTGTCTCTTTGTCTTTCTGGCCAGCACATGCACCCTATAGCAAAAACCTCTAAAAAAAAATTTTGGGGGGGACAGCAGATGGCATAATGGTTATATCACTTGACTCCCATGTATTCGACCACAGTTCAAGTCCCAGATCCAACAGCTTAAAACTCACACTGGGTGTGTGTGCATGCATACCCAAGATCCTGAGAGGAGAATGGAGGAGAAGGGATTGTGGTGTGGCCATCCCTCCCAGGCGGTGGTTTCTCACTTTCTGTCTGTTTGTCCTACAGTGAAAATATCTCTAAAAAATTGTTTTGCTCATTATTATTATTTTTAAAATTTTAACCAGAGAGCAAGTGAGGGAAAGTGGGAAAGCAAGCCATTAGGTTTGAGACCCAAACTGTGGTTGGCCATGATGTGGGAGTTCAGCACCTCAACCATCAGGCCACTTGCCAACCCCTCCATTTCTGTTTTGTTGACAGTGTTTGCTAGTAAAGGCCTTGTCACCTGGTTATTTTGTCAACTATGTATTTTCTGTTTCAATTGTAGTAGAAATGTTTAAGCTTTTGTCTGTTAATATAGTGAATTTCATTTATTATTAAATTTTAAACCAACTTCATATTCTGTGGTAAACCCTACTTGGTCACCATATATTTTTTCTATATTATTGAACTTGATTTGTTAAATTTTGATTAAGAATTACCAGTTAAGGGACCAGCAGATGACATAATGATTATGTGACTAGACTCCCACATAATCAACCACAGTTCAAGTCCTGGACCTGGCAACTTAACTCACACCAGGCGTGTGTGCACACATGCCCAAAATTCCAAGAAGAGAATGGAGAAGGGACTGCAGCGTGGCCATCTCCCCTGGGGGGTGGGGGGCTGATTTCTTGCTTTCTGTCTCTCTGGAGAGCACATGTGCCTTACAACAAAAATCTCTTAAAAAAATAATTACCGGTTAAGGTGGCTGGAATCCATGTAACCAACTGTACAGTTCAAGTCCTGGACCTGGCAGCTAGAGAAACATGCAGGTCACTTATGCATTATGCATACCCAAAATTCTGAAAGGAGAAATGGAGGAGGGACTGTGCCATGGCCCTCCGCACGGGTAAGAAAAGCATGGGGCGTGTGTTCTTGCATTCCTTCTCTAGCTCTCTCCAGCAAACACATGTGCACACTAACACATTTTTTAAAAAAGAAAATGATTGCATGCATATCATGAGAAATACTGATCTGTAGTTGTATTTTTCTGTGATGTCTTTGCTTGGTTTTGGAATCAAGATATTTGTGGCCTTCCAGGATGAATCATGTAGTATATCCTAATGTTTAATTTTCTGGAAAAGTTCTTGTAAACTGGTATAATATTTCTTCACTAAATAATCAGTAGAATTGACCAGTTAAGCCATCTGGTCCTGGATTTGTCTTATGGGAAAGATTTTAACAATAAATTCAGCATATAGAGCTATTAAGTAATCTATTTCTTTTTTTCTTTCTTTTGTTTTGTTTTGTTTTGTTATAGGATATGCACTTGGCAGAGAGAGGTAAAGAGAGAAAGAAAGTGATAAATCACCCCCAACCCCACCCCCACCAGAGGGATGGCCTCGCTGCAATCCTGTCTCCTCCATCCTCCTCTCAGGATTTTGGGTACACACTCACACATGCCCAGTATGTACTGTATTTTAAGCCACCAGACCCAGGACTGCACAGCGGAGTTGGCTATGTGGGATTCATTGCTTTAAGCACCATCCCACTTGCTGGTCCAAGTAATCTATTTCCTTTTTCATGAGCTTTGATAATTCATATCTTTCAAGGAATTTATTTATTTTATCTAAGTTGTCAAATGTATTGATGTAAAGTTGTTCATAATATTCTTTTGTAATTCTTTCAATATCTGTCAGATCTGTAGTGATATCTTTTCTCACATTGGTAAATCACATTTTTTTTTTTTAAAGATTTCTACCTCACAAGGGGCGTGTGCACTTGCCAGGTAGAGAGACAGAGAAGGAAAGTGAGAAATCATCCCCCAGCAGGGATGGTCGTGCCACAATTCCTTCTCCCCGGTTCTCCTCTCAGGATTTTAGGCATACATGCTCATGCACCCAGTATGTTTTTCAAGTTACCAGGTCCAGGACCCAAACCGCGTAGTCAGCCATGTGGGATCCACCACACCATCTGCTGCCCCTGTATTGGTCATTTATCTGGTATTTTTTTTTCTTGCGTTTTTCTCCCCAATTGGTTTGGATAGAAATTTATCATGAGAATAGATTTCCCCCCTCTTTTGTCCATTGTGATAACCCCAGGGCCTACAACAATACCTAGAATACAGTAAGAATGAATGGGTCAGCAGTGCTGTGGTGGTTAAGGTGACTGCATCGCACATGACAGACTGTGCCACCAAAATCCCTGAACCAGCGGCTTGAAAAACGCACTAGGCACATGTGTATACATGCCCAAAATCCCAAGAAGAGAACAGAAGAGAAGGGATTATAGTGTGGCCATCCTCCCTGGAGGGTGCTTTCTCAGTTTCCTCCTCTCTTTCTCTCTCCCCAGTGGGTGCACATACCCTGTAACAAATTAAAAAAAAAAAAGAAGAATGAATGAATGTTTAAGCAACCAAAATTGGGAAAATAGGAAAGGTACAATTAATTCAGCTCACCCTAGGGGAATTCAGGAAAGACTTCGTTCATAGAGGAGACAATGTAAGTGAAAGCATTTGGGGTGAGAGGTGACAGCTAGGCTAAGAGGATTTTTAAAAAATATTTATTTATTTATTTCCATTTGTTGTTATTATCAGTTTTAAATTCTGACCAGAGAGAGACAGAGAGAGAGAGAAAGGGAAAGCGAGAAAGCAAGCCTCCAGGTCCGGGACTCGAACCGCAGTCGGCCACTGGGAATCCAACGCTGTTAACCACCACGTCAATTTAACCTAAGCAAGAGAAGAGCAAGTTCAAAATCCTAATAGCAATAAAGGTAATCGCTTACACATGTTGTGTTCTTATTATGAGCCAGGGATGGTGTATATGTATTCTCTATGAATTCTTGCAATCATGTGAGGTGGTTATACTATTGTCACAATTCTATAGATAGAGAAATCTAGGCACAAGGAGATTTCATAACTGGCCCAAGACCACAGGGCTAGGAAGAGGCAGAGCCGGGATTCAACCTCGGCGTTTTGGCTCCAGAACCTGTATCTACTCTACTGAGAGAACTGATACGGGGCTTTGTAGACTGTCCACAGTTCAGTGTGCGTGGAGGGGGAAACATGAGATGGCATGAAGAGAAAAAAGAAACAGGCAAGCCAGTGGCACATTCTGTGACTGGGTCCGGTTTCTATCTCCAACAAACTGGGTCTCTGGGTGTCAGAGGAAGGAATGGATCAGATGACATTCAGATTCCCTCTTTGTTCTGAGAGGCATGTCTCCGGGTGCCACCTAGCTCACAACTAAGTGCTGTTGAGGCAAGGGGGAAATCACAGTTATAGTTTCCATACTAGCTGAAGTCATGACAAAAAATAAAAACTACTCGATTACAACACAAGGGTAGCCAAAACCAGAAGCAGAAATCTCAAGACTTTATTTTGCAAACAGAGTTTAGAAGAAGTCAAAATGAATGAGAGACAATCTATAGAATGGGTTCATATCTTTCTTTTTTTTAAGAGTTTTTTGCCTTAGGGTGTGTGCACTTGCTGGAGAGAGAGACAGAGACAGAGACAGTGAGAGGGAAAGTGAGAAATTACTCCCAGTGGGGATGGTCACACTGCAATTCTTTCTCTATTCTCCTGTCAGGATTTTGGGCATGCATGCATACGTGCCTGGCGTGAGTTTTAAGCAGCCAGATCTGGGGCTCAAATTATGGTCAACTACATGGGAGTCCAGAAATGTAACCATTATGCCATCTGCTGGTCTTGAATGAATTCATATCTTAGTAGACACTCCAGATGCAAAAATTACTGAGTGGAAAGGCAGAATGGGTAGACTTGGAGGATGATTTGAGAGACTATGACTTGTATAAGAAATCAGAGAGGTTTAGAAAAGCTATAGATTGTGAGATTGACCCCAAAGCCTAGTAGTTAAGGGAGCCAGATCCTGTATACCTGATCACGTTGTTCCAGTTCTAGCCCCAGCAACTCAAAAAACACACCGGCCATGTGTGCACATGCCTGAAATTCTGACAGGGTGGAGAAATGGAAAAAAAGGAATTGTTGTGAAGAGAGGGGTGCTTTCTCTTTCTCCTTCTCTCTGTCTCTCTGGGTAATTTTTAAAAAAGAATTATTTTATTTAACTTTATCATTATTATTATCATTTTAATATTTCCAGAGAGGGACAGAGAGAAAGAGAGAGAGAAAGTGAGAAGGCCTCCAGGTCTGGGACTCAAAGCAGGGTCAGCCTCATGGGAGTCCAGCACCCTTAACCACCATGCCACCTGCTGGCCCCAGCTCTCTGGGTAATTTTTAATTACCCTTAAAAATAAAATAATTTAAGAAGGAAAAACTATAGATAGTGGACAATATCTTTTGGAAGCTACCCCCAAAGTTTTTCCTATGAGAACAGTCTAAACCCTAATTCAGTCCAGCAAACAAAGGTTAAATCCAAAGGATACAGAAATAACAGCCCTCTTGATACCTATATAGAACATTCAGGAATACATCCTGAGGCAGACATGATTCTAGCTCTCTCACCTTTTTTTAATGGCCGTAGGCTAGAGATAACAGTTTAGGATACAAACAAAACTTTGAATAGAAAAAAGTCCTGTTGACAGATTTCCAACCTCTCATTAAACTTTTTTTTTTTTGGAGAAGTCTTTGTTATAGAGCGCGTGCACTGCCAGAAAGACAGAAAGAGACAGAGAGACAGAATGTGAGAAATACCCCGCCAGGGGGGATGGTCACGCCGCAATCCCTTCTCCTCCATTCTCCTCTCAGTATCTTGGGCACGCACGCACGCCCGCACGCACGCACATGCTTCTGGCATGAGTTTAAGACACCGGATCTGGGACTCCAACCATAGTCGACTACATGGGAGTCCAGCGACATAGTCATTATGCCATCTACTGGTCCCAATTTAAAAAACAAACAAACAAACAAACACATAATTCTCATGGTATAAAACTCACCTTTATAAGTGCACAGTTCAGTAGCGTTTAGTATATACATGAGACTGTACAGTCATCGCCACCACTGATTCGAGAATATATTCATTACTCCCAAAAGAAACCCTATACCCTTTAAAGTCACTCCCATTCTCCCCTCTCTGGACCTTGGAAATCACAAAACTACTTTTTGTCTCTAGAGATTACACTATTCTGGACATTTCATATAAATGGAATCATCTGTGTGACCATTGTGTCTGTTTTAATCACTGCGATCATACATGGCCCTTCATATCCATGGGTCCCACGGACATGAACAACTGGCTGAAAGGGACTTGAGCGCCCGTGGGTTTTGGTACCTGTGGGACGTCTGGAATTAATACCTGATAGATACCAAGGGACAGTGGTGTATGTTTTCTAACAGCAGACATCATCTTTATTCATCCTCTACCCCAACCATCCCAGGGTCCCATTCACTCCAAGCCCTGGACTTGACGAGAGGGACCCAGAGGGGCTGCCTCAGGCAGGGCTCAGACCCCACAGCTTGGCCCTCTGGAATTGTATCTTTGTTGTCCCTGCCTGTCCAGCCTGCCATCTGCAGCCAGGGGTGGAGGTGCACTCTGGCCACTCCCTAGAAACCAAAGTGCTGCAAGTCCTGATTACAGAGAGACATTGACCACACATCATGCCAACTCCAATCAGCATGTTTTAATCAACTCTCTGAATGGTAATTATCCTACCTGACATAAGGAAAGATGTTTATTAGATTTTGAATTTGTTCTCAAATAATTGGAGACCACTAAAGCTGATTGGGACTGGGAAAAGGGTGTGGGGGCCCAGTAGCTTATGGTTAAGGGAGCTGAATCCCACATGGCTAATTGAGGTTTAAATTTTGGACCCAGTGACTTGAAAAATGTACTGGGTGGGCCCAGCAGGTACCATGGTAGTTAAGGCTGGGTTCTCACATAACCAACTGTGGTTCAAATCCGGGACCCAGTAGTTTGAAACTCATACTGGGCACATGTGTATGCATGCCAAAATCCCAAGAGGAGAGTGGAGGAGAAGGGATCGTGGTGTGACCATCCCCCCAGGGGTAATTCCTCACAGTCTATCTCTCTTCCCTCTGGTGAGTACATGGGTCCTGTGTGTGTGTGGGGGGGGGGCAGGAAGAAAAAAGAAGAAAAACATGCTGGGCATGGGTATGCCTCAAATCCAGACAGGAAGGAGAAACAGAGAAGGGACTGGGACATAACCATACCCCATTCAGAAGGTATGGTCTCCCTCTCTATCTCCAGCAAACATACCCTTTGGCAATTAAAAAGAACTGCTTGAGGGTCAGCAGGTGGCATGGAGGTTAAGGCAGCTAGATCCTACATGGCCAACTCTGTGGTTCAAGCTCCGTACTCTGTTGCTTGAAAAACACTCCAGGCATGTGTGCATGCATGCCCAAAATCCTGAGCAGAGAATGGAGGAGAAGAGATTGTGGTATGGCCATTTTCCTGGTGAGTGAATGCTCACTTTCTCTGTCTCTGGTGAGATCAGGAGTCTTATAATAAGAACTTAAGCAAAAACAAATTAAAAAATACCATAAAACTGTTTGATAAGCAAACTTCTTGCTCAGATGAGCAATTTGTCTGTAAAGAAAGAAAGAAAGAAAAAAAAAAAACTGGCTTCAGGGCCAGCAGGTAAAGTGGTGGTTAGGGGCACTGAACTCCCACACGGTCGACTGCAGTCCAAGTCCTGAATCTGAAGGCTTGCTTTCTCACTTTCTCTCTCTCTCTCTCTCTCTCTCTCTCTCTCACTCTGTCCCTCTCTGATCAAATTAAAATGAATACATAAATAAATAAAAGTTAAGTACGGTAATTCTTTGAAAAAATCTGACCTATAATAATTTCATGGGCATAATAGTGAGTTATTTATTCACTTACAGCCTAATGCTCCTGGGAAACAATTTCCTGGAAAAACTGTTAAATCATGTTGTCATTGGTGTGTCAGTACTTAGTCCTGATCATTAAGTTATGTGGATGAGGGCCAGTACACAGTATAGCTGGGCTCCCACGTAGCTGACCGTGGTTCGAGTCCCAGACCAGGCCGCTTAATTTTTTTTTTTTGAGAGGTTTTTGCTATAGGGCACATGTGCTCACCAGACAGACAGAGACAGAGAGACAGAAAGTGAGAAATCACCCCCCAGGGGGGATGGCCACACCACAATCCCTTCTCCTCTCGGGATCTGTGACACGCATGCACACACGCCCGGTGTGAGTTTAAGCCACTGGGTCTGGGACTCCAACTGTGGTCGACTCCATGAGAGTCCAGTGACATAGCCATTACACTAACTGCTAGTCCCTGTAGCTATTTTTTTAAGAGAGATTTTTCTACAGGGTGCGTGTGCTCATCAGAAAGAGAGACACAAAGTGAGAAATTACCCCCCTCCTGGGGGGATGGCCAGGGAGGCAATCCCTTCTCCTCCATTCTCCTCTTGGGATTTTGGGCATGCATGCACATGCACCCATAATGAGTTTGAAGTCACTGGTTCTGGGACTCGAACCGCGGTTGACCATGTGGGAGTCCTGCACCATAACCATTATGCCATCTGCTGTTCCCTAATTATTTCTATTTTTAAAAATATGCTATAGAGCTTGTGTGCTTGAGAGAGAGAGAGAGAACATGATAAAACAAGCTGCCAGATCCAGGACTCAAACCACAGTAAGCCATGTGGAAGTTCAGCACCTTAACCACCAGGCCATCTTCTGGCCCCTTTCATGAACTTTCAAAGATTGTCCACATAGGCCACTGTATAAATTCACATTTAATATTAAATCTAGAATATATTTCTCCAAAGAAGATATATAGGGGTTGGCAGGTGGTGTGGTGGTTAGGGTGCTAGATTTATACATGGGCAACTCTAGTTACGGTCCCTGACCTGGTGACTTGCTTTCTCACTTTCTCTCTCTCTATCTGTCTCTGGTAAAATAATAATAATAAGAAGAAGAAATTAAATTAATTCTTTTGGGGCCAGCAGGTGGCATGGTGGTTAAAGGTGCTGGACTCCCAAATGGCCAACGAGAGTCCCAGTCCTGACAGCTTGCTTTCTCTCTCTCTCTGTCTCTCTCTGGTCGAAATTGAAAAATAATGATGACAAATAAATAATTCTTTCAAAATAATTATTTAAAAACTATATTTATTGCTGGAACCAAGCAGATGGCATAATGGTTCTATCACTGGATTCCCATGTAGTTGGCTGCAGGTTACGTCTCAGATCCAGTGGCTTAAAACTCATGCTGGGTACGTGTGCGTGCGTGCGTGCCCCAAATCCCAAGAGGAGAATGAAAGGAGAATGAAAGAGAAGGGATTGGGACCAGCAGTTGGCGTAATGGTTATGTCACTGGACTCCCACGTAGTCGACCGTGGTTTAAGTCCCGGACCCGGTGACTTAAACTCACGCTGGGCACATGTGCATGCGTGCCCAAGATCCCGAGAGAAGAAAGGAGGAGAAGGGACGGCATGGCCATCCCCCTAGGGGGTGATTTCTCGCTTTCTGTCTCTCTGTCTCTCTCTCTCTGGCAAGCGCACGTGCCCTATAGCAAAAATAGCTCTCTCTCTAAAAAAAAAAATATATATATATATATATAGATATATATTCATTAAATTTTATCAATTATTATTGTTATTGTTATTTAATTTGACCACAGAAAGAGGGAAAGTGAGAAAGCAAACTATCAGGTCTGGGCTTTGAATCATGGTCACCCATGTGGCAGTCCAGTGCCTAACCACCACACCATCTGCTGCTCTAATAAGGATACTTATTTTTAAGAATTATTTATTTATTTAATTCCATTTGTTATTATTATTTTTTTATTTGACCAGAGAGAGACATAGAGAGAGAAAGGAAAAGCAAGAAGGCAAGCTACCAGATCTGGGACTTGAATCGCAGTCAGCTATGTGGGAATCCAGTGACTTTAACCGCCAGGACATAAGAATAATTCTTAAGGAAATAAAAAAAGATATATAAATGGCCAATAATCACACAAAAAGCCATCTGGCATCATTAATCATTAGGGAAATGCAAATCAAAACCACAATGAGATATTGCTCTCACCTATTAGGATGGCTATTATCGAATAAAGAGAAGGGTATGAAGAGATTGGGACCCTTGTGCATTGCTGGTGGCAACGTAAAATGGTGTGGCCACTATGGTAATTTATATGGAAATTCTTTTTTTTTTATGCTATATCACTTTTTTTTTTTTTTTTGGAGAGGTTTTTGCTATAGGGCTCATGCACTCACCAGAAAGACAGAAAGAGACAGAGAGACAGAAAGCGAGAAATCACCCCCCAGGGGGGATGGCCACGCCGCAATCCCTTCTCCTCCGTTCTCCTCTCGGGATCTTGGGCACGCACGCACACGTGCCCAGCGTGAGTTCTAAGCCACCGGGTCCGGGACGTGAACCGCGGTTGACTGCATGGGAGTCCAGCGATATAGCCACTACGCTAACTAATGGTCCCCTATATCATCTTTACTTAAGTATGAAGACCTCTCCAACACAAAATCTAGAGACCATTTCACCCACTGCTGTTTGGCCGCCAGTCTCTTGTCTCTCTCTTCAGCAATGGTAAGGCAGATACCCTTTCCCCGGGGAAGAGAAATCCATGACTTGTTGACAAAAATGTTGGAGAGGAGTGGCAAGGCTGTTGCCACTGGCATCTTTCACAGGACCCACATCGAAAGAGCCAGGATGTCTCTCTCTGCTGGTGATCGCACCAACTCTTCCCAAGTTAGCACCTCCAGTCACCAGACACAGGTTACCAGTGTCGAACTTGATGGACTCAGTAATCTTGCCCGTCTTCAAATCAGTCTGAATGTGTCGTTCACCTTTCTGGGTAGCGGGTGGTATGAGCATCATGGGTCACCAGGTGAGGGGTTCCCTTTGTGCCCTCAAAGATTTTCCTCACTTTGCACAACTTGTACTTGGCCTCCTCAGGTGTAACACGATGGATGGCGAAATGACCCTTGGTGTCACAGATCAGACGGAAATTCTCTCCAGTCTTGTCAATGCTGGTGACATCCATAAAACCAACAGGGTCGGTTATGTCAGTACGGACTTTGCCAGCTGTCGCTGCCCGTGACGCTGCCGCGAACAAAGGACACACACAAAGCGGTTTCTTCCTCTCGTCCCTTTATTTTCCCCTGAGGTAGTCAGTTGTCCGCTGCCCCGCGCCCCGAGACGGGGCCAGAATAAAAGGAGTAAAGTGGCCAATCAGTGTTGTGTACACGTGTACGGAAGTGCATATAGCCTATCATATGGGCCATATGTGAGAGTCCCGTGCTGATCATGCGACTTGTTATTGGCTAGACTCCAAGTGCACGCGTTCCGGGTAAGGAACTTCTAGGAATCTGCTTACTCTTTACGCGAGTAAGAGAGTTCCGCTCGGCGCCATCTAGTGGCGCGGTCCGCGGTAGGGCATTGTCGCCCTCCACAGCCAGCAACCTTAATGAACCACTGCCTGCAGACCTTCTTTACTTCATCTCCTGCCAAAGCATACTTAAGTCTGTTCCTGAGGAAAATGATGAGCGGAAGACATCCCTTCAGCTTGTGGGGACCAGCGGATGGACCAGGGGCAAACACACTGGTCAATTTATCCAGCATCCAGTGCTTTGGAGCTGCTACCCGCTACAGATGCTTTTCAGGGCCACAAGCCATGGCTGCACTAGGAACCAAAAGAGCTGTTAATTCTTTTTAAAATTAAACAACAGGGGGATAGCAGGTGGCGTGGTGGTTAAGACACTGGACACTCCCACATGCTCACTCACAGTTTGAGTCCTGGACATGATGGCTTCCTTTCTCACTTTCCTCTCTTTCTCTGTGTCTCTCTCCGGTCAAATTAAAATAAATGAATAAATAAATAAATAATGTTAAATAAAATAATTCTTTTAAAAAATTAAACAAAGAATTACCATATGATACAGCAATTCCACTTCTGGGTATTTACCCAAAAGAAGTAAGTGAAATCAGGAACTCAAATAGACATTTACACACCCACATTCATAGCAGTGTAGGGACCCACTCAGAACCTCAGAGCTGGTATACTGATTGTTATTTTTCTTTTTTTATTGCCGGAAGGTTTGTGCCTCATCAGAGACAAGAAAGAACAAGAAAGAGAAAGTACTCCCCAAAGGGGTGTGGTCATGCCACAATCCCTTCTTTTTCACTTCATCCTTTTGGGATTTGGGGTTAGTGTAATGGCTATGTTGCTGAACTCCCATGTAGTCGACTGCGGTTTGAGTCCTGGACCTGGCGGTTTGCCAGAGAGACAGAAAGTACTCAGCAGTGGGGTATGTTCACACCACTTCTCCTTCCTGTCAGGATTTGGGGTATCCATGCACACAAGCACAATGTCTCCTTTTAAGCCACTAAGGCCAGGATTCGAACCAAAGTCAGTCATGTGGGATCCAGCTCCCAATGCATAGCACTTAACCACTGGGCTACGGGGCCATCCTGTATGCTTTCCTGTTTAAAACCTGCCAATGACCTAGGATGGATGGAAGACAAGATATTTCTCTTTGACTATATTCTAAAAACCCATTTATCTCTCCAAAAAGCCATTTGTTTTCCCATAAATGCTTTTCTCCCCTTCCTCTCCACTTACTAAGATGGTGTGTAAACCTAAATTCTCACTACCCCAAACCCACTTCCCACAGGTACCCATAAGAAAGGAATAGCTTTATCTCTGAAGACACAGAGACACAGAGAAGAATCTGAACAGGCTTTGCTCTGCCACCCCCGCCCCAGTTAATTACCGTTGGGCCGGCCATAGCCCCTTTATCCGATCGTTCTTCTCATGACAATCTCCTCTTTACCATGTTTACCAAACCTATGCATAAAATACACAGGCTTCCCTGTTTCTTTGGATCTTCATTTTAGAAGGCTTCAGTATTATCTTAGTCCTCTACTGTGTTACTAACAGACTGGGTGAATTATAAAGAATAGAGGTTTATTTACTCACGATTCCTGTGGCAAGAAAGTCCAAAACTGTAAGGCATTTGGCTGGCTATATCACAACATGGCTGACAGAAACAGAGAGGATGCCAGGCATGGGCAGAGAGAAATATCTGGGGACAGCTATTTGACATAAACCCTGCTCCTGTAAGAACTAATCCCCTCCTGGAGCCGGCAGGTGTTGTGGTAGTTGAGGACGCTGGACTCCCACATGGCTGATTGTGGTTCAAGTCCTGGGCCTGGTGGCTTGCTTTCTCACTTTCCTTCTTTCTCTCTTTCTCTATCCCTCTCTGGTCAAATTAAAATAAATATATAAGTAAAGTTAAATAAAATAATTCTTAAGAAAAAGAACTAATACTCTCCCAGGAGAGCTGGAATTCACACTCAGTCTGTGCAAGACAACCGTAAACCAGTCATGAGGCCAATGCCTCCATCCAATCATCACCCACAAGGTTTCACCTTGTAAAGGTCTTACCACCTCCCAAAGCCATGACTTTGAGGAACAACTTCCAAAACATGAAACTTTTGGGGGCAAACCATTAATAAATAACATGTAGTTAATTAACATGTCCTGTTAATGTTTTATTGTTTGTTTGTCTGTTTATTTATTTATTTATTTATTTATTTATTTATTTATTTGTTTAATAGCAAGAGAGACAGACAGACAGCTAGTACCCTCAACAGGGTCCTAATGCCACAATCCACCCTGCGCTTTAGCCAGCCCTGATCATGGGACCTATATGCCTGGTATACTCAGGGATGTCTCTGTACACAAACTTGGAACTTTCCATGTGGGCCAGCCTCACAGTGTCGTGTTTATCACTGTGCCACTGTTTAGTCTCTAAAACTCATGTTAAATAAGTTTATGTTTTTTCTCTTGCTAATCTGTCTTTTATTATAGGTGTTTTAGACATGAACCTAGCAATGGATGAGAAAATAAAAATTTTTTTTGAAAAGACAGAGACTTTTTTACTACAGGGTGTATGTACTCACTGGAGAGACAGAGAGAGACGGAGAGACAGAGAGATACAGAGAGACAGAAAGGAAGAAATCACCCCCTTTGGGCACACAGGCCCGCTATCCCTTCTCCTTCCTTCTCCTCCTGGGATTTTTGGGCACACAGGCATACGCACTTGGTGTGAGTTTGAAGCCACCGGCTCTGGGACTTGAACTGCGGTTGGCCATGTGGGAGTCCAGTGACATGATTGCTATGCCATCTGCTGGAACCAGAGAAAAGAAATTTTTAGTCTACACACACATAAATCGTTTTTTTTTCTCTTGTTGATCTGACTTTAATCAGTTTAATTTGTAAGCCCATTCACTGAGTAAGAGGAAAGAGGAAATATTTTTCCTCAGCTATGGCAGCATTATTCAGGATAGCCAAAAGGCAGAAGTAGCCCAAGTGTCCATCAACAGATGAACAGATAAACAAATGTGGTATATCCATACAACACAATATTATGATCCATAAAACGAAAGAAAGTACCAATACGTGCTACAATAAAGCAAGAAAACATTTGCTAAGTAAAAGAAACCAGACACAAAGGGTTACATATTGTATGCATTTATGGGCACATCCAAAGTCGGCTAGAAGCCAGACAAGCG
>NW_006159751.1:2866929-2869016 GCF_000334495.1 Tupaia belangeri chinensis
CTAAATGCCACTGAATTGTACACTTTAAATGGTTAATGGTTAATTTTGTGTTTGGGAAATTAACCTCAATAAAAAAATTAAATGTAATAAAGGCAAAGTAGGTAGGAGAACTTTTCCTTATTTCTTCACCAATTATAGCTATAAACCTTGGGTGCTGTATATAAAACAAACATTGGAAGACTTGAAAAGGTGGAGAGAAGGCAGACCAGCCTGGACTCTCAGGGACCCAGGCAACGACACGGCAGTGATTTCCCTGTGTTTTCTTTCTGCCTTAAAGATTTCAGACTAAAGGCGAGAGAAGCCGGCAGCCTGGACAAGCCAACACACACAGACCAAAGGCCCAAGGAAAGCCTTCTCTCTCTAGTCAAAGGACCAGGCTAGGAGCAACCTAGGAAGACAGGAGCTTTTCAATAATAACTGCTCTAGTTCAGACGATAGCAGAGAAAAAACTACAGCCTTATCCACTCGGGCCGCCAAAGGCAGAGTGGAGGTCCACAACATCCAAGCTGTGATGAGGCCCCTAACCTCCCTGACAGGGTGTTGCCAGTGGCCAGCTGGGCTCCCATCCCCACTGGGCAGCAGTGAGCTCACCCCTCCCCACTGCCAGCATCCGTGGAGAACATAGGACTCTAGACTCCTGGTCCCATCTGGAGGTATCAAAGTGCACCTCACCTTCTTTGCTGGGGTGTGGTTGGAGGACGCTGAGAAGAGAGCACGACCTTTCACCTCTGCCCAGTGGTGATGAAGCCACACAGGGGCAGTACCTGCACCCAGTTCACCCAGCCAGAGTTTTATCAGCCGACGCCTTGTTAGGACCCCATATTTCCAGTCCACTCATCCACATCTAGGAGTGCCCCCACCCCTGGGTTTCAATAGACCCTGAGTGTGAAAGCTGGACTTGCACCAGCAATAGCAATGGCAGAGAAGACTGGTTAGACATAAGATCTAAATAAAACCCAAAGTCTTGCAATACCCAAAAGTCCGTATTTCTTTTCTTTTCTTTTTTCAGAGAGATTTTTGCTATAGAGCTCATGCGCTCTCCAGAGAGAAAGAGCGATGCAGAGACAGAGAATGAGAAATCAACCCCCCCCCCGCCCCGGGGGAATGGCCGAACCACAATCCCTTGTCTGTAAAGAGGACGACCTTCGTTTCTGTGCAGCCTTGCCCCTTGCCCCTTGCCCTGCACTAACGTGTATGTCTCTTTCATCTTCCACAGAAAATCATTGACTAACCCTTGTCTGAACAACGAGCCCAATCATCCCTCTCCTCTACCCTGTGGGAGGTATTTAAGCCATGATCATCCCACTCCTCTTTGAGTCACTTTATTTATTTATTTATTTTTTTGGAGAGGTTTTTGCTATAGGGTGCATGTGCTTGCCAGAAAAACAGGGAGAGACAGAGACTGGAAAATCACTACCCAGGGGTGATGGTCACGCCACAGTCCCTTCTCCTCCATTCTCCTCTCGGGATCTTGGGCACGCATGCACATGCACCCGGCATGAGTTTAAGCCACCGGGTCCAGTACTTGAACCACAGTCGACTACATGGGAATCCAGCAACATAGCTGTTACTCCAACTGCTGGTCCTCAAGTCACATTTTATACAGCTCCAATATACACAAGGGTATGCGGACCAGCAGATGGCATAATGGTTACGTCGCTGGACTCTCCTGTAGTCAAAAGTGGTTCAAGTCCTGGACCTGGTGGCTTAAAACTCATATCAGGCCTATGTGCACGCATGCCTAAAGTACCGAGAGGAGAATGGAAAAGAAGGGGCTGCTCTGCACGTGGCCATCCCCCTGGGGGGTAATTTCTTGCTTTCTGCTCTCTCTCCAGCAAGCGTGTGTGCCCTGTAGCAAAAATCTCTCTCTCCCTAATGACAACAACAAAATCTACCTATCTTTTATCCTATTACTGTTATTATTATTATTATTAATTTGCTATAGGGCATTAGCACTCACCTGAGAGACAAGGAAAATGAGAAAGCACTCCCCAGGAGGATGGTTATGCCACAATCCCTTCTCCACTCTTTTTTTTTTTTTTTGGAGAGGTTTTTGATATAGGGCGCGTGCGCTCGCCAGACAGACA
>NW_006159751.1:2869065-2882264 GCF_000334495.1 Tupaia belangeri chinensis
CGCAATCCCTTCTCCTCTATTCTCCTCTCGGGATCTTGGACACGCACGCACACGCGCCCAGCGTGAGTTTAAGCCACCGGGTCCAGGACGTGAACCGCGGTCGACTACATGGGAGTCCAGTGACATAGCCATTACACTAACTGCTGGTCCCCTTCCTTCTCCATTCTTCTATCAAGATTTTGGGCACACACACACATGCACTTGACACGTTTTTCAAGCCCACTGGTTGGCATTCAAACCACACAGTCACACAGTAAGCCCTGTGGGATCTAGCTGGCCTAACCCCACCCCACCGACTGACCTGCTGTTCTCTTATTAATCTGCCTGTCATCAGTGTTTTTAAGCAAACCTCAGAGGGGGAGGACGTGCTTTTGCCCTGGCAGCACTTAATTAAAGAAAAAGTAGGACAGTTCATGCCTCAGTCTGTGCTCCTGGCATTCACCTTTCTGTTGGGATTTTCTTGGCTAGCGAATCTTCTCAGATGATTTAAAAATAATTTTAAAAAATAAAAATATTGAGGCCAGAAGGTGGTGTGATGGTTAAGGCGCTGGATTCCCTCATGGCTGACCACAGTTCAAGTCCCAGACTAGGTGGCTTAAAACTCACACTGGGTGTGTGTGTGTGCATGCCCAAAGTCCTGAGAGGAGAATGGAGGAGAAAGGACTGTGTTGAAGTCATCCCCCGGGGGATAATTTCTCTTTCCCCCCTCACTCTCTCTCTCCAGAGAATGCATCGTGTTGAAGTCATCCCCCTGGGGGATAATTTCTCTTTCCCCCCCTCACTCTCTCTCTCCAGAGAATGCATGCACCCTGTGGCAAAAAAAACGGAAGAAAAAAAAAAAAACCACTTAATTCTGAAAAACTTAAAGAAAATGTTTAATAAAGAAAACCTAATGTTAATTTTTTTAAAAAAAAACTAATCCTTAGAGGTTTTATTTTAAAATTTTATTGTCAGAGGTTTCACATATTTGCCAGAAAGAGCCCCATGGGGTCATGCCCCAACCCCTTTCATTTCTTCCTCATCCCTTCAGGACTTTGGGCACACACACATGCCTGTCGTGTTTTTCTTTTCTTTTTAAAAATTTGTCTTAGTGCCTATGCACTTGCCAGAGAGCAAGAGAAAGAGAGAGAGAGAGAGAGAGCGAGAAACAGAGAGGGAAAGTAAGAAAGCACCTCTCAGGGAGGTGGCTACCCTGCAATCCCTTCTCCTTTATTCTCCCCTTGGGATTTTGGGGACACACTCACATGCGACCAGAATTTCCCAAGGCAGGCCTTGAACTATATAAATTGGTGGTGTGGGATCCACTACCTTAACCATCAGGCTACCAGCTGGCACTCTGACATATTTTTCAAGTCACTGAAGCCAAGACTTGAAACAGTAAGCTATGACATGGCTTAACCACTATGCCAGGCCAGCCCAAAATATGTTTTTAATAGTTTCTTAATTTTCTTCATCGTGAGTTGATATTTACACAATAACAAGCTACTGAAAGGTCAGGTTGGGCCAACAGTTGCCCAACTGACAGTGGCAGCCTCAAAAGTAGGTCAGTTCTGTGCAGTGTGGGTTAGCCCACTCCTCTAGCCCTTCCAAGACTCAGAACTTCTCCTATCAAACTGCTGTGTAGAATACTGAGAGGATCTAGAGTGGCTTCTGCTCCCTGTGCAGAACCCAGACAGCCGAATGTGTTTGACAGCTTGGCCCAGAGGAGAGTAAGAGATGGAGGATGATGGAAACCGCACTCCCTCAAGAGAGGCTTGAGCTGCTTACCTCTGTGACTCTCTCCTGTCAATCTAAATCCCTCCTAAAACAGCAAGGCCTGTTTACTTCTTTTCCATCACTTTCTAAAAAACTTTTTAAAGAGTTTATTATTTATTCCATGAGCAACAGAGACAGAGAGAAAGAACATGCCCAATAGGATCCTGATGCCAAGACCCAGCCCCAGCCCTAGCCCCAGCCAGTGCCTGGCTTATCCCGAGAGATCTCCTGATGCAAACTGGGAACCTCCCCACGAGTCAGCTTTGAAGAGCACCATGTTTCACCGCTGCAACACCATCCAGCCCCTTTTCTAGCCACGGCTGAACAGCCCACGTGGGGCTCCAAGTCAGATGTCAGAGATTAATGTCTCTGTTGGAGAAAGCTGCATCTTAGCCCAGCCTGACGGTGTCTGAGGCAGGGCGGTGGTCCTCCTTCCCTCCCCTATCAGGAGAAGGCCCTCATGATGCGTCCCCAGACAAAGTGTTGTTGGAAGCCAGAGCAAAGCATCTGACTTGGGCCTTGACGCTCATTTCCCTCTGGTTGCCACGGTGCAGCAAAATGTATTAATACCCACGATGGGTGATGAGCCATTAATAAATGATGCTACTTGTTCTGCGCTACCTGTCATGAAATATTCAAAGCTATAAAAGCATTTCAGTTTAAATGGTCACCAGGGCTTTAGTCCAATTTAGTGGTGAGCTCAGGTTTCGCCCTGTTTTTGCACAGGTCAGATGTGGAGCACAGTGGTTCCGGGAATAAGCACCAAATGGCCCATCCCATACAGAAGGTGAGGCGGTGTGGGAGATATGTGATGGGGCAGCAGCCAGAGCCTTTGCTTGGGGTCCAGGGTTCCTGGGTCCTATCCCAAGGCTGGCACTGGCTATACTAAAGGGCTCATCTGGTCACCGGAAGCCAGACTGGGGTATGCAGGATGTCTTCCTCCGTCCCTGATTGCGCCGATAATGCTCCCAGTGTTTTGGAACTGTGTGAGGGGACCTGGGGGAGAAAAAGAATCTAAATGACCATATGGATTAGGACCCAAATGATCAAGCATTAGGACCTCTACAACAAATAATGAGCAATGGAGGTCTGAGAAGGCTAAACGCAGACATCTGTCAATATAAAAAATGATTGACCTGTCCGTAAATCATATCTGAGGAGCTGTGGTCCTGATCGGCGGGTGGTGAGTGTGGGCAGCACCTGAAGGGTGAGCTGGCAGGAGTGAGTGAATCCGGGCTTTTTCTTCTTAGAATGTGGACAGAGGGACCTGTTTCCTACACAGGCGCTGGGTGGTAAGTGGGTTTGCGAGCACAGGCCAATGAGATCAGTCAGAGGCTCAACCCGATGACAACAGCAGTCCAGCAAGAAAGGCTAGAGCTTCCGGCTTCCCTCTATCCTCTTTTGTTCATTTTTAGGACATTGCTAGAGCCAAAGAAAAATTGTCGTGGGAGCCAAGGCTGGTGCTAGAGTGAGGCCGGCGAGGCGTCTAGGACACACAATGTCAGGAGGTACTCACTCTCGAGAACAGCCTTGCTCTTGCGTGATCTCGAGCGTGACTGCCTTCTTACATTCCACACCTCCTGGCCTCCAGGTGACCCTGGCCCTTGCTGGGACTCAGATTCCCCAAATACGGCACCTCGGCACCGGGGAAAGCAGCAGAAGCAATGCGGTCAGTCTACGTTCCTTTGGATTTCGGTGTGACAAAGGTCATGAAGGAATTCCCTAACCTTGATGTCCAGAGTGCTCCCGTGCGTCCGCTGGGGAAGGAACGCTGCCCCGAGAGGATAAGAAGAATCTGAGGACCTTCTTACACATGATGCTTCTCAAATCCCTTCAGCTTAAAAGATAGACGGTGCCATGCGCCATGTTCTGGGGTCCTATGTCCCACAGTCCACGGTCTGGAAGTCGTGCAGCCTTCCTTCTCTCCATTCAGCGGTGCCAAGTCCACCCTGACCGCAGGCCAGAGTGAAAGGTGGAGGAAATGACTCCGCCTCCGATGGAGGGGGCAACCTGGTTCCCTTTAATCCATCACAAAGACTTTGGTGGCATACTGGGTAGATGAAGGGGGACTTGCCCTGTGTCTTACTGCACTGGAGTTTTGAAGGAGCCACCACATCACTATCTTATTTATTTATTTTAATTTGTCAGCGGGCTTGTGTGCTCACCAGAGAGAGATAGAGAGACAGAGGGAAAGTGAGAAAGTACCTCCATGGGACATGGTCACCCATAATCCCTTCTCCTCCACTTATTTCAAGATTTTGGGCATGCACACACATATGCCTGGCCATGTGGGATCCACCATGCCACCAGCGGGCCCCCTCCTCTCTTTAGAAGGAGATCTGCAAAAGCATTCAGAGTCCGCTCTGAGCTCCTAATTTCTCTTCATCTTTTCACATCTCCCCTCTCTGCTCTGTAGTTCAGCCACAGCCAAGCTGGGTGACCCTGGGCACGTCACTTTTCCTGCCTGGGCCTCTCAACTCAGGGACACATTCTTGTCCCCACCTCAGATCCCACAGACCTCCTCAACTCGGCAGGTGGGAAGGAGAAACCACCACAGAGCAAACAGAGTAGAGAATCAGAAAGCGTTGAAACTTCTGGAGTTCACAGTAGGAAAAAGAAACGGGGGCTGAAACTGTCGGGGTGAAGCCTGGGTAAAAGTGCAGAGGGGCGGGCAGAGGCACTCATGAGAAGCAGGATGGAGGAAAACTAAAACCAGGAGGGGCTGTGTGCTGCCCTAGGTATTAATTGGAGGTCACTGGGGCTGGTTGTCCTGATGTGGTGACACGTGTAATAGCTCATAATTACCCGTAATGACTTCACAGGGCTCAGCTGTAGAAGCTCAGGCATTTCAAGATAATGAATTTTCTTCTTCTTTCTCTCTATTTTTTTCCCCCTAAGTGTGTTAGCACCCTGCATGGATTGAAAAATGTCTATTAATACAAGTGCATTTGATAATTAGATTACTTCTCACATACGTGCTATTCATTAAATACTTCACATCAATATGGATGAGAGTCCTGCTTCTGGGCTGGCACTAGCAAAAGGGCCAGACTCTCCTCAAAAGACATCTCTAGTGTCCAGAGAGGTCAGAGGTGCTTCATTCTCATGCTCCTGGTTGGGCTGGGGTGAAAGGACATGCCGGAGGTGGGGTGGACCTGGAAGGAGACAACTCCCAGGATGCCTTTATCCCCAGGCTGAGCCTCCATTTTCTTATCTTCTATGGGGCTTAGAACCAGAGAATGTCAGAGAAGGGACTGGAAGTCAACGTCCACACTTTGACTCATAAGGAAAAATTTTGAGTCTTTAAAATCAAGTAAGGGGATGGACCAGCAGTTGGCGTAATGGCTATGTTGCTGTACTCCCATGTAGTCGACCGCAGTTCAAGTCCTGCTTAAACTCATGCCGGGTGTGTGTGCATGCGTGCCCAAGACCCCAGGAGGAGAAGGAATTGTGACGTGGCCATCCCCCCTGGGGGGTGATTTCTCACTTTCTGTCTCTCTGTCTGTCTCTGTCTTTCTGGCGAGTGCACGCACCCTATAGGAAAAACCTCTCAAAAAATAAATAAATAAAATCAAGTGGGGGGGGCAGGAGTTAGTATGGTGGTTAAGGTGCTGGACTCCCACATAGCAGACTGCATCCTAAGTCCCCGCCCTGGTGGCTTGCTTTCTCGCTTTCTCTCTCTCTGGCTTGTGAGCATGCATGCTCTATAGCAAATTTTAAAAAATAGTAATAATAATAAATAAAATTAAATAATTCTTTAAAAAAAATTAAATGGGAGTCCTGGCTCATTCAATTTATCCGCCCAGATTGTCTTTCCTTAGCTTGTCTTTGGAATATTTCACAAGTCTGCAGAGACAGAAATGAACTTGTAAAAATCTGCTAGTGGGCCAGCTCATGGCCTAGTGATTAAAGCAGTTGGATTGCATGTGTCCACTCATGTGGTTCAAGTCCTGGACCCAGCAGTTTGAAAAACATATCAGGTACTTGTGTATATATGCCTAAAAAGCCCCGGAAGGAGAGATAAATGGAAGAGAAGGGGTTGTGGTGAAGCTGTTACTTAAAGGGAGGAGGGTGCTTTCTCCCTGTCTTCTCCCTGTCCCGCTCTCTGGTGAGAGCACATGCCCACTAGCAAAATTAAAAACAAAAACAAAAAACCTGCTAGTGGGGCCAGCAGGTAGCATGGAGGTTAAGGTGACTGGGATCCCACAAGTCCAACTATGTGGTTCAAGTTCTGGATTCCACAGCTTGAAAATCACGCCAGTGCGTGTGTGCATGTGTGCCCAGAGAGGAGAATGAAGAAGAAAGGGCTGCGGCATGGTCATATGCCCTGGGGGGTGAGTTCTCACTTTCTCTCTGTCTCTTTCCCCCAGTACAAGCACCCAATAGCAAACTAAAAACAAACAAAAATTCCTTTCTAAAGAAACACAACTTATATCCTTTCCACAGTGAAACGCAATTGATTTTCTATCAATGAATACAATGGGGTTCCGGACATTCTACTCCAAAATATGCAACTCAGAATTTGAGAAAACAGTAGAAACAGAAGTCTCTCTGACCATTCTACCCCGAAATCTTTGATATTCCTTCCTTCAAGAGGTGGAGCTAATTCCCCTCCCTTAAATTGGAGTTGAAATCAATGGTTTATTTCAAACAAAGAGAATAAAACAAAAGTCATGGGGGTGTGTGTGTACATGCGTACTCGTGTAAGAGAGAGTGAGAGAGTCTCCCTCTAAAACAGCACTGTGGCTGCTGTCTCAGTTACATTCTTGGATTTCTCACTCTGGGAAAAGCCAGCTGCCCTGTCTTGAAAATACTCAGGCAGACCTGTGGGGAGGCCATTGTTGTGAGGAACGGAGGGCTCTAGTCAACAGCCATAAGACCTAGCTGACCTCCCCCTGAGGTAGGTCACAGACCCTCATTCCAGAATGATCCTCCCCTAGGCCTGGAAGATAAAAAACAAAGACCCAGAGATGGTAGGAAGAATGTGAACAAACAGGCCTTACTGAGTCTCCCTGTTTATCACCATTCCATCATACCTATTTGTCCTCCAGGCAGACTTCTACATGACTATAAAGACAGGCCGCTTTGGGTCAACGTACATAAGACTTTGGTTAAAGAATTTGTGTGTGTTCCTCTCGTTTCCCTGTCTTGTTATGAGGGGTCTCTGCCATGCACATTGCGATGAGTTTCTCCTTAGAGATACTGATCAGTTTTGGCAGTCCTTTGAGTTTTGCATTTGTGTGTAAATTCATTCTGATATTCCTTATCTGACTGACACTTTCTGAGCTTTCCTTAGAGTTGGTCGTAAGCCCAGCTGTGGTGGCACAGCCGGGGTGCTCCAGCTAAGCAGGCCCACGCCATGTGGGAGGCCTGGGTATGTTTTCTAGCCCACTCTGAAGGATGGGGTGGGTTAGTAGACGCCTGCAGTCCCGTTTAGGACACTGAGGTGGGGGACTGTGACAAAGTGAGTTCCTGTTTAAAAAAATGGAATTGTGGAATTGTAATATCTGGTGGTTTCCCATTAATCATGTGTTAAATTCTGTATTTTACTTTTATTTTGTTACAGCGATTTTTGCTGTAGGGCATGTGTACTCACTGGAGATCCAGAGAGAGAAAGTGAAAAATCACCCTCGGGGGGATGGCTACGCAGCAATCCCTTCTCCTCCATTCCCCTCTCAGGATTTTGGGCATGCACGCACACACGCACACACTCTTGGTGTGAGTTTCCAGCAGCTGGGTCTGGGACTCCAACTGTGGTTGGCTGTGTGAGAGTCCAGTACTTTAACCATGACGCCAGCTGCTGGCCCCAAACTCTGCATTTTATATCTGCAGAAGTTGTGATCATCTTCTCTTTCATTAATATTCCTTTAACATTCTACAAAGAGGGATAAGGAGGCCCAGAGATGGATGGCACCTTCCCAAGATCTGCAGATTGGCTGTGCCAAAGCCGTGACCGGAACCCGGGTCTCTTTTGGTTGCTCTGGTGATGGCCGATGTACCCCACGGGATGGTCTTAAGCACTAGAAGGTGAAAGACAGAAGGGAAAGTGGCATGACAAGGGAGTGGCTCCACGCAGAGGTGAGGACTTCCTGTCTGTGCTGCGGTGGTGCACAAGGCCCTGGGCTTCTAGCCTCACTCTCAGGCCTGTGAACAGGGCCAGGTCATTCAGCCTCACTTAACCACATGGGGCCCTGGGGAGGAGGGGAGAAAGGGAGAGAAGAGGCTTGTGAAAGTGCTGTGGTGACTTCTAACATGCAGTCACAGCCACAAGATGACATGTTTTGGTCAACCATGAACCACATACATAAGATTAGAACAAGCTACACAAGAGAGCGTACGTGTGTGGTAGGCTGTACAACCGAGGTTCGTGTGAGTACCCCCTGTGGTGATTGCACAACGACACAATCGCCCACCGTGCAGTTCTCAGAACACACCTCTGCTGTTAAACAACGCACGACTGCAGAGTCACAAACTCTTTGGTATTCTTTCCTTTGAGAGGTGGAGCCCAATTCTCCTTCCTTAATTGTGAGTTGAATTTAGTGACTTATTTTAAACAAAGAAAATAAAATGTAAGTAGCAGTGTGTGTGTGTGTGTGTGTGTGTGAAAGAGAGAGTGAAAAAGTCTATGCCCCAGCCCAACGAAGCAGGAGGAGGGTGGGCCCCAAGTGGGAGCGGCAGTGGATTTAGAAAAGACAAAGATACAGACGCATCAATGGAGGAAAGCCGGGATTGGCAGCCGGGCGCCTCTGATGGAGCACGCTGGGGCACTGGTTTGTTGTCTGGTTTATTCTTGTAGACGGCAAAGCCAGGTATTTTCGGTTACCGACTGCAGCTGGGGAGCATCCTGCATCCCATGATTCTAGTCAGGTCAGTCTTCTTCGACTTACACTACCCTGTAGTGCAGATCACGTCTTTATCTTATTGGAGCTTTCGCTTGCCCGGGAGCGTCAGCACCAAGACCACATCTACTTTAACGGTCACTAGTTTTTGCCTAGATCTAACCGCTCCCTGTAAGTCTAGGCCATGAAACAACACTGTGGCTTCCATCTTAATTACATTCTCGGATTTCTCACTCGGGAAAGCCAGCAGCCTTGTCTTGAAAATACTCAGGCAGGAGACCAGCAGATGGTGTAATGGTTATGTTGCTGGACTACCACACTGTCAACCATGGTTCAAGTCCCAGACCTGGCAGCTTGAAACTCATGCCAGGCACATGTGCATGTGTGCCCAAAATACCAAGAGGAGAACAGAGGAGAAGGGACTGTGGCCTGGCTATCCCCCGCAGGGGGTGATTTCTCACTTCCTGTGTCTCTGACAGGTGCATGCACCCTATAGCCAAAATCTCTCTCTAACAACAAACGAACAAGCAAATACCTAGGCAGAACTGTGGGGGAAACCATTGTTGTGAGGAACCAAGGGCTCCAGCCAACAGCCATGTGTGGTGAATTTCAGGGATGTTGGGGTTGACCAAGGAGAAAGGTATGGCCATGAGGTGTCAAGGCACTTTGCTTGGGCCATACTTTGCCAGGGTTGCCTACTGAGGAAGCCTATCAGAGCATGAGACCTTGTAGAAGCAATGGCTGAGGTTATCCTTGGAAGAGGAAAGGGTAGGGGAACTGGGGAGAGGATCCTAAGGTGTCCAGATGATGTCTCTCCAGCATGATGTAGTCTCTGGGTCAGAGAGCTCCCAAGGGCAGCAGTAGTTTGGGGCCCGTTGTAGCGACAGGGTTTATTGCACCATAGCTACATGATACAGGAAGGTCTTGCATGGGGCCTGCGAAGCAGGCGGACTTGAAATGACTACCATGTCTGTCTCTCTCTCTCTTTATCTATTTTTATTTTTTGCCAGAGGGTGCGCGTGCTCATCCCCTGGTTAAAGACAGAAGGACAGAGAGAGTGAGACTGTACCCTCCAGTGCGGCGTGGTCACATGACAATCTCTTCTCCTCCATTCCTTTTTGCATCCTATTGGGATTTTAGGCATGTAGGCACACGCTCCCAGAATGTTTGTCAAACTGCTGGGTCCAGAACTCAAATCACAGAGTCGGCCATGTGGGATCCAGCTCCCCTAACCACTAGTCTATGGGGCTGGCTTTTCAGATATATTTTTAATTGCCAGAAGACACATGCAATCATGAGAGAGAGAGAGAGCGCATCCCACAGTGGGGTGTGATCACATCACAATCCCTTCTCCACTTCTCCATCCTGTTGGGATTCTGGGCATGCATGTACATAAGTGTGTTTTTCAAGCTGCCAGGGCCATGATTCAAACCACAGTCAGTTGTGTGGGATCTGGCTTCTTTAGTTCCTAGGGTATAGGGTCAGCTCTGGACTATATGTTTAAAAACTGGGTATTTTAACATTTGAGTTTGATCCTGACAAGCTTTTGAGTCAACGTTTCCAATCTGCTGCAAAGAACACAGGGCCAGGGCAGAGCCAATGGATGGACAATGGACGCTGCTCACTCTGTAACACCCTGTCAGCCTCTTGGGATGACTACAGCCCTGAAAGACAGCTTGGCTAAAACCTCTTAGAGCCAAATAGTCCCAGCAATTTAGCCCTGATTCCTGACTCGCTGATACTGGTAAAATAGTATATATTTGTTGTTTAACCTGCTGGGCTTTGAGAGAGTTGTTTTGTAGCGGTGGGTAGCTGATGGAAGTGTCCTGAGAAAGCTGGTGAGGCGTTCCTAAAACCGGCTCTGGCTCGTGTACCTCTGTCTCCCCCACCACGACCACTTGTGCTCTCTCTCCCAGGAGACTGAGGATGCTATTCTGAGTACAGCCGGGCATGAACCTCAGTTGCCTCAGCAACAGCCGCCTCTCCATTTGCTTTCTGAATTATTTAGCTCTCCTTTGCTCCTATCCCAACCCCAGACCTTTTAAAATATTAAGCTTTTAAACAGACCTGAGCCTCAGCTCAGACCATATTTCTCTCCCATCTTTGCCAAGTGCTACCTCCCAAGCAAATTGGCAGCCTCTTCTGCTGCCCAGAAGGCAACTCAGCTCCAGCTCAGTGCAACCCCAGCATGGGGGCTTGAGCTGCTGGAAGGGAGGACACAGGGTCAGGCCAGGGATAGCTCAGATGGCACCTAGAAGTGTCTGGTTTGGGGCCAGCAGGTGGCATGGAGATTAAGGTGCTAGATCCTATATGGCCAACTACTCGGTTTGAGTCTTGGATCTGGAGGCTTGAAAAACACACCAGGTGTGTGTGCAAGCGTGCACAAAATCCCAAGAGAAGAGTGGAGGAGAAGGAATTGTGGCGTGGCCACCCTGGGCTGGGAGGTGATTTCTCACTTTCTGTCTCTGGTGAGTGCACATGCCTTACGGCAAATTAAAAAAATAAAAGGCACTGAGGCCAGCAGGGCGTGATGGGTAAGGTGCTGGATTCCCACATGGCCGACTGCAGTTTTGAGTCCTGGACCCAGTGGTTTGAAAATCACGCCAGGTGCATGCGCATGTGCATGTGTGGTCAAAATATCCAGAGGAGAATGGAGGAGAAGGGATTGCTGAGTGGCTGTCCCTCCTGAGGGAAGATTTCTCACTTTCCATTTCTCTGTCTCTGTCTCTCTTCCTGGAGAGCACAAGCACCCTATGGCAAAAAGAAGAAAAAAAAAAGAGGCAGAAACAAAATAAGTCCAGGAGATAGGTCAGCTGGCAGTGTATTAGTTAAGGTAGCTGGATCCCATACAGCTGTGTGTTTGAGTCCTGGACCTATTGGTTTGAAAAACATGCCAGGCACATATACATATGTACTCAAAATAAGAAGAGAAGGGCCTACTGTGTGGTCATCCTCCCGGAGGGATGTTTTCTCAATTTCCCACTCTCTCTCTCTCCAGTAAGCACACATACCCTATAGCAAATAAAAAGATAAAATAAAATGTTACAGAGGCTGGCAGGTGGTGTGATGGTTAAGGGTGCTAGACTTCCACATGGTTGACCATGGTTCGAGTCCTGGACCTGGTGGCTTGCTTTCTCACCTCTCTCTCTCTCTCTCTCTTTCTGTCCCTCTCTGGTCAAATCAAAATAAAGAAAGAAATAAAGTTAAATAAAGTAATTCTTTAAAAAAATGTTACAGAAGATATTATCATAGCTTATTCCTATTCGCACCATACAAGGGTCCTAATTAAAATGTAAACTATTTCCTTTTTCAAATGCCTATGTGCCAAAGGACAAAATCACAACCATCTTGGAGATCCATGCCCAGGAAATACCCCATTGGACAAAGTAGACAGGTGTTCCAGCGAGTAGCAGAGGAGGCTGGCTTCACAGACAGAAAAGAGCTGAGGAGCGCAGAAACAGCAGAAAGCAAAGGGTTGCTTCAGAGTAACTTTCCTTAGGAAGGTTAAAGCAGAGGGACTTCCTTATCAGGCTGGTGAAAGCTGGCTTGTTTGGGAGTTGGCTATTATCTCTCTCTCCTGGGCTCTTCTGAGATAAAAGAAACAACTTTGTTCTGGTTTGGTGGCCTAGAGCCAAAATAGTATGAGTGACACCATTTTGTTTGGTCTGTTGGGCCTAAAGCAGTTGCTGAGTCCAAAGCAATGCTTCCTATAAATTATACTTAACACATGGAAGGTAGTTCCTGTTCCCTACCTGTGAGCACACAACTCATTAGTCCTGTTAGTAATCATGAGTGGAGATCGGAATGTGATTCACTTGGGGGCTTTTGTTTATTTTCCCTCTTTTTTTGGTATAGTTATGTTTCCTGTTTTTACGCACACACATACACACATACACACACACACACACACACAAAGAAAAGGTTTTAGAGTGGTGATGGAGACAAGAAACAAAACTTTTTTTTTTAAATTTTAAGTTATTGAACATCTGTTAAGTGTAGCAGGGTTCTAATGAAATCCTTACAGTGTGATCGGGGCCTGTTACATCCCACTACTGAAGGATGCCAGCTGGAAGCAGTGGGAGTGGGGCCCCGACACGCGGTGGGTGGGCGGCTCCGCCTCTCCTGCAGAGGCTCCAGGGGAGCTGGGAGCTGGGAGCTGGGAGCTGGGAGCGTGGTCCTGGGCCCTAGCCCCGAGGTTGCAGGGCCGCTCTCTCCCACACGAGGGCGCCCCAAGCTGCCTCATTTGGGCTGGGGTCCCAGGATGCAGGGAGAACCCGGGACGACCTTCTGCACAGGAGGGTGGGGAGGGGCCTCCGGCGAGGGCCTGTGCTCCGGCAGGCCCGCCCCACCTCCAGGGTTCTCGAAGGCGGGTGCGAAGTCTCCGGGTGCTGGACGCTCAGCATCCTGGGCCGGGAGGTCGTGCGTCTGTCTGCAGGGCTGTCTGCGTGGGCGGAGGGGCCGTGTGCTGTAGGAGGTGTGTCGGCTTGTGTGTGTAGGGTTGGGAGTGACGCACAGGGCGTGGGCGTGGGCGTGGGGCTGCCCCGGGATGTGTGGGGCGTGGGAGGGGCTGGTGGGGATGGGCGTGGTCCTGGGCGCGGGGGGGGC
>NW_006159751.1:2882300-2885238 GCF_000334495.1 Tupaia belangeri chinensis
CAGAGGCAGCCCCAGGGCGCGAGAGGAGAGCGGAGCCTCTGCGGTCAGGCAGGCTGCTGGCGCAGTGGCACCTCCCGCCCTGGCACCTCCCGGCTTGGCCGCAGGACTTCAGACCTCCCAGCCTTCTGAGTAGCTCATCGGCCAGCGAGGTTCGGGCTCCACAGCAGCCGCCATGCCCTGGCGCCTGTCCAGTCCTTCGATCAAGGACCTAGTGTCACCAAGATTGGCCCCAGGGCACAGCCCGGGCCTTGTGACTCAGAAAATACCACTGGTCTCAGTTTAGACCAGAACTTTTTACCCCCAGGAAACCGGTGTGGACATAGTGGCAGGAAGCCTAGGTTTGCAGGGGAGGGGCAGCTGCCGGGCCCTGGAGGGTTCTCTCTTCTCAGCTGTGGTCACCAGACTGCCACTTCACATGAATAAGCTCTGCTGGCTGTACCCTGGCCTGGTGTCTCAGCCGGGGATTTGCCGGCGTTAAGACTCGTGGAAATTAAACCCAGGGTAGGAGCCTCAGGCCAGAAGGCTGGGGCCCTGGACAGTGTCCCAGAGCAGGGGAAAGGAAGTTCTGAGGCCCTGAGGCGCTCAGGGCCAGCGGGGAGGGGGAAGGATGAGAGGCAGGGGATTGGGAGGCTGGAGAGGGAGCAGCCAGCCCCAGGAATTCCAGGATTCTGGAACCTGCAGGCTCAAGAACAGGTCTCCACAGTGCTCAGAAGCACCCCAGCTGGGGAGGGAGAGGATGGAGAAGATCCCTGGGAGCTGAGGTCCATGTCACAGGGCCATGGCTCTTTCCTCTGTCCCTGTTGTTCCCACAAGTGCCAGCCTTCTCAGGAGCTTGGCATCTTGGGCCCAGCCAGACACCCATAAGCGGGAGTGACCGCCCCCCCCCCAGGGGGCCTGACCACCCCAGGGAGGAGCAGCCTGCAGATCTAGGGAGCTGGCTCTAATAACCACGAGGTCACGAAGGAGGAGGCATTGGTATCAACATCAGCTCAGCCCGCCAGTCGCCCCAGCCCTTACTGAGTTAAGTTACTTCACCTGATTCAACCTCAGTTTTCTCATCTACAACATGGGAGCCCTCATTACCTTGCAGGAGTGGGAAGATTTCGGAATTCAGAAGTGAAATTACCTATCTTAGTAAACTGTTCTCGTGATTATTTTCCATGCCCGGTCTCCCCCAGCACGGCTCTTGTCTCTCACCTTCCTGTAAAGCAGGCTGCTCGGCTAGGCCCTGAGAAGAGTCATCCTGGAATTCCCCTGCACTGGTGTGACAGTGAATTGATGAGGCCATAGTAAGTCACCCAGGCAGCGAAGAGTTTATGTGTCCCTGTCAACAGGAGACCTCTGGGGAACTGTCCTGCTAGCTCTCACGGCAGTAGGAACACAGAACTTTCAGACTCTGAAAAGAGGCCAGGGTGGCTACCTGTTGTAATAGCACCGGGTCCTGGTGATGTCCCTCCTGCCTTCCTCACCTGGCAGTGAGAAGTCAGGGCCAAATTCTTCCTGCACTAGGGGAGGAGAGAGGCCGAGTGTAGATTAAGGGTCCTTAGCTTTTCCCTTCTCCTTTCTCCACCCTCACCTTTCCTCTCTGCTCCAGAGCTCCTCAGTCATTCAAGCGACCTCCCTTAGGTGAGGCTGGGAGAAGCCTCCCTGACTCCTGGCACATAATGGGTGTTTGGTAACCAACCGTTGGTGGAATCGAAATGCACACCAGCCATAAAGTTGATGGGAGGAAAGGGGCTTTCTATGAACTCAGCCCATGGTCAGGGAGCCTGGGGTGGGCACCACCCTGGAATCAGGTGCCAGGAGTCCATGGTGGCCCCACCCTGTTGGGTGTGCCTGCTGCCGAAACCTGGCAGCTACTCCAGGTTCCTCCCTGCCCCCACTCCACCCCCTCCTGCTAGCTCTGCCTCCTCCCAAAGTCCTTGAAATCGGCCTGCCTTTCCCCCATCCTCCTCGAGGCCACCATTACTTCCAGCCCAGCCAGCTGAATTCTAAATGACGGCCTCCTCTGCAGTCTCCTGCCCTCTTCCAGCCTGTTGCACAAACCACATCAAAGTGATATTTCTGAAACCAGATGGCTCCCCATTGCCCACAGGCTAAAGCGCAAATTCTTTAAAATGAAAGGTAGTGCCCATGCCATTTCCCTGGCCCTGCTGCGTTTCTTACCCCTACCCTCACCGGGGGCCCTCTGCGCTGCTCAGACCCAACTGTCTGCTCCTGGCAGGCCCTGAGCTGCCTCCGCCCTGCAGAGCTTTGTATATAGGCTGATACCCCTCAAGGTGGAAGTGAGCTTCGGTGCACACTCTGCTGTTTCTCCCTGCTGAATTTGATTAGTCTCATCTTCCTTTGAGCCTCACATCAAGCTTTGCTTCTGGAAAGCCTCCATCGACCTCTGCCACTCTCCTTCCAAGGCAGGACAGGGTGCCCACCAGGGCTCTCAGATCTCTGGGCTCCCAGGCTTCGTGGCGGTTTTCTTTACGTTGCCTGTTTGCTGGACACCCTCCTTGAGTCTACACTTTCCCAGGGGAGGGAGCCACCCTGTTCCCTGCTGCGCGGCAGGCCCTAGCTCAGGGCAGGCACGTGGCAGGCATGCCGCAGTAGCAGCTGGAATGTCAACCATACCCCATTTACCTAGCACGCGCCATCGTGCGCCAGGAAGTGCTTGGCGAGCTCTCCAGGTGTAGCTCGGTTAAACCCTGTGTGGCTGAGCCGGGCCCAGGACCTGTGCCATCTATTTCCTGTCCTCCAGACACAGAGCTGAAGCTGCGTGTCCCGGACTGACCCCTTCACGAGTGACGTGTGTGTGCTGGGACCCGCACTTAGACCCTCGCCTGAGATCTGGAAGGTGGGAGAGAGCAGAGGCCTCCATCTGGCTGCTCGGCCGTTCCTTCTGGCAATCAGGGCCAGGCAGCAGCGTCCAGTATCCAGCCACCACCCA
>NW_006159751.1:2885336-2889186 GCF_000334495.1 Tupaia belangeri chinensis
CCCACACCCCCCAACCCCCAGTCGCTGACCACTTTCTGCTCACGACACTGCGCGGGTCCCGATGTCCTGCGCTGAACTCTGCTGACTCTCACAACAATTACTATCCCTGTCTTACAGAGGAGGAAACTGAAGTGTAGAGAAACGCTGGATTTTCCTGGCTTGCAGTAGGCAGCGGGTGTCCCAGTGAACTTTGCGAGGAGTTCACACTGCAGTCGGCATGAAGTTGCCTGCACACTGCGGTTATGGCTCTGAAGTCTGTCCTAGGTCTTCCAGCCTTCGCTTGCAGGGCTGTCAGACCAGGAGCCCTTCTAAGCCAGGACTGTTTTTCCAAGGGGTGCTTTACTGGCCACATGAAGTGAACCTTAGCCCCTTAAAGTTGTACAGGCATATCTGAAATATTGCATTCTAGTCAAAGCCTAGATCATGTAATCAGTGTTTCCAGTTGTGTCCGATTAAAAAAAATTCTTTTTTTCTCTTTCTTTCAATATTTTTAAAATTTATTACAAGGTATTTGCGCTTGCTGGAAAGAGACAAAGAGGGAGAAGGAAAATGAGAAGGTACCCCCAGGGAGGATGGGCACACCACAATCCCTTCTTCTACATTCTCCTCTTGGGATTTTGGGCACACACACACTTGTGCCTGGCATGTCTTTCAAGCCGCCGTGTTCAGGACTTGAACTCTGCAGTTGGCCATGTGGGATCCAGCTGCATTAATCACCATGTCACCAACTGACCAAAAGAACAGATTTTTTTTCAACTTATGCAAATAACTATATTGTGATAAACATAAGAATAGTCACTAATAATTTCTGAATTTCTAGAGGAATTAGGTAGGGAGCGAAAAACTAATGTTCTGATTTTTGTTCTGAGAAGTATACTAAGTTGCTATAGATATAGATAGTTTAAGAGAAAGGGGAAAAGTTCCCTTAAATCTGGAAAACAAATATTTAAGACCCAGCAATGTGCTGGAGCTACACGGAAGACCAGGGTCCCGCCCCCTCCCCCTGATTGACGAGAACATGTCCACGATCCTGGCTGACTGTGAGGCCTGGGACGTGAGGACTGCAACAGGAAAACCTCTTGAGAGTACTTTTCTCTCCTCTGTCTATCTCGAAATGAGATAATTTAGGGAAAAAAATGAATCAGCAATGTTTTCAATAAAAAGGTATTTTCAAAATTATCCTTGTCAGTTCATTCTATCCCATGCAATTACTTCTTCATGTATTTGATGTTGAGCAATTTCATGAGCCCATCAATTTCATTGGAATTCTGGAAATTCTTACCCACTCAATTGGTATAATCTTAAAATTATCACTAGTGTCGGAATCTTTTTTTTTAGAATTATTTATTTTTATTTATTCATTTACTTATTTTATTTTAACCAGAGAAAGACACAGAGAGAGAGAGAAAGTGAGAAAGCAAGCTACCAGATCCAGGACTTGAACCATGGTTGGCCATGTGGGAATGTCCAGCGCCTTAACCACCACGCCACCTGCTGGTCCCATACTGTTGGAATCTTTTCCATGTTCCATGAATCTCTTTAAAGAAAGACCAAATACTTTAGGATTATAGCTGCTCACGAAAGTGTTCAGGAAAGATTCAGAGTAAAACAATAAACTGTGTGGATGTCAAGACTTAAAATGGCCATTGTCAAAAATCTGATGGGGGAGGACCAGCAGATGGCTTAATGGTTATGTCGTTGGACTACCACCGGGCTGACTGGGGTTCTAGTCCCAGACCCGGTGACTTGAAACTCAGGCCAGGAGTGTGTGTGTCCATGCCCAAAATCCTGAGAGGAGAATGGAGGTGAAGTGATTGCTGCATAGCCATGCCTCCTTGGGGGAGTGACTATTCACTTTCTGTTTCTCTGGTGAGCCCATAAGTCCTCCAGCAAAAATCTCTCTCAAAAATAAATAAATAAATAAATAAATAAATAAATCTGATCAGGGCACCAGCAAGAGGCACAGAGGTTAAGGTGGCTGGATCCCACATGGCTGACTGTGTAGTTCAAGTCCTAGATCCAGTAGCTTGAAAAGCACACCAGGTGTGTGTGGGTGTGCACCAAAATCCAGAGAGGAGAATGAAAGAGAGGGTATTTCGGCATGGCCATCACCTTTGGTGGGGGCGGGAAGTGATTGTTCACTTTCTCTCTCTCTCTCTTTCTCCAGTGAGTGCACACACTCTATTGCAAACAATCCACACAAATACACGCACATACACACATGCTGAGAAACTAAAAACTTAACTTTTTTTTTTTATTCTAATTTCCAGAGGGTATGGTACGGGTGCTTGCCCACGAGAAAAGGAGAAAGCATCCCAATGAAGTGTGGTCACACTCCATCCATTCTTTGCCATTTCTCCAACCTGCCAGAATCTGGGGCACGTGCATACACACGCACACACACACAGCACGTTTTTCAGCCTCTGGGGCTAGGATTCCAACTGCAGTCAGCCATGTGAGATCTGGGTTCCTAAATTAGGCTACAGGGTCAGCCCAAATGTTTCTCTCTCTCTCTCCCCCTTTCTTTTTAAAATTTATTTATTTAATTTTATTTGTTATTATTATTATTTAAAAAAAATTTTTGAGAGGTTTTCGCTATAGGGCGCGTGCGCTCGCCAGACAGACAGAGACATAGAGACAGAAAGCGAGAAATCACCCCCCAGGGGGGATGGTCACGCCGCAATCCCTTCTCCTCTATTCTCCTCTCGGGATCTTGGGCACGCACGCACACGCGCCCGGCGTGAGTTTTAAGCCACCGGGTCCGGGACGTGAACCGCGGTCGACTACGTGGGAGTCCAGCGACATAGCCATTACGCTAACTGCTCACTCCCTATTATTGTAAATTTGACCAAAGAGACAAAGAGAGGGAATGAGAGAAGGGGAAAGTGAGAAAGCAAGCTGCCAGGTCCGGGACTTGATCTGTGGTTCACCATGTGGGAGTCCAGCACCTTAACCACCACACCACCTGCCATCATCTCCCTTTCTTTTTTTCTTTACTTCCATGACTCACATTCATGAAGCAGTTATCTTTTTTTTTTTTTTTAATGGATTTTTGCTATAGATGCATGCGCTTGCCAGAGAGACAGAAAATGAGAAATCACCGCTCAGGGGTGATGGCCACACTGAAATCTCTTCTTCACTCTCCTCTCAGAATCTTGGGCATGCAAGCACACACTCCCCGAGTGACTTTCAAGCCTCCAGGTCTGGGACTGAACGGCCACATGGGAGGCAGCGCCTTAACCACCATGCCACCTGCTGGCCCAGAAGCACTTATCTTTACAGTGTATTCTGCTCTCGAGTTTATAGTTTTATGGCCTTAAATATGTAGCAGAGGGAACACAAACCTGTCAGCATACCTCGGCCAAAAAAACCCCAAAAACCTAAAAAACAAAACCTAACAATTCCAAAAACATTCCTGTTTTTATTTTACCAACAATTTTTAAAATAATTATTTTATTTAACTTTATTTATTTATTTATTCATTTGTTTATTTCAATTTGACCAGAGAGAGACAGAGTGAGAGAGAGAGAAAGTGAGAAAGCAAGCCACCAGGTCCGGGACTCAAACTGCAGTTGGCCATGTGGGAATCCAGCATCTTTAATCGCCACGCCACCTGCTGGCCCCCACCAACTTAAATTAAAACTAGCTTTATTTACCAAAGAGTGTATCAGATCATAAACATAAAAGACATTTGTGTTAATTTCCACATTTCTGAGAGCTTCAGGAATACCTAATTTCCATGAGCATTCATTTCACTTAAAGCCACTTCGAATAGAATGCCTTTAAGAGATCTTATCAGTTAGCTTAGTATTTGTCTGGTGGTAGAAAATATCATGTATTTTTCTAACAT
>NW_006159751.1:2889217-2893444 GCF_000334495.1 Tupaia belangeri chinensis
ACACACACACACACACACCTAAATATACAGACAGACACAGAGATCTTACAGCTTCCATTCTAGAATTTTAGTCATGAGTCAGTAATAAAATCTTACTGGTTTATCTCTACTTATATTTTTATCCAAATCGTGTTTCTTACAAAAACAGGACAATTTAGGCTACTTGCTCACTAGCATGGGAAAACACATTACTAATATTTGTGAAAAATATGCAGATCTTGGGACCAGCAGTTCGCGTAATGGCTATGTCGCTGGACTCCCATGTAGTCGACCACAGTTTGAGTCCTGGACCCGGTGGCTTAAACTCACGCCAGGCGCATGTGCGTGCATGCCCAAGATCCTGAGAGGAGAATGGAGGAGAAGGGATTGCGGCGTGGCCATCCCCCCCGGGGACTGATTTCTCACCTTCTGTCTCTCTGTCTCTCTCTGTCTCTGGTGAGTGCACACGCCCTGTAGCGGAAACCTCAAAAAAAAAAAAAAAAAAGATGCAGATCTTTATTTGCCAGTTTCCAGTGTTTTCCCAGGTTTTTTTCTAAAGAAGATTCTGAAATTTTAAGTTCACTAATTTAGAAAGGAGTTTTCTAACTTAGCTTCTATATTTTAACCAGATCACTGAGTTCACGGTGAAGTTCATGAAGGAAAAGGGCAAAGTGTTTTCTTTATAAAAAATTTGCTATAGGGCACATGTGCTTGCTAAAGAGAGACAACGAGAGAGGGACAGTAAGAGAGTATCCCCTAGAGGGGATAACCCCACTGCAATTCCTGGCCTCTTGGGATTTGGGGCACACATGCACATGCACCTAGCCTGTTTTTCAAGCTGTTGGGTCTGGGACTCCAGCTGCACAGTGGCCATGTGGGATCCAGACACCTTAACCGTCAGGCCACCTGGCTGGCCCCAAAGCGCTTTCTTTTTTCCTTTTGTGTGTGTGTAGGGGTGGGGTTTGTCATTGAATGGGTGTGCTCAGTGGAGAGAGAAAGAGAAGAGAGAAAGCAAGAACTCACTCTCCCTCCCTCAGAAAATGGCCACACCACAATCCCTTCTCCTCTCAGATTTTGGGTGCATATACACAAACACACACGTGCGTGTGCTCACCTGGTGATTTCCAAGTTGCAGGTCCGGGATGCAAATCTCAGTCGGCCCTGTGGAATCCAACACCTTAACCACCACACCACCTGTGGCCCCAACCCATAAAGTGTTTCCTGTGTGTGGATAGCTCTGAGCTCAAGAGCTAGAGTATAAAGATAGTTAGAGACAAGCAGAGGGTGTAATGGTTATGTCACTGGACTCTCACGTATCTGGGACATGTGTGTGCATGCCCAGAATCCTAAAAGGAGGATGGAGAAAGGATTGAGGTGTGACCATTACCCCTGGAGGGTGATTTCTTGCTTTCTGTGTCTGTCTCTGTCTCTCCAGTAATTGCACATGCCCTATAGAAAAAAAAAAAAAAAAAACTCTCAAAAAAAAAAAAAAAAAAGGAAAAAAAGATCATTAAAGAGGCAATAGGGTTGAGCTGAGGGCTTTACTATTATAAACATTTTATCTAGCTTTCTTTTTATCTTCAAGATGAGATGGTAACTACAAAGGATTAGCAGAGTCCATTTTTCTGATCAATTAGTTGCTTAAGCTTTTCATTTGCCTTTTGTGAGGAATCTTTTAGAGAGGCAATTTTTGGAATTCTAAAATCTTTTTAGGAACTTTTACATGTCAAAAATAGGCACCTCAGACTAGCACTGATGCCTAGGGTTTAAACGAATCGGATTCACACGCCAAAGACAATTCCAATCTCAGCCCTAGCTGTGTGCACGTGTGCGCACGCCGAGCCCCAACATGATGGAGAAATGGAGGAGAAGGGATTGCAGCATGACCATGCCACAGTGGAGGGCTTTCCCTTCCTCTCTCTGGCAAGTGCACATGCCTCCTGGCAATTAAAAAAAAAAAAAAGGCATCCCATCCTGCTTGCTAATTGGGAGGCCTTTATTTTTAAAAAATGTTGCCAGATGGTGTGAGCCCTGCGGGAGAGACAGAGAGAGGTGGAGGGAGACATCACTCCCCAGGGGGCGTGGTCCCACCACATTCCTTCTGCTCCACCTCTCCACCTCGTTGGGATTTGGGGCAGGCAGGTACATGTGTCCAGTGTGTATTTAAGCCACTGGGAGAATGACTCAGACCTGGCAATCAGCTATGTGACATCCAGTTCCCTTAACCACCAGGCCAGGAAGCTCACCCTGGAGCCTTTATTTTTTAAATGCACCTCTTAGATGGATAATCTTGTCCATATGGAACTTACCCATATGGCCACTGTAATTCTAAATTGTCTTTGGTAAAATTTCACCACTTTTGTAAATATTTACAGCTTCGGGGGCCATACACTTTCTTTTAATTGCCAGTGGGCGTGTGTGCTCACCAGAGAGTGACAGGGAAACAGAGAGGGAGACAAAGCACCCCTCAGTGGGATGTGGCCATGCTGCATTCTCTTCCTTGCTAGCCTGTCAGGATTTAGAGCACACAGACCTGGCACGTGTCTCAAGCTGCTGGCGCCAGGATTTAAACTGCAGGTGGCCATGGAGGGTCCAGCTCCCTTAGCTAGGATCCATACCTGGCCGGGGACCATAATTCTGCTGCATGCCGGAAAGTGAAGTATTTCGTTCTTTAGAATCGTGAGTGCCTCAGGGCTGACATAAAAGTCTGTGAGGGAAATATCATAGGGTTGGACCATGTGATGTTTTCAGCGACACTTGGTAGAATTTTTCTTGAGGTTGGCTGGTGACCTAGTGTAGAGCTAAACTGTGTGTGAAGTTCTTTCAGGAGACTTTTTTTTTTTTTTTTTTTCTGTATAGGGTGTGTTTGTTCACTGGAGAGAGACAGACAGAGAGAGAGAGAGATAGGAGAGAGAGAAAGTGAGAAATCACTACCCAGGAGGGATGGCCACAAAATGATCCCTTCTCCTCCACCCTTCTCTTGGGATTTTGGGCACACAGATACTCATACCTGGTGTGTTTTTCAAGCTACTGGGTCCAGGACTTGAACCATGCAGTTGGCTGTGTGGGATCCATCTGTCCTAACTTTAATGCCACCTGCTGTCCCCAGTAGACTTATTTTTGGGCATTGTGCACTCAACCAGCTTTTAGAAGCCCTTCCCATGCCCACCAGTGAAGTTGTAGTTTGGCTCCAAAATTCACCTGACCCGCTTATTGACTATCTTCCCTACCTTAGCACACAAGAAAAGTAAATGAGGAGAACCCAAATCTTTTCCGTAATGGTTGTTTAACACCTGTATGATGTTTAAGTATAAAAAAATAAATTACTTCCTTGAGTTCTGTGAGCAGCCCTAGCACATTATCAAACCAGAACAGGGTTGTGAAACCTCCAACTTGCAGCCAAGTTGGACAGAAGCTGTGGGTATCCTGGGGCCTTCTACCTGGAATTGTCATCTGCAGTGGGGGGAAGTGGTGTGGGGCTGAGCCTTCGACCTGTGGGATCTGACGCCGCGTCCGGTTGGATAGTGTCTGAACGGAGCTCAGCAGTAGGACACCAGGTGGCGTCTGCAAAGAACTGGAAAACTGATCAGTATGGAGAAAGCTCCCACACACTCAGTCATAGACATTTTCTGTGTTGACTGCAAGAATAGAGAAAAGTAGTTTGGGGACCAGCAGATGGCATAATGGTTATGTCGCTGGACTCCCATTTAGTAGATTGCGATTTGAGTCCTGGACCCGGTCACACCAGGTGTTGGACCAGCAGTTGGTGTAATGGCTATGTCACTGGACTCCTGTGTAGTCGACTGTGGTTTGAGTCCTGGACCCGATGGCTTAAACTCATGCTGGGTGAGTGTGTGTGCGTGCCCAAGATCCTGAGAAGACAGTGGAGGAGAAGGGATTGTGGTGCGGTGTGGCCATCTTCCCTGGGGGGTGATTTCTTGCTTTCTGTCTTTCTGCCAAGTGCATGCACCCTACAGCAAAACAAAACAAAACAAAACAAACAAACAAACAAAACCCCCCCTCCCCCCCCAAAACAAAACAAAACAACAAACTCATACCGGGCGCATGTGTGTGCATGCCCAAAATCTCCAGAGGAGAATGGAGGAGAGGGGACTGTGGCATGGCCATTGCGCCCGGGAGGTGATTTCTTGCTTTCTGCCTCTCTCTGTCTCTCTGGCAAGCACATGTGCCCTATAGCAAAAAATCTTTCTTAAACAAATAAATAAAAGAGGAGAGAAGAGTTGTTTG
>NW_006159751.1:2893454-2911137 GCF_000334495.1 Tupaia belangeri chinensis
GACAGCCCACAGGCCCACTGGGATCTCCTCTTCAGCCCTTCATCAAACCTGGGCTTAGGAAACACCCTGCCCTGGGTTCCCTCAAGTCTTTGGAATTTAGCCTCTGGACTGAAGGGCCCTCATCACAGTATGTCGTAAGCACTGATTTCCTTTTATTGCTCTCAACAGACTGAAAGCTTCTTGATAAACAAAGCACAGGTTTTATTCAGCTTCTTTTAAAAAAAAAATCTTAAAACTTTATTATTATTTTATTTCATTTGACCAGAGAAAAGTCAGAGAGAGAGAAAATGAGAAACCAAGCTGCCAGGTCTGAGACTGGAACCATGGTTAGCCTTTTTGTCCCCCTCCCCAGCCCAGGACCAGGCGCACCATCTGTGTTGAACATACGCTTGCCAATCAGTTCTACCAGGGTCCCACATTTCTAGGAGAAACGTAGCCTGATCTTCCTCTTAACTCAAATGTCACCCCCTGCAGAAATTCCCCCAGACCCTAAAATCAAAAGGCATCGCTACTTTGTATAGTGTCTTTTCTCAAGAAGCTCACATTCTGGCAGGGGTTTAGAAAAGCTATTTGATGATACAGTGCACTGTCTGCTAAGAGGAAGCATGAAACGTTCAATGGGCAGAGGACTACTGGGTGCCCTTTCAACGGAATGCTGTGCATTGTCTAGTGTTCTAGGCTATCCAAGTCTATAGGGGTCTGTGTTGCAAAAGTGCTGGGCTATTGCACAACTCTGCAGAAGTGAAAGTGAGCTGGGGGAGGGCTGATGATGGTGCAGACGTTTTCTGTTGCACAAGATGCAAATGGTTCCTGTTCACGGCAGTGCAAATGGTTTTGCCCAGTAGAGAATAAATCTTTCTAAGTCCAGTTCTGTTTGTTGGTTAGTTGGTTTGCTATAGGGCACCTTACCAGAGAGAGAAGGAAAGTGAGAAATCACTCCCCAGGAGGGAAGGCTATGATACAATCCTTTCTCCATTCTCCTCTCAGGATTTTGGGCCTGCACGCACACATACCTGGAACGATGTTCAAGCCATCGGGTCTGGGACTTAAAACTGTTGTGTTGGCCATGTGGGTTCCAGCTGCCTTAATCTCCACATCACCTGCTGGCCCCAATTCTCATTTGTAACAATTGTAAAATCTTACTGTGTCCTTTTTTTAAAAACTATATAATTATTTATTTAATTTTATTTGTTATTATCATTATTTTTATTTGACCAGAGAAAGACAAAAGAGAGAGGGGGAAAGTGAGAAGCAAGCTACCAGGTCTAGGACCTGCACCGTAGCTGGCCACGTGGGAGTCCAGCACCTTAACCACCATGACACCTGCTGGCCCCCCTGTTTCCTTTCTTATTGAGTTAAGTAAGCATATGTTCGTTCTATACCTGTATAAAGATTTTACCATTTTGAAAATGATCCTTTAGCAATGGTAGCTATGACAGAGATCATGGCACTTAATTGATAATTAATACTTACCGAGCTTTTATTCTATGCCAGGCATTGTGCTAAGCATTTTATAGATGTCATCTAATTTAATCCTCAAGGCAATCTTAAAAAGTAAGTTTTATTATTAGTCCCATTTTCCACATGTGGAAGCTGAGGCCTAGAGTTTAATGAACTTGCCTAAGAACTTAAGAGTTAGTAAATGGCCTACATGGAATCTATACTTAGGGACCTGGGGTTTGACAGATTCATACTATTAATTGCATGTTAGACATAAGTTTAATTAAAGTTTAACTGATCTGCATAGGTCAGCAGGTAGGATGGCAGAGGGTTTGGAAACAAGGGCTGCACTTAAGATGTAAAAAATTCATTTGGGCTGGAGAGCGGGATTTGGACTGCGGACTGGCAAGAGAGAAGCCTGAGGAAGCAGACAGGAACGGATCCAGGAGGGCCCTCTGGGTAAAGCTGAGGAGCTTGAACTTTATCCTGACGCTATAGGGTTTTTAGCAGAAGAATGACATGATTAGATTTGTTTTATTATTTTTATCTTTATTGCTTTTGTTTGAAGTTATGGATGTGGTATGGGCTTGTATTTTTCGAAAGTAACAATGCTGAGAGATCTGGCCCTTTTAGAAAAATCAATTTGGCTTGTGCCAAAATGGATTAGGAAGCGTGAGTGACAAAAGAGGCAGAAAGGCTGTGAGAAACCAAGTCGGTGGCAGGAGAAAGGAGAGGAAACCCAGGGAGAGGTAGAGTCTGCACAACTTGGCAACTGATGAGGTATGTAGGGGTAGGAAAGGGTGGTGGGGGAAGCTGGTGCACAGGTAAGACCCCAAAGTGCCTAGCTCAGAAAGTCCCTTAGGGTGGGCCTGTTCAGTCATTCTAAGTGTTTGGGAAAATTAATAGTACTTGGAATTCAAAAGGAAAAATGTCAGTCGCAAAGTCTCCACAGAAACCAGCAGATAGCATGGAGGTTAAGGTGGCTGGATCACTTATGACTGACCGTGAGGTTCAATTCCTGGATCCAGTGGCTTGAAAACCACAATGAGGGGGCCAGCAGGTAGCGTGGTGATTGAGGGGTGCTGGACTCCCACATGGCTGAATGTGGTTCAAGTCCTGGACCTGGTGGCTTGCTTTCTCTCTGTTCCTCTCTGGTCAAATTAAAAGAAATAAAGTTAAATTTTATATATATATATATATATCCTGGACCTGGTGGCTTGCTTTCTCACTTTCCCTTTCTCTCTCTGGTCATATTAAAAATAATAATAATAACTGGGACCAGCGGATGGCATAGTGGTTATGTTCTGGGACTCCGACGTAGCCAACCATAGTTCAAGTCCCAGGCTTAGCGGCTCAAAACTCATGCCAGACATGTTTTGTGTTTGTGTGTGTGTGTGTGTGTGTGTGTGTGTGTGTGTGTGTGCGTCCAAAATCCTGAGAGGAGAATGAAGGGGAAGGGATTGCAGTGTGGCCATCTGCCCTGAGGGGTGATTTCTTGCTTTCTGTCTGGGCTTTTTGCCCTATAGCAAAAAATTTCTCTGAAAAAATAAAATAATAATAATAACAAAGGAAATTAAACAAATAATTTTTTTTAAATAAAGAAAAACAGATTGGGCACTTGTGCATGTGTGCCCAAATCTGAAGAGGAGAAGCGATTGCAGTGTGGACATCCCCTTGGGGATGCTTTATCATCCCTGTCCCTCCACCCCTAAATTCCAATCAGTGCATGCACCCAGAGCAAAAAAAAAAAGGAGAGAGAAACACCAAAAAGCAACAAAAAAGTCTCTACAGCTCCCATTCTAGAAAGTACATATAAATAACCACAGTCTGACCAAGGCATTCAAGCCCTTTTCTTTTTGCCTCAAGTGGTTAGAAGAAAAAAAGAACTGAGGAGAAAGATTAATTACAAAGACTACAACCATTATAAACTCTCTCTTGGTAATTATGTACATACAGATTGTAGGCACACCAGGTGACTTTTAATCCCTGTCCAGTTTCCCTCCCGGGTGCTCTAAATGGCTCCTGGCCACTTCCTCTTGGAAACTGGCCAAAGTACGCTCAGGAAATGCAAAGTTTTAATTTTGGAATCAGTAAATCATATTAGGAAAGGAAATCCACAAGCGAAAAGATCACATTATGAATTTCAAAGCCAAGGCAAAGGATGCTAAATTATATTGTGAATTTGGGGGCACAGGAACCATCTTACTCATTTCAGTGTAGGACTTGTGGCTTGGCCATTAGTCACCCTTTGGGATCCCCAGGGATTTGATCTCTTCCACCCTTGTTTCCAGACCTTCATCTAGCACAACCTTCAGTCCTAGCAGCTGAGCTATCTGTGGTCATGGGGGTGCTTTGTGCCCTTCTGACAGCAGGGCAGGTGCCTAAAGGGTCTGTATTTTTAATTATACCCACCTCCTTATGCTTTTATGTGGGTCAGATAAAGTATGTTTGAAAGGCCTTTGGAAACTCTGAAGAGCTATGCAATTATTAGTTCTTTATGCATTGTTGTTCTGGTTGAGACTTAACTGACAACTTGCAATTCAGCACTGCAGAATATTCCAGCAGATTTTAATTTTTAAAACTACTATGCATTTAACATATTACAGCTATGTGGTCAAGAGTATGCTGTGTACTTTCACACTTAATCCTCACAGCGATTTGATCATGTTTATCAAACAAGCTCAGAGAAATGAACTTGCTCTCTCTCTCTGCATATATCTATCTATCTATCTATCTATCTATCTATCTATCTATCTATCTATCTATCTATATATACACACACACACACACACATGTATACACACACACATACATTTTTTTGAGAGGTTTTTGGTATATAGGGCGCGTGCGCTTGCCAGAAAGACAGAGAGAGATAGAGAGACAGAAAGCGAGAAATCACCCCCCAGGGGGGATGGCCACGCCGCAATCCCTTCTCCATTCTCCTCTCGGGATCTTGGGCCCGCATGCACACGCGCCCAGTGTGAGTTTTAAGCCACCGGGTCCGGGACGTGAACCGCAGTCGACTACATGGGAGTCCAGCGACATAGCCATTATGCTAACTGCTGGTCCCCACATATATATTTTGATGCTCTCCCAAGACTGGGTTAGAAGCTTCTCTGAGTGCTTTTCACCACAGCATTTACTACACAGTCTTCCTCACTACACTAGAAGCTGTGGACCTAGGAACTCTGTTTTAACTGCTATATCCCCTCAAGCCAGCAAACAGAGGCGGGCATGTAGAAGATGGGCCAAAAACCACTGTGCAGATACATGAATGAATGAAGGTTGATTGTATCATTGCTCTACTCTGAAAACTACTGTTTTCTTTATAACATACGTATTGCTTATTTCTCCCTTCTAGAATCTAAGATACCTGTGAAGATATGCCATGTAAAGAGGCTTTGTTCACTGCTGGAGTCTTAAAATCCAGAACAATGAGGGCCTGGGACAAAGTGAGGGCCTAGTCAATATCTGTTGGTGAATGAACAAATGAGAACAGGCGGACAAGCAAATTCCATCCATCTTTTTGGGACGGGAATATATTATTTTCTGGTGCTGATCTCAGTCTGATTATCCTAGAGAACTACACTGCGACACAGGTGAGTGAGTGTGAACGCTCTGGAGTCCAACATTCACTGGTGGCTGAATGACAGAAAAGAAGCCACGGGAATGCTCTCTGAGAGCACTGCCTGCAGTGAGGAGGCACTGGCAGTGCACAGGAGCCTGGGGTCTCTGCAAGCCATAGCCTTGATCCAGCACCAGAAAAACCATGGCTTGGGATCACTGTGTTCTTGAGTTCCACGTCACATTCACCTCCCTTTCACGTTTTTTTTTTTTTGGCTATAGGCCATGTGCGCTTGTAAGAGACAGAGAGAAAGAGAGAGCAAATGAGAAATCACCCTGAGGGCAGATGGCCACACTGCAATCCCTTCTCCTCCAGTTTCCTCAGGATTTTGCTGTCCCCAGAGTACAATTCTTGAAACAGAAAAAAAATAACCTGCTTGTAATAGTCATTATTGTTTCTTTCTTCTTCTTCTTCTTCTTTTTTTTTTTAAAGGAATATCTTTTGCCAGAACTCTCTAGATTAAATGCACTCTAAACCGTAGCATATGCTACATTAAAGTTTTGTGTGTGTGGTTACCAGAAGGTAGTGTAGTGGTTTAAGCGCTAGACTCCTACATGGTCAATTGTGGTTCCAGTCCTGGACCTGGCAGCTTGATCACACCAGGTGAGTGTGCACGTGCATGCCCAAAATTCCAGGACTAGAATGGAGGAGAAAGAATTGTGGCGTGCCATCCCATTTGAGGGGTGATTTCTCACTTCCCCTCTCACTGTCTCTCCCTCTCTCTCTCTGGTGAGCACACACACCATATGGCAAAAACCTTGGGAGAAAAAAGTTTGTGTGTCTGTGTTTTATTGCTGGAAAACTCATGTGCTCTCCAGAAGCACCCACCAATGGGGTATGGTAACACTGCAGTCCTTTTTCCTCCATTTCTCCGTCCTGTCAGAATTTTGGACATACACACACACATACCTGGTGTTTTTCTTTTTCCTTAAGAGATTTTTGCTATAGGGCGCATGAGCTTGCCAGAAAGGCAGAGACAGACAGAGACAGAAAGTGAGAAATCACCCCCCAGGGGGGATGACCACGCCCCAATCCCTTCTCCTCTTCTCTCGGGATTTTGGGCACGCACGCACACGCATCTGGGTCCGGGACTCAAACCACAGTCGACTACATGGGAGTCCAGCAACATAGCCATTATGCCAACTGCTGGTCCCATATCTGGTGTTTTTCAAGCCACTGGAGTTGAGCTTTTAATTATGGTTGGTCATGTAGCATTCAATTCTCTATGCACTTAGCCACTGTGCTATGGGACTGGCCTTTTAGTATAAAAGTAATCATTGCAGGGTCCGACAGGTGGCATGGTGGTTAAGGGCACTGGACTCCCACATGGCTGACTGCAGTTCGAGTTCCAGACCTGGAAGATTGCATTCTCATTTTCTCTCTCTCGCTCTACCTCTTTGGTCAAATTAAAATAAATAAACGAATAAAGTTAAATAAAATAATTCTTTAAAAAAAGTAACCATCACAAAAGAAAATTTAGAGCATGGAAAAAATATTGATAGAAAGTTTAATTTTATCACTCACAGAATTATGACTAGTGTGTGTATATTTCTCCCCCATGCATGTGCATATATGCACCTATCACACCTGTTTGTGGTGCTTTTTCACTTTACTGATGCCATGTTTATAGCACAAGATCTTCATAACCATTCATTCTTCAAAGATATATGTATGTGTGTGTGTGTGTGTATAATTTCTTCAAAAAATGTTTTAGAACTATTTAATTTATTAATATTATTCAATTTGACCAGAGAGAGACAGAGAGGGAGAGAGGTAGAAAGCAAGCCACCGGTCCTGGACTCAAATTGCAGTAGGCCATGTTGGAGTCCAGCACCTTAACCACCATGCCATCTGCCAACCCCAAGGTATTTATAATTTTTCTTTCTTCTTCTTCTTCTTTTTTTTTATTTGCCAGAGAGCATGCATATGTGCCAGAGAGAGAGAAAGAGAGAGAGAGAGAGAGAGTCAGGGAGAAAGCATTCTGCAATGGGGCATGATAATGCCACAATACCCTTTTTTTCCCCCATCCTGTTGGAATTTAGGGCAATGATGCACAAATGCTCAGTGACTGGTACTTTTGTGCTTGGCTATGTGGGATCTGGCTCTTTTTACCACTAGGTCATTGGGTTGACCCAGAAATTGGTCATTTCAAAGACAGATAGAAACTTTCTTTTATAAATTCCAAAATCTACAGGCCAGCCCACGGTGTGGTGGTGAAGGCAGCTGAATCCCATATGGCTGACTGCAAAGGTTTAAGTATTGGATCTGGCAGCTTAAGAAATACTTGCCGGGATGGGGTCAGCACGTGGCATGGTGGTTAAGGTGCTGGACTTCCACATGGCCAACTGTGGTTTGAGTATCGGACCTGGCAGGTTGCTTTCTTGCTTTCTCTCTTAGGTAAAATAAAAATAATTAATAACAAATAAAATTAAATAAATAATTCTTAAGAAAAAAAAAAAGAAATAAACATGCTAGGAGTATGTGTCTTCATGCCTAAAATCTAGAAAGAGGGAGAAATAGAGAAGGGATTATGACCTGACCATTCCCCATGGTGGGGAAAGGGGGATGCTTTTCAGTTTCCCTTTCTCTGTTTCTCTCCAGCAAGTGCATATGCACTCTGGCAAATTAAAAAAAAAAAAGAATCCAAAATCTGGAATTTTTAGAGAAAAGGATAAGATGTTAGTTCATGGCTCTTGATACTTACTACAAACTTGCTTTATCAAAATGGTATATAAATTTACCCAGCCACTGGGACCAGCAGATGGTGTGATGGTTACATCATTGGGCTCCCACATGGTTGACTGTGGTTTGAGTCCTAGACCCAGCAGCCTGGAACTTATGCCGAGCACATTGCGATACCCAAAATTCTGATAGGAGAATGAAGAAGGGATTGTGGTGTGGCCAACCCCATTGGAGTGTGATTTCTCACTTTCTGTCTCTGTCTCTACAAGCAGTGCACACACCATATAGCAAAAAATCTCTCTAAAAAAACCCCAAATTTACTCAGCTACCAACTGATAATTGATTATTTAAATGATGTCATTGATATAGTAGGAAAAGAATATTATTAATCTTTTGATTTGCCTCGGGATGGGGAACTTTAATCATGATTAGTTCCCAGTTGTATTTCTTCTCTTACAGAATCATCACAATTATTATTTTTGGCAGAGACAGAGAGAGAAAGAGAGGGAAAGGGAAAAAGCACTCCGCAATGGGGCATGGTCATGCTGCAATCCTTTCTCCTTTATTTCTCCATTCTGTCAGGAATTCGGGCCCCCATGCACATGTGCCCAGCATGTTTTTCAAGCCTCCAGGGCTGGAATCCAAACTGCACAGCTGGCTATGTGGGATTCAACATCCTTAACTACTAGGCCATCACAATTATTGAGGGGAAAAATGTATCTGTTACTAGTAGGGTATCTCTTCCTCATGGGAGTATGTTGTGAGTATAGGAAGAAGAGTTTGGGGGTTAAAGTCCATATAATGCAAACAGCTGGATATATAAGCATTAATCACACGGTGAGCTGTGTCATCCATTCACTTAGTAGAAAAACCAAGGGCCAGCCTTGCAGTGCAGTGTGTAGGAAGCCAGATCCCACACAACAGACAACAGTTCAAATCCCAGGTCCGGTGGCTTGAAAAAACATACCTGATGTGTGTGTATATGTACCCATCTACCCAAAATCCTGACTGAAATCCTGAATGGAAGAATGGGCATTATGGTGACTATGCCCCATTGGGGGTTACTTTCTCTCTGTCACACACATGAGAACTCTGGCATTAAAAAAAGAAAACAATAAAACAGACGAATATATTGGATTGTTAGGAAAGTCATGATGTATTTTTGCATAGAAAAACACGACTTTCTTGATAACCTAATACTTCTGAGACTAGAAGGATCTGATCATTTAGCTAATGTTCTTAAGTTTTTTGTCGGGGGGGGTGAGGGGACACAGGTCCCATACGCATGCACACGAGAGCGTGAGTGCACGTGTACCCGCGATGGGCCAGACATGCCACAGTTCTTCTTCTGCCAGTTCTCCATACTATCAGGATTCTGGGCATGTGACATACACAAGCTGTCAGGGCCAGAACTCAAACCCTGATTGGCCATGCAGGATCCCACTTCCTCTGCACAGTCTTAACTGTTGAACTACAGGGCTGGCCCAAGCTAATATTCTTGAGTCACTCTGGGCCAGCCCTTAGCCTAGTGGTTAAGGCAGCCAGCTACTCCATGACTGTGCTCCTGTGATCGGTAGTCAGCCAGGTATGAACAGGCAGTCCTGAGATAATAGCAGGGTATCTACCTCATCAACCACAGCTCACAAAGTTTCAACAAGACCCTCTTCGAGGACTCTCTCCTCCCACCTGTCTCCTGGTGCTGGGAAGAGGTGGGGCTCATTTCTCTTCTTTGGTACCTAGGCTTTTTTTTTTTTTTAAGGTTTTTGCTATAGGGCGCGTGCACTCACCAGAAAGACAGAGAGAGACAGAGAGACAGAAAGCGAGAAATCACCCCCCCGGGGGATGGCCAAACCGTTCTCCTCCATTCTCCTCTTGGGATCTTGGGCACACATACACACGCACCCAGCATGAGTTTAAGCCACTGAGTCTGGGACTTGAACCGCGTTCGACTACATGGGAGTCTAGCAACGTAGCCATTACACCATCTGCTGGTTCCAGCTTTTTTTCTCTTCTAAAGACAGATTTTTCCTATAGGGTGTATGTGCTCACCAGAGAGAGAGAGAGAGAGAGAGAGAGACAGACAGAAAGCAAGAACTCACTCCCCACAGGGGACGATCATGCTGCAATCCCTTCTCCTCCATTTTCTTCTCAGGATTTTGAGCATGCATGCACATGAGCCTGGCATGAATTTGAAGTCACGGGTACAGGACTTGAACCCTGGTGGACTACATGGGAGCCCAGTGACATGACCATTACACCACCTGCTAGTCCCAGCTTTCCTTTTTTTTTTTTTTTTGGGAGATATTTTCACTATAGGGTGCGTGTGCTCGCCAGAGAGAGAGAGACATAGAGACAGAAAGCGAGAAATCACCCCCCAGGGGGGATGGTCATGGCGCAATCCCTTCTCCTCCATTCTCCTCTCGGGATCTTGGGCACGCACGCACACGCGCCCGGCGTGAGTTTTAAGCCACCGGGTCCAGGACGCGAACCGCGGTAGACTACGTGGGAGTCCAGCGACACGGCCATTACGCTAACTGCTGGTTCCCCCAGTTTTCCTTTTAAGAGATTTTTTTGAGAGGTTTTTGCTATAGCATGTGTGTGCTCACCAGATAGAGAGAGAGAGAGAGAGAAAGCGAGAAATCAACCCCTGGCGGGGATGGCCACACTGCAGTCTTCTCCATTCTTCTCTTGAGATCTTGGGCACGCACACACATGGGCCCAATGTGAGCTTAAGCCACCAGGTCCAAGACTCAAACCGTGGCCAACTACATGGGAGTCCAGCGATGCAGCCATTGTGCCAATTGCTGATCCCTTAAGAGAGAGATTTTTACTGTAGGGTGTATGAGCTCACTGGAAAGATTCTTACCCTCCAGGGGAGAGAGCCATGCTGCAATCCCTTCTCCTCCACTCTCCTCTCAGGATTTGGGGCACTAATGCACACACACCTGGCGTGAGTTTCAAGCTGCCAGGCCTGGGACTTGAACTGCGGTCAATCATGCAGGAGTCCAGTGCCTTAACTACTATGCTACCTGCTGGCCCCAGTACATAGGTTTTCTTTCTTTTTTGCTACAGGGCACATGCACTCACCAGGGAGAGAAACAGAAATAGAGAAACTGAGAAATCACCCCCCAGTGGGGATGGCCACACCGCAGTCCCCTCTCGGGATTTTGGCCACGCATGCTCGCGCTGTGCAGTGTGAGCTCAAGCTATCAGGTACAGGACTTGAACTGTGGTCAATTACATGGGAGTCCAGCAATGTAACCATCACGTCATCTGCTGTTCCCCCTAGGCTTTCTTAAAGAATAGCACTTGCGGAAGGTTTTTCTTTCCTCCTGCCATCTCAAATATACACAGAAACTCACCACTGGGATGGGATGCTAGGTCAACATCCTAACTCCCATTGGGGCAATAAACTGATAGGGACAGAGTAGTCTCCGTGGGGATGCTCATACCTTCTAAAGTCCACATGGGCCTGTGTAATTGGGTAATCAAATTCCTCAAATTCCTTACCTGAAGGGAAGGTATGCAAGCCAGATGGAAGCACAGGAATTCAAAAAGAAACAGCTACAATGACAAACTTCCCCTCCTAAATATTCGGGACAAAACCCCACAATAGAAATAAAACTGAACCCCTTGCCCAGTGCATTTGTCTTTTTTTTTTTTTTTTTTTTTGAGAAGCTTTTTGACACAGGGCGCATGCGCTTGCCAGAGAGAGACAGAGACAGAAAGCAAGAAATCACCCCCCAGGGGGGGATGGTCACGCCGCAATCCCATCTCCTCCATTCTCCTCTTGGGATCTTGGGCACGCACGCACACGTGCCCGGCGTGAGTTTTAAGCCACCGGGTCCAGGACGCGAACCGCGGTCGACCACGTGGGAATCCAGTGACACAGCCACTATGCATTTGTCTTCTGACAGCTGACTACCCACATGCCTTTCTGGTGTGGGGGTGTATTTATTTTGTATTAAACATCTTTTTTTTATTAAAACTTTTCCCTGCTTTACTCAGTTGCCTTTTTTTCTGCATTTTAGGGCACAACTCTAACCTTACAGGTCTGGGCCTAAAGAACCCAATACTTCACAATGCAGCTCCGCTCCCCTGTCCAGTAACAGCTCAAGTTCTGACCCCAATGACTTGAAAAACACTAGGCATGTGTGCATGCATGCCCCAAATCCGAATATGATAGAGAAATTAAGGGATTGTAGTGTGACCACGCCCCATTGGGGAGGTGCTTTTTCTCTCCTAACAAGTACAAGTGTTCTGACCACTGGGGAAAAAAAAAAGGAAGAGCAAAAGAAAAAAAGTCACTCTGAAATCATCCTCTGCAAGTAAGAATCTTTCTTTTGGAATTATAAGGGCCCAATGTTTTCCCCAAGCATGATCTTTTTTTGTAGTCAAGTGCTTATGTTTATTAAGCACTTAATACACCTGTCACCTATCAATTAACCTTCATGACAACCCAGGGGTGGGTGGTAATTAACATCTCACGTAAGAAAAAACCCTGTTGCTTAGGGAGGCTAAGTATAATAGCTTGGCTACACAGCAGGCTGTGAATCCTTGCAAGTTGTCGTTATCTCCTCTAGGCAAGCCGGAGTGTCAGTAGAAAGTAACAGAGGCTCCTCACCTGAGAAAACTACTCTACAGTCACACTACTGCTTCCAGCTGTTCGTACTGGAATGATTCTGCCATCATGGTCTAGACTGAATGGAAGTAAAGAGAGACTGAATCTAAAACCTTAGAAGATAGAACACATTCCAGGAGCCATGTACTTGACTAACCCTCCCCCCACACCGCTGCCCTGCCCCTCCCTGCCCAGAGGCCTGTAAATGTGAAGCAACTTGGCCTGATTGCTCACATTTGGGCAAGCCAGGCAGGCTTGGGCTGTCACTTCCCGTCGAGTACTGAAAGAGGGTCATAGTTACACAAGTCTATATTAACCTCTTTCTTCATGTCTTCTAGGCAAGTGCCTGACTCAAATTATTACAGCAAGCCGTGTTGCAAAAACGGAAATTTACTGTTAACTTTTCCTTATCTGCTCAAGCAAAAGTGTGTGTCTGCATGCACGCATGAGGGGTGGTGCTATCTGTGCTGACGAATAGTTTATTAGACTGTGAACCATTTGCTAGGAAAGGTGAAACCCAGAGATTCAGGTTTTTCATACAAACATGCAACCTATACCCTTTATCATTCTGAAATTCAACACATTAGTTCATACATAACCATGTTTTTCCTTTTTAAAATATAGGGTAAGCAATTTTCAATACTGACATATATATAGATACATACATATATATATATGTACTAAGTTCAGAAAACCTAAGAATCCAGCTGGATAATTCATCAATGTGACTAAGTCAGGGACAGAACACCTCTGAATTTTTCTTTTTTTAAAGAATTATTTTATTTAACTTTATTTTAATTTGACCAGAGAGGGACAAAGTGAGACAGAGAGAGAAAGTGAGAAAGTGAGCCACCAGGTCTGGGACTCAGATTACGGCCAGCCATGTGGGAGTCCAGCGCCCTTAACCATCACACCACCTGCCGGGCCCCCCCCTCTGAATTTTTCATCATTTCTCTTACCATCATCTTTCCCTGAATATTTTCTGTCCAAATTATTCATTTATCTTAGCTAGTTAAGATAACTTCTCAGTAGACTTGAGTATAACATAGTAATATGGTCTGGGATATGTTACCATGAACTTTTGCAACTATCCAACTTACCAGTTTCTTAAGTAACTTTCCTGCTGTGAGCGGGGAGCCTGTTTCCAAGTATATTCTGGAACAGTCTCGTGCCTCTTTGGGCACTGAGACTTAAGAGCTGCATATGTTCACTCGGTGACTTACAGAGGGTGTGGGGTGCAGAAGAGAAGCTAAGCAGGTGCTCTCTGCAGACATCGACTTTCCCGGAGCAGCCAGGACAATACCGCCATGTGAACTGTAATAAAACTTCCAATGGAGCTGGAGTTAACACACTGGATCAGAAAATCCAGCTGCTCCCAGTGCTGATTTTCACCAGAGATGGTTAGGTGATTGTTAACAAGGGAGAGATGGCACAGAACAGAGCAATGTCGAGTTTCAGTGTTAGCTGTTACCAAAATTGATTTAGAATAAATCCGTTAATCCTCTTATCTTCAGTGGGGAAAAGTCAGGGTTGGATGGGTGATAAAAAGTTTAGCTCTTCTAGGCCGGCTCCATGCACAGGGTAATGAGCTGCAAGAGAAACTGGATCCCACACAGCTACTGTGGTTTGACTCCCTGGCTCAGTCAGCCTGAACCACACTGGAGTACACGTGTGTGTGCCCACAGTCTGATGGGCTCGGAGACTGGAGGAAGGGGTTGTGGGTAGCCAGAGGCTGTGAAGGGTACCTCTCTCTTATCTCTCTCTGTGTACTCACACATGCTCTGTCATGGATGAAGAAAAAAAGTCAGGTTTTTCGCTTCTGAATATAGCAACTTCAGAACTCTTCCTTGTTCTAAGTGGAATTGTATCTGCATCATAAAACCCACACTCCATGGGACCAGCAGTTAGCGTAATGGCTATGTTGCTGGACTCCCACGTAGTCGACCGTGGTTCACGTCCCGGACCCGGTGTCTTAAAACTCACGCCGGGTGCGTGTGCATGTGTGCCCAAGATCTCAAGAGAATAGAGGAGAAGGGATTGCGGTGTGACCATCCCCCCGGGGGGTGATTTCTCGCTTTCTGTCTCTCTGTCTCTCTCTGTCTGTCTGGCGAGCGCATGCGCCCTGTAGCAAACAAACAAAAAACCCACACTCCACTCATGAGATTCAACTACTGAACACAGATCAAGCAGGATCTGTTGTGTGGATATAGCTTCAACAACTGGGATGGGAGAAAGTAATTCTTTACACTGGCTATTCTTTCTTTTATTTAAATATTTCTTTTATTTATATTCTCTCACCAACAGTAATTCTTATTTTTATAGAAGGGAAAAGAAATACAGTTACAGACAGGTCAGGGAAAGTAGCAGAGTCCAAACTGGGGCCAAGCAGGCTTCTCCCCTCAAATTTCTTCCTCCATCTGCCATTAGACTTGAAAGGAATTTTTCATTGTGTCTTTAAAGTTAAATGCTCTGGATACTCTCAGTTCAAGAGAGATGGTTTCAAATTCCCCTCCTGCTTGTCTTGGAGTGAAGAAGAGCAAAGGAGAAAGGAGAACATCAAAATAAAGCCATACACACAAATCTCAAGGTACATAAGCGATTCGACTTAATATTAGGAAGGCCCAGACTGAAACTTGATAATGGAAACGAAGACACAGCAATATCTTCCTCAAGAAAATAAACATTTGGAGTAAGAAACAGTTTCTTAAAAAAATGTTTATTTGGAAAAGTCAGCCTCTTATACAAGGTCTGCATCTATACTTTCGCTTTGTCAATTACAGTGGTATCTTAAATGCATTGAATATAGTCCATTGAAAGTCTGTATCTTTCTGCCTCAATTTAAAAGATAATTAGATTTAAAAAATATTTACACCTTTCATTCTGGTCCGCCCTCCCTCCTATCCTGATACTGAACCCACTTCTCTACTTTTCCAGTAAGTGAAAGGAGTCACAAAATCCTTACGTATGTATAGAGAGTAAGAATGTGTTCAATCATTCTAAGCATAACATAATTCTCTTTAAGGCCTTCTCAGAATAAAACAATTACTTATTTAAACTCAGCATATTTAGCAACTGCCATCCCAATTTTATCTTTATTGGTTTGCCAAGGACCAAATTTTTCTGGCCCTCATTAATTTTCAAACACTGAGGGGGAAAAAAAAACAAAAACAAGAAACAAAACCACCAAACACACAGACTGAATATCTCACACACAGCTCTAAGCCAGCAGTAGATATAAATGGAACCAGTATGAATCAAAGGGGAAACATTCCAGGGTGGGGGAGATTCCAAGTCTCACAGTTTAACTGAGGTTTTGGGAAAACCTAAGCTGAATTTAGTTGATGTTTAAATGATCTGCCTATGTTTAATTAGATGTGTTGTGTTTACTAAGGAGGCACAAATATATAATTTTGTACATTGTAATACTAACTTTACATGAGAAAAATATTACCAAGTGATTTCAAAAGGGGGAGTGATCTATAGTCACTCAAAATGTGTCTTAAACGGAGGAGTAAAAGTAATAATTTAATGAAAACAATCCTTAAGCACTGGGCTTCTAATAAGCATCCTAAGAAAAGGTATCTGAGAGGTGTTGACAAGTACAATGTGGCTAGAGTGGCAACATTTTCCCAATGTTTTGTTTTAAATTTCCTAAATATATAGCTAACAGGCACGTATGCCAGGCAATTATTGATGCTAGGAAAATATTCTAGTCAGCATTTATAAACTTTCAACTTTTAACCAATTATTTCTATTCTTAAGTCTTCCAGTGACAATCTCTGATGATACCTTACAAATAACAATGAAGCAGAATTAATTTTTTAGACTTGCCTCAAACTAGTTAGTTGTTATTTTTCCTTTTAACACAATGCTTAAAATAGATGAATTCAGCAGAATGGTTTAAAAAGTTAAGGCTCTCTAGAGAGTTCTAAAGACTAAAACTTAAGGCACATATTATAATCTTCATGACACTGTTAAAAGCTAAGATTAAAATAAAATAAAACAAAAAACCTACTTCCTCTCTCATCCTTTGCTAACCACTCCCTCCCCAAAACATATGGCATTTTTAATTCAGGCTATTGGTAGGGAGTGAATCAAAAATCCCATCAATGACACCTAGTATGATTTCCACAGAAACGTCCACCATCTTCATTGAGCACCACTGGTAGATTACAGGCCAGTAGAATATTGTCAAGATATCTTGGGTCACAATCTGCTCCATTTACCCGTAAGCCCAGGGGTTCAGACTGGACTTTCTTCCTCTTTGGGCCCTCCTTCAGTGCCTTTCTGCTCGGGAGATTCTGCTGCTTTATTAACTTCTTTTAGTTTTTCAACAACATCTATACTGGTCTCCTCTTCTTTACTTTCCTTTTTCTCTGACTCTGCTTTTTGTTCTTTTTCCAGAAGTCGATAATTGATGCCCATACCGATGAAGAGATAGATGCCTGCGACAATTAAGATTGCTCCACAAGACCAGTATGTGTATTTGTAGTCTCCATATATATCATTGAGACGACCTAAAGATGTTTAAAAAAAAAATGATGTAGTTAAAAATAAAGAATACCCCTTTTCCAAATAAAGGTTAAGAATCCACTCACAAAGATGTCAGCCCAGTCTTCAAAGAGCTCACAAATGACAAATCAGTTTAAAAAGGAACAGTTAACGGATCGGTAGGTGGCATGGTGTCTAAGGGCACTGGACTCCCCCACATGGCCGACTATGGTTCGAATCCCAGACCTGGCACCTTCTGTCTCACTCTCTCACTCTGCCTCTCTCTCTCTGGTCAAATGTAAATAAATAAATAAATAAATAAATAAATTTAAAAATTATCTGATCTTCTGTGTATAATGTCTCTTGATTGTCAATGGTCTTCACCTAGAATAAAGTCTCTCAATACAACAGAAAAATTAGCTGCTCAAAAGAGGCTTGGAGTATTATCCAGGGCCATAGAACAGCTCCACTTACCCAGGTCAATGCTCTTTCTCTATCTGCATTCCTCAGATTATTTCTGTAAATACTTGTCTTATGCTAAAAAAAAAAACCATCAGCAACACTGTACCACTATAACTATTCTAAGTTCTTTTTGAGAGGTTTTTACTATAGGGAGCGTGCACTTGCTAGAAAGACAGACAGAGACAGAAAGATAGAAAGCGAGAAATCACCCCCCGGGGGGATGACCATGCTGCAATCCTTTCTCCTCCATTCTCCTTTCGGGATCTTGGGTATGCATGCACATGCGCCTGGCGTGAGTATTCTAAGTTCTTTTTTTTTTTTTTTTTTTTTTGGAGTGTTTCCGTTACGGGGCCGGCGGCCGC
>NW_006159751.1:2911293-2911654 GCF_000334495.1 Tupaia belangeri chinensis
AACCGCGGTCGACTACGTGGGAGTCCAGCGACATAGCCATTACGCCAACTGCTGGTTCCCAGTATTCCAAGTTCTTGATCCTCAAACAGGCAGGATTCTATCATTACGCCATTATACAGATGTAAGAAATGAGGCAAATAATCCCTGTGCTGTAGGATACCTCTCTAATCTAAAGTCAAATAAATTTGGGACATAGCATACTGCATTCGCTTCTATTAGATTTGCAATACACATTAGCATAAGAAAAACACTGCAGGGGGTGCAGGGAGGTAGCCTGGTGGTTAAGGGCACTGGACTCCCTCATGGCCGACTGCGGTTTGAGTCCCAGGCCCGACAGCCTGTTTTCTCACCATTTCTCTCT
>NW_006159751.1:2911685-2942284 GCF_000334495.1 Tupaia belangeri chinensis
CTTTCCTTCTCTGGTAAAATTAAAATAAATAAATAAAAGTTAAATAAAAAAATAATTCTTAAAAACAACAACAAAACTTTGCAGGATTGGATCAGCCAATGGCATTGGTGTTTAAAGTAGCTGGGTCGGGAACCAGCAGTTAGCGTAATGGCTATGTCGCTGGACTCCCTCGTAGTCGACCGCGGTTCGTGTCCTGGACCCGGTGGCTTAAAACTCACGCCGGGCGCGTGTGCGTGCGGGCCCAAGATCCCGAGAGGAGAATGGAGGAGAAGGGATTGCGGCGTGACTATCCCCCCTGGGGGGTGATTTCTCGCTTTCTGTCTCTATGTGTCTCTCTGTCTGTCTGGCGAGCGCACGCGCCCTACAATGAAAATCTCTCCAAAAAAAAAAAAAAAAGTAGCTGGGTCCTACATAGCCAACTGTCTTGGACTCAGCAACTTGAAAAACACGTTGAGTGTGAGTGTATGCATGCCCCAAATCAAGAGGAGACTAGAGAAGGGACTGTGGCATGGTCATTCCCCTCTGCGGAGGGATTTCTTGCCTCCCCACTCTCTCTGGTGAGCGCCTGCACTCTATAGCAAAACTAAACAACAACAACAAAAAAAATTTTTTGCGGGGGCAGGAGGGAGGTCAAGAAACTTACTTATCATGGTGTTTCCACAGGATTTTTTTGGCCATGAAATCTTTCTTCTAGTAAACCTTATTAGTATCTCATCAAACTACTGGGTCATTGGGAAAGTTATGACAAATTTTTGCACAGAAAAATGTGTCATGATTTTTCTGACAATTCAGTATCTCCATGAATAGACTCTGGAAAACTCTATTCTACACATAATATAATCAATGTGACCAAGTCAATTGGTATCTAACTCCAGGGCATCACAAGCCTCTTTCATGTACCTGGCTGTTAGGCCCTGAGGATATAGGTAAGCAAAGAAAATAACACCCACAGTTCAACAAGAGAGATGTTCACCAGATAATCTGCAAACAGAGACAAGTGCTGTGAGGTTTTGAAAGCAGAAGTTGGGGGTTGGGATTGGTAAGTGGCTCAGGAACTTTCCTTAAAGTGATAAGCTAAGCTGAAACTTTCAGGAGGATAGGAGTTATCTAGGAAACTGGAGACAGGAAGAGGATCCAGGCAGAACAGAGCATGCAGAGATGCAGTGTTGAGAGGAGGAAGCACAATGTGTATGAGGGAGGGGAGAAGGGCCCAGTTACTGGAGCAGGAAGGGCAAAAGGCCAGTAGAAGCAACCCAGACAGGCTAGATGCAGGTGTGCTACAGGTAGACCAGTTAGGAGGCTGCAATTAGGAGACAGGCTTTTGGAGGATGGAGAGAAAAATGGGAAGATTAGAAAGAGACTTAGGAGATCTCAAATAGGAAGGTTCCTGGTTCAAGTCTGGCGAGCTCCTTGAGTATGCTGGTCACGCATTTGTCCATGACTGGGGCTGGCTGAGGTTTGCAGGTGGCTCACAGTGTTTTGTGGTATCAAGACCCTATAAGGGATTGTTTTTCTTCTTCTTTTTTTTTCTTTAAGAGAGATTTTTGCTATAGAGCGTGTGAGCTTGCTAGAGAGACAAAAAGCAAGAAATCACTCCCCAGGGGGAAGCCAGGTTGCAAACCCTTCTCGGGATTTTGAGCACACACGCACAAGTGCCTGGCATGAGTTTAAGCCACTGGATCCAGGACTTGAACCGCAGTCAACTATGTGGGAGTCCAGTGACATAACTATTATGCCATCTGCTGGTCCCAGGGGTTGTCTTTCTCTCCCTAGGTCATGGAATAAAATAAACTTTTAAAAAAGTCAGCTGTAGATCTTCTTCCTTATTATGAACACTTACTAACTGTCCAAATAGAAATTCAAAAACGTATGAGTCACATCCCGAAGAAAGGTCCAATTCTTGGGTATTTTTGTTTTTGTTTTTAGAAATAATTTCCTGTAAGGCAGACATGCTTGCCAGTACAGAGAGGGGGACAGAAAGTGAGAAAGCACCTCCCTCAGGGGTAAGAGCCATGCCACAATCTCTTCTCCTCCATTCTCCTCTCAAGACATTAGCCACATATACACAAGCGCCTGGTGTGTTTTTCAAGCCGAGTCCAGGACTGGAACTATGCAGTCAGCCATGTGGGACCCAGCCTCTTTAACCACCAAACTACTAGCTGACCCACGGTCAAATTACTTTTAAACTAAATATTATCTGTTGATATTATTTGCTATTCATTTAAAAGATAAAAGTATTTAGTAAAATAGTTTTAGAAAATAGTTTCCAAATTATTTACATATTGACCTACTAGCTATATTATCTTAACAAAATTATTGTGCCTTTTGAAGCTTTTTACTTCTTCATTTATGAAATGGGGACTGAAAGAGTCCTACTCTATATAGCCTTGTGAGATCCACGTGATATGTAAGTGGTTAGTACAATCCTTGCTACACTGTGAGCACATCTAGTAACTATTATATTATTACTGCTGAAATGAACTACATTATTTTAGGTTTTTGCCACAGGGCACATGCACTCACCAGACAAAGAAATGGAAAATGAGAAATCACCCCCAGAGAGGATGGCCACACCACAATCCCTTCTCTTCCATTCTTTCAGGATTTTTGATATGCATGCACACACGTGCAGCATGATTCCCAAACCAGTGGGTTCAGGAATTGAACCACAGTCAGCCATGTAGAAATCCAGTGTCTTAACCACCATGCTAGCTGCTGGCTCCATGAACTCCATTATTAAAATGAAATCACTACCAGTACTTTAAAAGTGGAGTTGTTTTTCTTCATAAGCATGTGAGTTTATTTATTTTGTTTAATCTGTTAGAAAGTACATGAACCCAGTGAGAAAGATGGAGAGGCTGGGAGGAGGGAGAGAGAGAGAGAGAGAAAGCACCTCCCATGAGGCAAGGTTACAACACAATCTCTTCTCCCCTCTTTTTGGAATTTTGGGCATGAACACGTATGCACCTGGTGTTTCTTTAAGCCACCAGATCTGGGACTTGAACTGCACACTTGGCCATATAGCATCTAACCACCTTAACCACGGGTAGGTCCAGTTTTTTTTTGTTGTTTTTTTTTTTGGGTGGTGGTGGTGGTGGTGGTGGTGCTATAAGGTGCATGTGCTCACCAGAGGAGGTAGGGAGGGACAAAGAGAGAAAGCATCTCCTGGGAGAAAGGCCACATCACCATCCCTTTTCCTCCATGCTCTTGGGATTTTGGGCACGCGAGCACACTCATGTACACAATAGTATAACTTTTCTTTCTTTCTTTTTTTTTTTTTGAAGAGGGTTTTGCTATAGGGCATGTGCGCTCCAGAAAGCCAGAAAGAGACAGAGAGACAGAAGCGAGAAAGCACTCCCAGTGGATGGCCATGCCACAATCCCTTCTCCATTCTCCTCTTGGGATCTTGGGCACGCACGCACATGCACCTGGCGTGAGTTTAAGCCACCAGGTCCGGGACTCGAACCGTGGTTGACTACATGGGAGTCCACAACATAGCCATTATGCCAACTGCTGGTCCCCACAATGGTGTGTGCTTCAAGCCAAGGGGTCTGGAACTTGCACCACATAGTCATCCATGTGGGATCCAGCTGCCTAACCACGATGCTACCAGCTGATCTGCAATATCTGATTCCTTTTCAGACTGATGGTTCAATTTATTCAATTCTGCAAGTATCTGTGCACTCATGTTGTGCCAAGCACTGTTACAGCACTGATGATGCAGAATGAGAAAGCCGTGCTTTTTGGTATCAGATAGCTCACCAATTTCTGCTTTCTATCCCCTTCCCAATGGTACATGCTTGTTTCATGGTAATGGAACCAGAGGTAAGAAGACATACTATACCTAAAAGCGGTGGCCCCAGGAGGACAGGACAGCATTCCACAATGGTCACCAGTCCCACGGCGCTGGAGAACCTCTGGGGTCCAATGAGGTCCATCAGTGTTTCAAACAACACTGAGCTGAGCCACCCAAAGGCAAATCCGAAGAATCCAGCGTAGATGCAGAACCCGATGTAGCTGGTGGATAAAGGTGCTAGCAAATGACACACTCCATTTGCAATAACAGAAGCAGCAAAGAAATACTGAACTCGAGGTCTGATCCACTTTGTGTTGGCTACAAGTCCCATAGATGGTCTGGCTACCATGTCAACAAAAGCCAGGATGGAAAGAAGAAAGGCAGACTTCTCACTAGAATAATGCTTACTCTTGCCATAATTACTAAGAAAGACCAAAGGTGAAAAGAGTCCGAAAAACATGAGCACATTTCCAGAGAGGTATAGCAAAAAGCCTCTGTGGGTAAACAGAGTTAAGTCCAGGAATTTATTAATTGTTTGGAAGACTGATTGTTTCTCCTTTTTGGGGTTTCCTCCAATAAGATCTGTGTTTGCATCACTTCCACTTTTAGTCGCATCAGATTTTCCAGCTTCCTGAAAAGATTCTTTAGCTTTAACTTTCCTTGGCTTGGTTGGCTTAGGCCCTATGGGTCGCATTAGGGCTCCAGCTACACAACAATTTAGCAGGAAGCCCCCAAGAATTAGGAAGCTTCCTCTCCAGCCAAAGATACCAAAGAAAGCCTGATTGAGAGGGGCCAGCGTAGAGAGGAACACAGGGCTGCCTGCCATGGCCAGCCCATTGGCCAGTGGTCTTCTCTTGTAGAAATACTTGCCGATCATGGTCAGAGCTGGATTCAAGTTGAAGGCAAGCCCAAGACCTGAGGAAGAGGGGGAAAAAAATCAAATACTAGAATAAGTATCAGAAATATCTCTGAAATTACTTACTCAAAGAAACTAAAATAAGAAGTATAAAAATAGAAAGGAGACAAAAATCATCATTATTAGAGGAAGTATTGTATAATAGCTTAAAGCATGGTTCTAAAACACAATATGGGCATAAATCAGAGCATCACTACTTGTTGGCTCTGTGATCTTAGACACGTGGACCTTCCTATGACTGTTTGCTAATGTGCAAAACAGACACAGGGCACTGCTATGAGGAAAAAAATATTTGCAAAGCACTTAGAACAGTGCCCAACATTTACTAGGCACTCGATAAATGTTATTTTTATTATTGTTGTTTTATTATTTGAAGATGAATAATTTGTATTTTGTCACATCTAATAAGATCACCTGGACAATTATTATAGCCATGTAAGATCATTAAACAGACTGTTAGCAAATAGAGATAAAACAGATTTACAATAGAAAGTGCAATACAAAATAATCTCTTTTATTATAGCACCAAAAATGAAAACTTTGCAGTTTATGGGATTCACATGAAACTTTCCTGAGAAGTCAGAGAATTAAGAACAATACTCATAAGACCGGCAGATGGTGTAATGGTTACATTGCTGGACTATCACATAGCTGACCACGGTTCAAGTCCCAAACTGGCAGCTTCAAACTTGCGCCAGGAACGTGTGTGTGAGTGCCCAAGACCCCAGGAAGAGAATGGAGAAGGGATTGTGGTATGGCTATCCTCCCTGGGTGGTGATTTCTCACATGCTGAATCCCTCTCTCTCTCTCTCTGGAGAGTGCATGCGCCCTACAGCAAAAATAGCTCAAAAAAAAAAAAATCCCAAAACAAAACAAAAATATAATACTCACACAAAATTTTGGGAAAATAATACACAACACTATCAAGAGGTCAAGGCAACCCAAACCAATGCGCCCATTTAATGTGATTCCAGTAAAAATGTTTGTGGATTTTGAGATGAGGTAAAATGGCTCTAAGGCATTCTCAGAGAATAAATACAGAAGAATCTACCACAACATTTTTGGTGATGTAGAGAGAGAAGTGGTACCAACCATAATAAATATTTAGGGACCAGCAGATGGTGTAATGGTTACCGCACTGGACTCCCACATAGTTGACCGTGGTTCAAGTACCAGACCCAGTGGCTTAACTCACACCAGGGGCATGATGCATGCGTGCCCAAGATCCCGAGAGGAATGGAGGAGAAGGGATTGCGGAGTGGCCACCCCACCCCCAACCCCCCGGGGGTGATTTCTCGCTTTCTGTCTCTCTGTTTCTCTCTGTCTTTCTGGCAAGTACACGAGCCCTATAGCAAAAACCTCTCTTAACAACAAACAAAAACAAAACAAAACAAAAAAATAGGTTATTTAAATTGTTTTGTAAAAGCTACAATCTGTAGAACAGTGTGTGTCCTTGTATCAAGAATAGGTAAACACTGATCAATGAAGGTGGACAGAAAGTCCAGAAACCAACCTAAAGTACACCCTCTCTCTCTCTCACACACACACATTTAATGTAAGATAAAAATGGTATTTTAAATTAGTGGAGAAAGAAGAAATTATTTAATCAACATTTCTAATAGAAGTAAATATTCAGGGGACTTCCTAAACGCTATCCCTGACCTCCGCTTGCTCCCTACCATCTATGCTTATTCCATTCCCAGAGGCTTAAACCAACAAAGCAGAGCAGGTGACTCCCCTACTTCAAACTTGGGATAGCTTCCTATCTACATCTTCAACCCAGCCCTTACTTCCTCTGTGCATGAACTCCAGACCACTCATACATGTGCTTTTATTAAGCATTCTAAAGTCTAGGGTCTATGTTCCCTTCATTTTCATAAAGCTGGTTCCTTGTTATTAAGATCTCTGCTTAAAGTCATCTTGTCAGCAAGACTGTCTCAACGAATGCCCAGTCCTCCCCTGTCACAACACTTTAAGGCTTTATGTAGCATTTATTACTACCTGATATTTTTCTTTAAAAACAGAGAAATTATTTATTTAATTCAATCTGTTATTGTTATTATTTTTAATTTGACCAGAGAGAGACAGAAAAAGAGAAAGGAAAGGGGAAAGCAAGCCACCAAGTCCAGAACTCAAACCGTAGTTGGCCATGTGGGAATTCAGCACCTTTAACCACCATGCCACCTGCTGCCCACCCACCCCCCGATATTTTTCTTATTTATTCATAATTTTTGAGTCATACTGTCTCCTCCTATTAAAGAGCATCATTTTGCCTGCCTTGATGCTCGATCTATATTGCCCCTAAAGTGGTTCCTGACATACATGTGGTTTTTGCTCAACAAATATCTCACCTACAGATTAATAATAAATAAACCAACAATTAGGGGCTGGCAGGTGGCATAGAGGTTGGGGGTACTGGATTCCCACAAGACCAACTGGGGTTCAAGTCCTGACCTGATGGGTTGCTTTCTCACTTTCCCTCACTCTCTCTCTGTCTCTCTCTGATCAAACTGGAAATAATAAAGTTAAATATTTTAGATTTTTTAAAAAGAATTATTAATTTAACTTTATTTGCTCATTTATTTATTTTAATTTGACCAGCAAGAGACACACACACACAGAGAAAGAGAGAGAGAGAGAGAGAAAGAGAGAAAGTAAGCCATCAGGTCCAGGACGCGAACTGTGGTTGGCCATGTGGGAGTGTCCTACTTGCTGGTCCCAATATTTTAGATCTTTAATGAGGGGAAAAAGTAAGAAAAGACTGAATATTAAAAATATCTTCAGAGCTAGTCCTGTGGCTTGGTATGTGGGAGTTGGATCTCACATGGACAGCCAAGAAGTTTGAATCCTGGTCCTGGCGGCTTAAAAAGCACTTGTGTGTGTGTGTGTGTGTGTGTGTGTGTGTGCGCGCGCGCACGTGTGTATGCCCCAAATCCCTGACAGAATGGAGAAATGGAAGAGAAGGGATTGTGGTGTGACCACACCCCACTATGGATTCTTTTTCCTTCTTTTTCTACCTCTCCCTGGCAAGGGCATGTGCCCTCTGGCAAGTAAAATTTGTATCTTCAGGGGCCATCCGGTAGCATGGTGGTTAAGGCATTGGACTCTCACATGGCCAACTGCAGTTTGAGTCCTAGGTGAATGTGCATGCATGCCTGAAATCCCAAGAGGAGAATGGAGGAGAAGGGATTACACTATGGCCATTCCCCTGGGGGTGACTTCTCATTTTCCCTCTTCTCTATCTCCTCCAGTTAGCACATGCACCCTATGTAAAAAAAAAAAAAAATAAAAAAAAACTCAAAAAAACCCAAAAAACAACACTAAAAAGTTATATACATACAATAGATTATTATTTAGCCTTAAAAAAAAATGGAATTCTAACACATGCTGAATAAACCTTGATGACATTATGCTGTGAATGAGCCAGTCACATAAATACAAATACCATATGATTCCACCTCTATGAAGTACCTAGAATAGTCAAATTCATTGACAGTGAAAGTAGAATGGTGATTGCCTGAAATTGGGACCAGAAACAATGGGGAGTTACTGTTTAGAGTTTTAGTTTTTTTTTGGAGAGGTTTTTGCTATAGGGTGTGTGCTCTCGCCAGAGAGACAAGAGACAGAAAGCGAGAAATCACCCCCCAGGGGGATGGCCACGCCGCAATCCCTTCTCCTCCATTCTCCTCTCGGGACCTCGGGCACACATGCACACGCACCTGGTGTGAATTTAAGCCACCGGGTCTGGGACTCGAACTGCAGTCAACAACATGGGAGTTCAGTGACACAGCCATTACACTAATAACTGCTGGTCCCCAAAGTTTTAGTTTTGCAAGGTGAAAAGTGCTTGGGAAATGGATGGTGGTAATGGTGATAACAAGGGTAAGCTCTCTCCTGTATTGCTGGCTGACTATAAATGGGCATTACCTTTCTAAAGGACAATTTAGCACATATATATTTAAAAAACACATACAGTAGTTCCATTTCTACAATTTTGTCTTAAGAAAGTACTAATATTTGCAAAGAACTATAACTTAATACTGCTTACTAACAGTAAAAAAAAAAAAAGAAAAATAAAAACTTGAAGCAAACAAAAAGCCCTATCAATAGTTAACAAAGTGACAGATCAGATGAAACTATGATGTGTCTCTATGTGATGGAATAACAGACTTTTTCCCCCCAGAGATTGAGATATTACATACCACAATTCTTAATTATAGGAGAAGATGCTTATAACAGTAGGAAAAAAGAAAAAAACTGGTTATAAAATGTTACGTATAGGGCCAAGTCTATAGTGCACGCAATGGTTAAATGTTATGCATTTGGAACCAGATCCCACAGGGCTGACCATGACTTGAATTCTACATGACTTGAGTTCTATCCCTGGTGGCTTAAAAGACTCTGTGTGTGTGTGTGTGCGTGTGTGTGTGTGTGTGTGTGTGTGTACGTGCACACACTCACATGCACACAGAAACATATATATTCATGCAGGAATCCTGACAGGATGGAGAAGAAAAGGACTGCAGCCTGACCAAACCCCACTGGGGTTGCTTCCCCGCTCTCAAGTGAGAACATGTACTCTCTGGCAATTAAAACAAAAAAGGTTATTCATAACTTGGAGCTGCATGGCTGCACAGAGGTGAAATGCCATCCTCTGCAAGGCCAAGAAGGTTCTGGATTCATGTCTAGTGACCTTCCTGAGTATACTGGGCACACATGTGCCCATGATCTGGGGCTGGCTGAAGGCTGGGTGTGGATCATAGTATGAAGACCTTGTTAGCTATGCTGTCTGTCTTGGTCTCTCTCTCACTCATGGAAAAAATAAATATACTTAAAAAGAAAAGGCCACGCTGCTATTTAGAGTGGCTATACCACTTAAAAAGATTATATAGGGCCAGCAAGAGGAAGCATGTATTTCAAAAAGTTAATAGTGACACTGTTGGTAAAAATATAAATTAGCCATTATGGAAAACAGTGTAGAGGTTTCTCAAAAAACTACAACTAGAACTGTCACAATAGTCAAGATATGGAATCAATCTAAGTGTCTATTAACAGGTAATTAAGGAAAATCCCCTTCTTCCATTTCTCCACCCCATGAGAATTCTAGGCATGTGCTTCAAGCCACTGGAACAGAGATTCGAATTGTGGTCAGCTATGTGGGATCTGGCTCCCTACATACTGCACTTAACCACTGTGCTACAGGGCTGGCCCAACATATACACAATTATAGTCAGAGAAGAGGAATAAGTTCTAGTGTTCTATAGCATGGTAGAGTAACTAGAATTATAATAACTTAGTATATATTTCAGAATAGCTAAAGAGGATTTTAAGTGTTCTCAATACAAAGTAGTAATAAATGATAGAAATACTTAATGCCCTAATTTGATACATTACACATTGGATTCATGTATTGAAAAATCACACCGTGCCCCATTGATATGTATACTTATATGTGGAATACAAATTTTAAAGATCAGCCCTGTAGCTTAATAGTTAGAGAGTCTGATCCCACATGGCTGTGGTTCAAATCCCAGCCCCAGTGGCTAGAAAAACACCAGGCTTGTGTGCATGTGTGCCCCCAAATCCTGAAAGGATGAAGACATGGAGAGAATGGATTTCAGAATGACTATACCCCACTGTGGGGTGTTTTCTCCCATTTTGTCCCTGGAAACAACAACAACAAAAACTTTTAAATGTTATTAGTGATATCCTTTGGATTATAAAGTTATAAGTGATGTTTATCCATTATACTCATCAGCAATCCATTAATTTGCTGATTAATAAAAGAGGGAAGGGACTTAACCAAGTGTATCCAACATTGAAAAAAAATGTTATCAAGACATACTATAATAACTCTTACTTTATGTGTAACATGCTCTTCTGCTCAATAGAAACCTATTCCCCTTGTGAGGAGGTGGTAAGGAGAGAGAATAACCAATATTCATTCTTGTGACAAGGTGAAAAACACATTTACAACACTGTCTGTTCTTAGGAAAATGAATGCAATCATCTCTTTCAATTCATTCCTTCATTCAACAAGCAATACGTACATTTATTTATTTATTTATTTTAGAGAGATTTTACTACAGGGCATGTGAGCTCACTAGAGAGACAGAAAGTGAGAAGTCACCCCCCGGGAGGGATGGCCATGCTGCAATCCCTTCTCCTCCATTCTCCTCTAGGGATCTTGGGCACATATGCACATGCACCCTGTGTGAGTTGAAGACACAGGGTCTGGGATTCAAACCGTGGTTGACTACATGGGAGTCTGGCAATGTAGCCATTACACCATCTGCTAGTCCCTCTCCTCTCGAAGTACTGGGCACGCATGTACATGTGCCCGCCATGAGTTTTAAATCCAGTAGGTCCAGAACTTGAACCATAGCCAGTCATGTAGGAGTCCAGTGATATAACCATTATGCCATCTGCTGGTCCCAATAAATGTGTATTATAGTTGCAATTTCTTTAAAAGTTCGATTTTTCTAGTATCATGTTAATTTATCTACAGTTCTTTAAAATGATAATACAATAATTTCTATGGAGCCAGTGGCAGCACAGCTAGACCCAAGAGAGGGTTCTTGTGTTTGCATATTGGGACCTCCCTGGGCACACCAGGAATGCTTGCTGTGATCCAAGCTAACGGACTGGGGGTGGACGCGGTATTGGAAAACTATTGGCATGCCTCTCTTTCTGTCTCTTGATCAACACCTTTTTCTTGTGAAAGAAAGAAGTAAGACTTCAAAAAGAAAAACCATTTCTAGTGGCCAGCAGGTGGCATGGTGGTTAAAGGCGCTAGACTTTGGCCGACCACGATTTGAGTCCCAGACCTAGTGGCTTGCTTTCTCACTTCCCCTCTCTCTCTCTCACTCTCTCTCTCTCTCTGGTCAAATTAAAAGAAGCAAATGAATAAAGGTAAATAAAGTAATTTTTTAAAAAAAACTTAAGAATCATTTCTGTAAGAAAAAATTTCACTCGGGGTCAGCAGGTGACATAGTGGTTGAGATGAAGGACTCCCACATGGCTGACCACAGCTGAGTCCTGGACCTGGCAACTTGTTTTCTCACTTTCTCTCTCTCTCTCTCACATGAGATCCTGTGCTCTGTAGCAAATTGAAAATAATAATGATAAATAAAATTAAGTAAATAACTTTTAAAGAAAAAGATTTCACTGAAAAGGGCTAGAAGGCAAATGCAAATATCAAATAGCCAGCAATAAATTAATGCTTGAAAACAAATCAGTAGTAACTCACCTCCAATGACTCCGATACACAAGTAAAGCTCCTGAACGGTGTTACAGAAAGAAGCTGCAATCAAGCCACAGCCTGACAAACAGCCTCCAACTATCATCACTGGACGGCTGCCATATTTATTCACCAGGATGCTGCTGATCGGGCCTAGGAGAGAACCAAAAATTTAACAGTGTAAAGGAACTTGCTCCCTTATATCTACATCAAGCATGAATAATAATAAATGACAAGATCTTCTAAATAAACGAGATAATGGTAAAATTATTGTTTTCTACCATTAATTCTGAGTCACAGGTATGTGTACTAGAAAATAAAACTGCTAAAAAAAGGCCAGCTAGTGGGATGGTTAATGCAGCCTGGATTGCATACGGCATCTGGCAGTTAAGAGTCCCTGACCAGGTGGGCTTCAAACATACACCAGGCATGTCTCTGTGTAGATGCCTCAAATCCCAAAATGGGAATGAAGAAGGGAGTGTGGTATGGCTATCCCAGGCAGAGTGCTTTCTCACCCCTGTCCCCCAATCTCTTTCCAGAGAGTTCTCGCACCTTACAGGAAACTTTTTTTTTTTTTTTGAGAGGTTTTTGCTATAGGGCATGAGCACTCGCCAGAAAGGCAGAGAAAGAGAGAGAGAGAAAGTGAGAAATCACTATTGGGGGATGGCCCACACCACAATCCCTTCTCCTCCACTCTCCTCTCAGGATCTTGGGCACACACGCACAAGTGCCCAGCTTGAGTTGAAGCCACTGGGTCCGGGACTCGAACTGTGGTCAACTACATGAGAATCCAGCAACATAGCCATTACACCATCTGCTGGTCCCAACCTTATAGGAAACTTAAAAAGCAGGGACCGGCAGATGGCATTATGTTGCTGGAATCACATGTACTTGACCGGGGTTTCAGTATGAGACCCAGCGGCTTATGTGTCAAAAATCCTGAGAGGAAAATAAAGGAGAATGGATTGCAGTGTGGCCTCCGGGTGATGATTTCTCACTTTCTATCTTTCTGGTGAGTGCATGCACCCTATAGCAAAAAATCTCTCTCAAAAGAAAAAAAAGGTGGGAACCAGCAGTTAGCGTAATGGCTATGTTGCTGGATTCTCATGTAGTTGACCACAGTTCGAGTCCCGGACCCAGTGGCTTAAAACTCGCGCCGGGTGCGTGTGCGTGTGTGCCCAAGATCCCGAGAGGAGAATGGAGGAGAAGGGATTGTGGCATGACCATCCCCTCTGGGGGGTGATTTCTCGCTTTCTGTCTCTATGTCTCTCTCCATCTGTCTGGCGAGCGCACGCGCCCTATAGTGAAAACCCTCTCAAAAAAAAAAAAAAAAGGTGCAAAATATTATTAATTGTGCATGTTCCACAATCAGAAATACAGTAAACTTACTCAAATAAAAAAGATCTAAGTATATCCTTTAATCTCTCTTTTTTAAGGCAAGACAGGCTGAAAACACTTTGTTAATGAATGTTCACAAGGTTCTTGATGTATCTAGGATATGATTAACACTTATTTAGTTTGTTTTCATTTTGACAGGCACACAAATATAAGATTTGTGGACACATTTCGATAGGTTTTTGATTATAGAGCATTATTCATATATTACCAAAATGTGATCTGTATCATATTTTTAAAGAAGAAAGAAAGCACAGAACCCTTGTCAACGGCTTCAGGAATTTTTTCTTTGTAGTAAAAATGACAATCAATGATGCTGCTCTGAAGAGACCAGAAGAGTGGAGAGGCAGAACAAATCACTGAATACCTTTTTTTTTGAGAGAAATTTTTGCTATGGGGCGTGTGTGCTCATTAGAGAGACAGAAGAGACAGAAAGCAAGAAATCACCCCCCCCACGGGGAGATGGCCACACTGCAATCTCTTCTCCTCCACTCTCTACTTGGAATTTTGGGCACACACGCACGTGTGCCTGGAGTTTTAAGCCACCGGGTTCGGGACTCAAACTGTGGGTGACTACGTGGGAGTCCAGTAATTTAACCATTATGCCATCTGCTGGTCCCAATCATTGACTATCTTTTATTTATTTATTTTTTTGAGATGTTTTTGCTATACGGCGTGTGTGCTTGCCAGAAGGACAGAGAAAGACAAAGAGAGAGAAAGCAAGAAATCACCCTCCTGGGGGCTGGCCACGTTGCAATACCTTCTCCTCCATGGATCTGGGGCATGCACGCACACATGTCTGGCATGAGTGTAAGTCACCGGGTCCAGGACTCGAACTGCACTCGACTACATGGGGGTCCAGCAACATAACCATTACGCCAACTGCTGGCCCCCCAATTATTGAATATCTTAAATAGGAAGTTGCTCTACTTAAGGAGACAACAATTTCGTAGGCAATTTTAAGAGAAGAAACTTTGAGTTGAAAATGCTAAATTGGGCCAGCAGGTGGCGTGATGGCTAAGGTGTTGAACTCCCACATGGATGACCGTGGTTCAAGCCCGACTTGGCAGCTTGAAAATCATGCTAGGCATATGTGTGTGCGTGCCCAAAAATCCCAGGAGGAGAATGGAGAAGGGACTGTGGCATGGCGATCTCTCCAATCACTTTCTCTCTTACCGTCTCTGCCACTCTGGTGATCACACACTCCTTATGGCAAAAACCTTAAAAAAGAAAATGTTAAACAAAGAAGAGAAATGGAACTAAAATAAAAGTTAATTCAGGCAGAAAATTAAAATGGAGTGAAAAATATCATGCCTACCTAGCATTCCACCGCAATCTAATTATTTGCACTATAGAGCATTAATACAGAAGGATAGAAGGAAAAGATTTGATGCTGGAACTTGCAAAAGACCCATCACATTTCTCTACTATTAACAGCAAATTCTGACCTTATTCTGTTTATTTCTTAGCCCTCTAAAAGGTAGCAAATATATTTTTAACACCATATACTGTATTTACATATTCATAATATACTAATGATCCTATACTGGCATGTTCTATTTCCATAAATACAGAAATTTCTAGTTACATATTTTGTCCCAAAGTTGTAAGATTTGCCCCAGGAAATCCTAACTCAAATTATGGTTCTACCCCTTTCTTCCCTTTGGGCACGTTTTTTATTTATTTATTTTTTTTAAATTGAGGTTTTTGTTATAGGGCACTTGCTCTAGCAGTAGAAACAGAGGTGAGAAATCAGCCCCAGGGAGGATGGCCACTCCACAATCCCCTCTCCTCATTCTTCTCTTGGGATTTTGGGCACACACGCATGTGCCTAGTGTGAGTTTTAAGCTGCTGGGTCTAGGACTCAAACTGCAGTCGACTAACGTGCGAGTCCAGTGATATAACCATTACACCATATGCTAGTCCTCACATTCTTCACTGTTTCTTAGAGGTCATCTAACTTCTAGAGATGTTAAAAAGATTAAAAAAAAAAAAAAAAAGGCTAGCCTCTGTGACATAGCAGTAGTGCAGTACCCTGGGGTAAGGCTGGAAGCCGTATGATGGCTTGAGTTCCTCAGGTCAGCCTGAAAACATAGCAGGTATGTGCACAGACGCTCAAGATCCTGAGAACCTGGAGGGCTAGGGAAAAGGATCATGGCGGGATAAGACCCTGTGGGGATGCTTTCTCTTTCATGTGTTCATATTCATGCTGTTATTAAAAAAAATAAACTATTAGATGGGGTATGTTTAGTAGAGCCTCAATAAGCACTGGTAGCAGTAATGACGACACAAGTACGCATGCTTATTTTGCTTTCATGCACCTTCCTGCTCTCTCCATCTTCATAAATCTAGATGTCATTAAGGCATGTTCATATGCAGATAATAAGTATACAGGAAGTAAAAAAAGCTTTGGATTATCCCTGTGTTTTGGGGAACCAAATCTCCCTAACAGGCTGGGTCAAGAACTGGCTGACGGGAGAGACTTCGACCTCAACCCAGGATATGTAAAAAGCAGTTTTCATTGCTACCCTCTAAGTCACTACTATGACCTAAATGTTAGTGTTCTCCCAAAATTCATGTCAAAACCCAACCACAATGCAGTATTATTAGTAGGTAATGGGATCACCAAAGCTATTGGGATCAGTCCCATCATAAAAGAGGTATAAGGGGCCTCCGGGTAAAGGGAAGAAGATTACACATGTTTGACTGCACCGTTAAAATCCTGGTCTGGGTGGCTTGAAAAAAAATGTCAAGTACATGTGCATACATGCTTAAAATCCTGCAAGGATGGAAAAAGGTGAGAAGTTACCATGCCCTACTAGGGAGTGCTTTCTCTCTCTCTCTGAAGCATTTATGTCCTCTGGCAATTAAAAAAAAAAAAGCCAAAAAAAAGAGGCTATGGGAGCTTATCATCCATTATGCTAAGTGATGACATACCTAGATGGAACTTTCTAGGTTCCATCAATGAGGAACAGGCTCTCAGCAGACAGATTCTGCTGTGATTTTGAACTTTCTAGCATCTACTACTGACAATAAATGCCTAACGTTTGTAAGTTACTTAGTCTAAGGCATTTTTTTAAGCAGTTAGCATAGCTACTTCATGCAAATATTAGGTCACTGGTAATGTGAAAATGAGTTTACAGCTTGTGTAAATTGAAAGAACTGAATAGTGAAAGCATTTTTGGAGATATTTCCATATAAATTAGTCATGAGATTTTGTACAGTCAGAACTACAAAGATCAATACTGCCACACTATTTACTCTGTGAGGTAGAAGTTAAGGCTACAAATTTTGTAGTATTTGAACTTCCAAATCAGGACTGTTAAGATGACTGAAAATATAAAAAAAAAATTTCATGTTTTAAAAAAGAAAAAGGGGCCAGTGATGAAGGCACTGGACTCCCACATGGTCAATGATGATTTGAGTCCAAGACCCAGCAGCTCAAAAATCCAGCAGCATACCCAAAATCCCAGGAGGAGAATGGAAGAGAAGGGACTGTGGCATGGCCATCCCCATGGAAGGTGATGTCTCATTTTCCCTCTCACTGTATCTCTGTCTCTCTCCAGCAAGTGCACATGCCCTATGGCAAAAACCTTTAAAAGGGAGTAGGGAGCAGCAGGTGATATGGTGGTTAAGGTGCTGGACTCTATATAGGCAACTGTGGTTCAAGTTCCAGACCTGGAAGGTTGCTTTCTCACTTTCTCTCTCTGGTGAGTACACATATCCTATAAGCAAAACTGAAGAATAAAAATAAGTAAAATTAAATAATTCTTTTTTTGGGGGGAGAGGGTGCTATAGGGTGCATGTGCTCACCAGAAAGACAGAAAGCAACAAATCACCCCCCAGGGGGAATGGCCACGCCGCAATCCCTTCTCCTCCATTCTCTTCTTGGGATCCTGGGCAAGCACACACACATGCACCCAGTGTGAGTTTAAGCCACCGGGTCCTGGACTCAAACTGTGGTCGACTATATGCGGGTCCAGTGACATAGCCGTTACACCAACTGCTGGTCCCGAAATTAATTCTTTAAAAAACCTCCTTTTGATGGGAACCAGCAGTTAGCGTAGTGGCTACGTCACTGGACTCCCATATAGTCGACCGCGGTTCGCGTCCCGGACCTGGTGGCTTAAAACTCACGTCGGGCGTGTGTGTGTGCGTGCCCAAGATCCCGAGAGAATGGAGGAGAAGGGATTGCGGTGTGACCATCCCCCCTGGGGGGTGATTTCTCACTTTCTGTCTCTATGTCTCTCTCTGTCTGGCGAGTGCACGTGCCCTATAGTGAAAAACCTCTCCTAAATAAATAAATAAATAAATAAATAAATAAAACCTCCTTTTGAGAGACTAGCAGCTGGCAGAATGGCTATTGTCGCTGTATTCCCATATAGTGGACTGCGGTTTGAGTCCCGGACCCGGTGGCTTAAACTCACACCGGGCACATGTGCATGTGTGCTCAGAAGCCCAAGAGGAGAATGGAGGAGAAGGGATTGCGGTGTGACCATCCCCCCTGGGGGGTGATTTCTCACTTTCTGTCTCTATGTCTCTCTCTGTCTGGCGAGTGCACGTGCCCTATAGCAAAAACCTCTCCAAAAAACAAACAACAATAACAAAAAAACACCTCTTTTCTAGGCCAGCAGGTAGCATGGCAGTTAAGATGCTGGATACTCTATAGCTGACCATGGTTTGAGTCCCAGACCTGGTGGCTTGCTTTCTCACTTTCCTTCTCTCTGTGTTGTCTTTCTCTGGTCAAATGAAAATAAATGAATGAATAAATAAAATTGAATAAGTAATTATTATATTTATAAATATTATAATTGAATAAGTAATTATAATATTTATAAAAATATTTATTTAATTTCATTTATTAATTCATTTTCATTTGGCTACAGAGAAAGAGAGAGAGAGGGCAAGTGAAAAAGCACATCAACAGATCCGGGACTTGAACTGTGATCGGCCATGTGGAAGTGTCCAGCGCCTTAACCAACCACACCACTTGCTGGTCCCCTAAATAATTCTTTTTTTAAAAAAAAATAAAATAAAACACACAAAAAAACCTGCTTTCTGAAAAATATACTTACTTGCACTCTAACAACCATCCGTACTTATTATCTATGACCCAAAGGACTAAAAGAGAAATCATTCAAAACTTGAAATATATTAGTGTTCGGAATGTGGTCTAAGTGCATAAGTAAAAGCATTATGACAGTTGTGAAAGTGATATATTTTTTTCTTTAGAGGTTTTTGTCTTAGGGCACGTGCATTCACTGGAGAGAGAGAGAGACAGTGAGAGGGAAAGTGATCAATCACTGCCCCAAAGGTATGACTGGGATCTTGGCCATGCACACACACGCACCTGGTAAGAGTTTCTTTTTATACTTTTTTTCAGAAAATTATTTTAATAGTTACAAAACTTTTTTTTTTAACAGAATCAATATAAAGTGGCAATTTATTTCTCCATAATTATCAGAATTATTCTTATTTAAGGTCTTGGCTAAGTGGGGCTGAAATTAACAAAAAGTCTTGGACTGTTGGCTCAGTAATCCTAGGAAGACCACCTGTTGATATCTGTCATGCTTAGCTTTTATAAGATGACCAGGTCCTTTAAAAAAAAGTTTCTTTCTTTTTTTATTCATTCTTTGGAGGCTTAAAGTGAATTCAGAAGTATTCATTAAATACCTTCCAGCTTCTGTCATTTAGCACTTCTCCAACATTCAGTTCTGATTACATCCATTTCAACCTTGTCTGCTCTTTTCCAAGTTGCTTTACTAATGCTGAATCATCCAAATTCTTTTCTCTCTCTTCTTGGAGGCTTTTTACTACTCCTGAGGTCTGGACTATACAGTTTTTATGATTCTGTCCCTACTGGCATGAGCTGCCATCAAAGACTCATAAAGTTGTGTACAGGTTTGGCTGGCACCAATTTTCCCTGCAAACGAAGTTGCTGGAACAGTAGTGTTTAATTCATGTACTATTTTGTCATCAACTGTCCTCATCACATTGAGTAATTCCTGGAACTCGGCGAACTCTTCGCAGTTCACATTGCCACTGGGTGCTGCCATACTGGACCACCTGGTGTGAGTTTCAAGCCACCAGGTTCAGGATTCAAACTGCATTTAATCATGTGGGAGTCCAGTGACATGACTGCTCCGCCATCTGCTGGCCCCATTTCTCAAGAGAAAGAGTACTCAGAAGCCAATCAAAATAAAATAACCTGTTTGGTAAAAAAATCTGCTACAAGATTCATGACAGGCAATTTGTCCTTTAGACTATTTCAGGAAGGATGGCCTTAATTAGCTATAATTAAAAATAGAGAAGAAAATAGTTTATAGGCGTACTATAACACGAACTCAGAAATGTGCCAGTTATCTCACTAACTGGGTAAGGACAAAGAAGGAACTGTTTCCCCAAATAAAGTGTCATGTGCAATTAGCACAACTGACATCATTTACTTGATGCAAAATGCAAGTGGCTCTCAAGCTCTTTGGCAGCTCAGAATAATGACATGTAAGCCTCTGGTTTGTAGTCAGCTTAAGATATACTGAACACCCAGAGTACCTCTGGATAATACTTATACCAATTTCTTTAAGTCATCGTAATCAAAACATGATCAGAAATCCTGGCAAATTGGAGTTCAAAGCCTGCAAATTATTGGCTCTCAGAAGCCAGATAATGTCTAATGTACTTTTCAGTATCTTTGAACTTTTTAAAAAATAAGTACTGCAGCTTAGCACTTGGGTTCCTCACAAATATATTTAATTTGGCATGGTGGTTAAGGTGTTGTATCCCACATGGCTGAATCAGCAGTTCAAGTCCTGGACCTGGTGGCTTAAAAAAAAATTCTGGGCGTGTGTGTGCCTATCCAAAATCCAGAGAGGAGAACAGAAAAGGGATTTTGGCATGGTCATCCACCCTCAGGGGTGAATTCTCACTTTTCCTCTCACTCTGCCTCTCTCCAGCAAGCGCATATGTCCTATGGGGAAAGAAAAAAATTTAATAGACAAAACAGATGTAAATTCAAAAGTAAAAGGCACAAAATGATACTCAGTGGAAAAAATAAGTCTTCCCCTCCCTATTTCCAGTCATCCAGTTTCTCTCCCCAAGATAACCAGTTAACTGTATCTTCTGTGCAATTTAATTATGTGATTATGATGAACTACTTACTCCTGTTTTACAAGCTTACACTACTATTGTCTCAAAAATATTATAAACTTCTCAAAGGAAGGAATCAGTATTGGTGCTCTCATCACTCACAATACATAGTCCAGTGCTGAATATATTCATAGGGCTAAAGAGGTATTGGTTAAATATGCCAATATTCCAACTCTGCAGCCTAAGTAAGGCTCAGCTATTTACGGTTGCAATGTAGAATCCTCACATTGGCTATTAAGAAGCCACATGTGAGAATAATCTGAGGCATTAAATTGCCTCCCCAAACAAGATTAACAGAAGTGAAAGTTTGGTTAAATAAGCAGTGCAAGACACTCAATCTCAGGAAATACATTGTATTTTAAGTATGTAGGTTTAACTTTTAAGTGCTAAATTGTGGTAATTGTGGTATTAAAACAAGTCGTAATTTAAATGATGTTAAGTAAGCAACTTCCTTCATAGTATGCCAAAAAGGAAAGAAAACAGAGGGAAAGAAATGATAAAACTCAAATTTACAGTTCAGCTGAAATGCTTTTGGGACTCAACATACAAGGAATAAGGGGAGGCTTAACTTAGTTCTTTAATTCTAACACCATGAAAATAGTTGGCCCAAAACTTTGTGAACTATGCTATTCGGGTCTGCCTGATTTATTTGAATTCTTCCAACATCAATTTTCAAAAATTAATTATTTATTTACATTTTCAGAGTCTAGCAGAGAGTAACAAGAAAACCAGTTGTGCACACATCATTTTCATTAGTTTTTAAGCTCAAAATTACTTGAGCTGGAAGAAATGAGTGCTCCTCACAATCTCATTTTTGCTTCAGAATACTACAGTCGAACAAATAAGGTAAGAGTTGCTGTTGCTATCACAAATGAACAATGTGATTCGAAACACAAACCTTTAAGAAATAATATTTCAAAGCATCTAACTGAATAAAACATTTTCTGAAAACTTAATAAAGAAACTCTAGCCACTTAATGAAATGTAAAGAGGTCGTCTCTGGGGGTACTTACCTCCACCATACATGACCGCTAACATGATGGAGGAAATCCACGACACTTCGCTAGTGCTGGCATTGAATATACCTTCAATTTCTTTGAAGAACACAGTAATGGATTTGGCAAAGGCATATGAAAAGCCGATGGAAATGAAAGCTCCAACTACTACTGCCCACCCCCAGCCTCCATCTGGGGGGGTATATCCTACTGGACCTCCAACTGCTGGTGGCATTTTATGTGTAGATGAATTCCAATATTCAGCTCAAATCCAAATATCTGAAAGATATAAAGTCAAAACAGTACGTCAACAATAAAGCACCTCTGTAAAAGCGCTTTGTGTAGTAAAGTAAATGTTTTTTGGTCTTTGTCCCCAGTTCTTGGCACAGAGTTCCTAAATCCCTTCCCATTTTCGGAGGGATAAGAGTGAAGGGAGCATCTTTTAAATACTTTTTTTGTAAAGTTTTCCCATTTCTTCCATAAAAGAAAGACAGCACTGCCCAATAGGTCTCTGATTCTACGATCCACCCGTACCTTGCCCCAAACCAAAGGCACATGCACACCTAGGCCACTCAGGGAGGTTCCCAGACATGAACCTGAGACCCTCCCACGTGGGTTAGCCTTATAGTGTCACATACACCACTGTGCCATGGTCCAGCCATCTTTTAAGTAATATTTGGTTTTTGAACAGAGTTCCTAAAACTTTCTAAGTGATGTAAGAGGTTTTTTGATTGTTTGCTTTTGAATTTTCCAGAGGGTATGTGCCTGCGCTAGAGAGGCAGAAAGGAAAAATGAGACCCCCGCCCCCCGTGAGGGGTGGTCACACACCGCAATCTTTTCTTCCTCCTGTTGGAATTTTGGGCAAGCATGCACATGTGCCCATTGTGTTTCTCAAGATGCCAGGTCTGGGTGTTGAACTGGGCAGCTGATCACATGAAATCTAGCTGCCTCAAACACCAGGCACCTGGCAGTTTTTTTTTGCCAGACAGCATGTGCACTCCAGGGAAAGATCAAAGGAAAAGTCAAAAAGTACCCTGGAATGGTCACACATGACCTCATCTCCATTTCTCCCTTTCAGGATTTTGGGCATATAGGCACTCATGCTTAGCATGTTTCTCAAATTGCTGGGTCTGGAACTTGAATCATGTAGTCAGCAATGTTTTATTTAAGCCAACTTCCACCCTGTGTCATAACTTGTCTTGTATATTTGCGTGTCCATTTCAGATTACCTCCACTCATACTATATTCCAGCAATAAACACAGGTTAGAGATGACAAGTTCACTCTTGACTACTATGTTCTGTAGTCTGAGACACACATCTTAGCTTCATAACAATTGCTATTGTTAGGAGCTAACTCCTAAATACTGCTTCTTCCAAATGATCTGAACATTTCAAATACAACACTTTGAATACAATACAACACTGGATGTTGCAGGAGTAGGAAGAAATAGCTTCATATGTGCATGTCCCAAATATCAATGGATGGGAAAATGGGAAGAGAAAGAATTATGACATGACCATGCCCCATGAGGGGAGCTTTCACCCTCTTTATCTGTCTCTCTGGCAAACACACACACCCTTTGACAATTAAAAAAACTGGTGAGGGACCGGCAGTTAGCATAATGGCTATGCCACTGAACTCCCCTGTAGTCGACTGCGGTTTGAGTCTCGGACCCGGTGGCTTGAACTGGGTGCGTGTGCATGCGTGCCCAAGATCCTGAGAGGAGAATGGAGGAGAAGGGATTGCGGCATGGCCATCCCTCCCAGGGGGTGATTTCTCGTTTTCTGCCTCTCTTTCTGGCGAGCGCAAGCACCCTATAGCAAAAACCTCTTAAAAAACAAACAAACAAAACCAACAAACAAAAAACTGGTGAATTTTACTGTACGTAAATTATACTTCAATAAAGCCAATAGAGGGACCAGCAGTTGGCGTAATGGCTATGTCACTGGACTCCCCTGTAGTCAACCATAATTCGAGTTCCGGATCTGTGGCTTATACTCATGCTGGGCATGTATGCGTGCGTGTCCAAGATCCCAAGAGGAGAATGGAGAAGGGAGTATGGCATGGCCATCTTCCTGGTGGGGGGGATTTCTCTCTTTCTGTCTCTGTATTTCTGGCAAATGCACGCGCCCTATAGCAAAAACCTCTTAAAAATAAATAAATAAATAAATAAATAAATAATGCCAATAGAAAAGAATAATTTCAAGAACTGCAACAAAGGAGATACAATCTGTTCTGTGCCACCAAGGAGACAACAGAGGCACAAGGAATGCAAATTACTGTCTTGGATATGTGGATGGTTAAAAGACAGGGGAAAAGGCAGAAAGAGGACAAAGAAAAGGATGAAGAAGATGGAAGACTTTTCTGAAAATTCACAACTACAGGCCTGGAGTGAACTGAAGCTTGGCGGGGCATTGTCAGTGGGAAAACTCTGTTGTTCTTCCAGAGATGTACTATGTTTGACTTTGCTAGCAAAGATTTCTCACAGACAAAGACCTGTCAAACAAGCTCACAATCTAAAATTCAGAATACATCGAGTCAATTAACCATGAATACAAGTAAAGCCAATCTAACAGTGGGATTAGACACTCAAGAACCACAGATTCTAGAATATGAATATTTAAATGATCAAAGTCATGAAGGCATTAAACATACTAGGATAAAAGATACTATCCCAAAAGACTAATGTCCAGCAAAAGAAAACATGATTTCTTAGTTTGATGAAACAAAGGGGGGGAAAAAAACACACCTTTAAAAGCAGCCACAAGGGACCAGCGGTTAGCGTAATTTCTATGTTGCTGGACTCCTACGTAGTCAACCGTGGTTCAAGTCCCAGACCCAGTGGCTTAAACTCATGCTGGGCGCGTGTGCGGGTGTGCCCAAGATCCCGAGAGGAGAATGGAGGAGAAGGTATTGCGGCGTGGCCATCCCCCCTGGGGGGGTGATTTCTCGCTTTCTGTCTCTCTGTCTCTCTGTCTTTCTGACAAACACATGTGCCCTATAGCAAAAACCTTCCCAAAAAAAGAAAAAAGAAAAAAAAAGCAACCACAGAAGATATAGTTTACACAACTAACAGATAATCATGCTGACAAAACAGATTTCTCATCGATTTTGAAAAATTCTCCCCTACTCTGGTCTGAGAAGTATTTCATGTTGGGCAAAGTCTTTTTACAAGCAAAATGATAAATAGCGATGGAATGTTTTAAAAAAACGGGAATAATAATAATAATCTGGAAAAAATAATGAAAAGTTATTGGATGATGATGATAGGGAAAAAGAAATGTAATACACTGTAAAGTTATATTTGATTCAATGTAATATAAACAAGACTATGATAATAATAAATAACTTTTAAAAAAAATTCTCCCCTACTGTATCTTCAAAAGTTGCTTCTTCCCTATTGTCTCTTTCTACCCCTCTGAGACTCCAACAATTAGATCTTCTTTGGATCCTTCTACAATATCTACTCTCCCTTCTGATTTTCTTCTTTTCCTTTTTTTAGTTTTTTTTTTTTTTTTTTGCTAAAGGGTACTTGTGTTCACCCAAGAGACAGAGAGAAAGGGAAAGTGAGATAGCAAACCCCCAAGGGGGACAGCCGTGCAGCAATCCCTTCTACTCCATTCTCTTAAGATACTGGGGACACACACATGACTGTCGTGTTTCTTCTCTTTTTTAAAGAATTATTTCACTTAATTTTATTTATCCATTTATTTATTTATCTATTTTTAAATTTGACCAGAGAGGGACAGAGAGAAAGTGAGAAGGCAAGTTGCTAGATCCGGGACTTAAACCACAGTCAGCCATGTGGTAGTCCAGCATTCTTAACTCCCACGCCACCTGCTGGCCCCGCGACTGTTGTGTCTTTCAAACGACCAGGTTCAGGACTTTAACCCACACAGTAAGCCATATGGGATCCAGCCACCCTAACCACCATACCATTGACTGGCCCCTGAATTTCCTATTTTCCATCCTTTGGCTATTCTATACTTCACTCCAGATGTTTTTTTCTGGCTCCATTAGCCAAATTGAATTTAGCCAATTCAATCTATGGAAAGTACCCACCATATAACCTGACTGACTAGTCCTTGTCTTCAAGCAAATCAAGTAAAAGAAGTTTGTTGAACAAAATCACAGTTGTTTTTTTTTTGACTATCAGAGGGCATGAGCATTTGCCAGAGAAAGAGTACATACAAGTACCCTCCAAGAGGGTGCTGTGATCTAACACCATCCCTCTTCCTCTGTTTTAAATATTCCTAGCGTGTTTTTCAAGTTGCTGTGGCTGGAATTCAAACCATGCTAACCCATGTGGAATCTGGTTCCCTTAACCAGGGCTGGCTCACACATTGGTTTTCCAAAGCTATTTATTTTCTTGGGCCAGCCAGTGGTGTGGTGACCCGGTAGGTGAGGTGGCTGGATCCCACATAGCTGACTACATGGTTCGAGTCCCAGATTGGTGACTTGAGAACAAGCCAGGCATGTGTGCATGTGTGCACAAAAACCCAAGAGGATATTGGAGAAAAAGGGACTATAGCAGAGTCATCTTCCCTGGGGGATGCTTTCTCACTTTCCTTCTTGTCTCCCTCCAGTGAGTACATGTGCTCTACAGCAAAACTTTTTTTAAAGTTACTTCTTACAAGAAAGAAACAGATAGGCACCTCTGAGAGAATCTTACCCCATGGTGCTTCTGCCTCAGCCTCCCAGTGTTCCAGTATTTCTGACCTAACCTTCTTTGGATAGCTGTCATGAAATTCTTACTAAGGTTATGCATTCTGGAATCTACCCTTCCTTTGGGTCCCCAGAAATTTTTATTGAACCACAGTAAGAAGTGGGAAGAGCGAGAGAAATACCTTTTTTCTGTTGTAGGGGGAAGGGTTTTCAATAAAGTAAACTGGAAAAGAAGCAAAAGACCTCGTTCTTATCCATTTTCAGCAAGGATGATTAAGACTACATCTGACTCTTAAGAATCTGAAGAATAATTTTCTTAAAAATGTAATCCAATTTGAGATTTAAGATCTTTATCATAGGGCATGTGACACACCGATGATTCAAGCAGGACAAAAATATATACAAGTTAAGGTTTCCTAAAATTTTGACTGGATGACTATAATAAATATCTAAGGCCAGCTGCCATGGCACAGCAGTAAGGTCAGTGCTCTAGAGTTGGCCTGAAAAACAAGCCGGGCCTGCGCCTGAGTGCCCAGGAGGCTGGGCAAGGGGACTACAGCATGATGAGACTTTACTGAGGGTGCTTTCTCTCTCTTGCGTGTATACACTTTGTATCGTTAGAAAAAAGGGGAAAAAACCCAGCATTAAAAATAAAAGGCTAACAGCTCAGTTTTGCTAGCCTGGATTTTAAGACCGTGTTACACAGAACTGCTCCAGTCATTAATTTTATGTTTTTCCTTCATCTAAGTCTGGGAAAAAAAAAAAAAAAAAGAACACTCGAAATCTTTCAATTAAAAAAACACTAAAAAGATTAATCCATCTCGGAATATTTACACACAGAGAATGACACCCACACACAGAGAGCAGAGCCATTTAACACACCAAGCTCTGACTGGAGCAGCTAATACGTGTTGGACGTGATTAACTTTGAGCTTAGCTGCCAGCTATGATTTGTCCCAATTTATCCCAATTACAATTTTTAGTCACTAAGACTTGCCCCATCAAGTTAATGTGTTTTCCATAGTATCACAATTAGATTTAAAACTTCAGGAAGATTTAAAAAGACTCTTGAAAAAAGTGTAAGAGTATCCAAAATAATCTTTTTAAAAAAAGAATGCTAAAAAAACCTAGATTCAACATAATTCTGCCACCATCTGACAAATGACTGTGCAAACATTCTGATGATACATAATAGAAAAAAATGTCAGTCAAATCACTAAGCATATTAGTTCCTTTTAAACTGAAGAATCTCAGCTATAAACAAAGGGCTCATTCAGAAAGTACATAATGAGGGCAGCCCCTCACACAGTACTCAGAGCCTGGCTGAGAAAGGGAGCATGTCCATTCTTTGTATGTGGAAATGGAGGCTAAATGGAAATCAAGTCTAAGATTGTAATCCTGAAAATGCCCTCAGTAACTTTCCTATAAGTTTAGCTATTACTGCCTAAAGGTAAAAAAGGAGGTTAAAAAAAAAGTGATAGGATGATGATGAGTTTACCAATTTGCCCTATAAAAGGCAATAGGGGCGCAGGCAGGTGGGTGGTGGTTAAGGATGCTGGACTCCCACATGGCTTGAGTCCAAGACCTGGAGGCTTGCTTTCTCACTTTCTTTCTCTCTCTGGTAATATTAAAAAATAATAACAATAAATAAAGTTAAATAAAATAATTCTTTTTTTAAAAAAAAGACAATAGGAAACGATAACCGTAACTTTCCTTGAAATGACAGTGGTGACAAGAATCACAGTAGATTTTCTGATTTTTCCTCCTTTTGCATAACTCTCAGGAATTGTGCTAGTAAACTAATCTGGAAAGCCAGAATTGTGTTCCATACCTTCCATGATTCAGCCCCACTCTAGAAAAGAGCTATAAAAGCTCTCAGAAATAGTCTTCATGCTATTCTCTCTATTTTCCTCAATATTAAAAACAAAGTCACTGTCATTTCCTAAAATGACAATGACAGTTTGTTCAGTTAAGTGAGAAACAAAGTATCCAAAATCAATAATCTAAAAAGAATTTGTTACTAAGTATAAACTAGTTTTAGGTTTCAAATTCACATGGAAACATTCAGATCCAGCAAGGCTGTTGTACTGAAGCCACTGCTGCTGAAGTAGCTAACCCCTTGCTCTTTATAATCGGCCCTAATCCAGCTGCATGGCTCACAGAACCACCTGCCCCACATTAATTTCTGAGATTACAGGTCCAGGCAACCTTACCTTCTCTTTCCTTGTTTTCCACTTTGAAACTGAATGCAAAGAAGCCAATTAAAAAAAAAAAATCGAACATAAAACACCAGTGAAAGAAATAAATAAAAAAAATCTAGAACTGTCTTTGTGAACCTTGAACTGTCCATGTACCTCTCCTTTCATTCAGAGGAAATCCCACCCATATGACAAGAAATGGAATACATTGTGCTTTTAAGAGAAATCAGCAATGTGCTAAAGAATTTTAGGCCTATCTTTCAGAACACATAAAAATTGATTTTTTTTGTTTGTTTTTGTTTTTTGGCTAGGGCATGTGTGCTCTCCACACAGAGAAAAAAATAGAAAGCACCCCTCCTCCCACTGGAGGGGAATGGCCATATGCCAATCCTTTCTCCTCCTTTCTTCTCTTGGGATTTTGGGCATGTACACACATGCCTGGCATTTTTTTTAAGCCACTAGTCTGGGACTCAAACTGTGTGGTTTGCCATGAGGGATCCAGCTGCCTTAACAATCATGGCAACAGCTGGTCCTATATCTTGTTTTTAACCCATTATTTATAATCCCTAAAAATATCAATATTTTAGTTAATAACTTCTAGTTTTTATGGTCAGACTATCCTAACAATAAAGACTGTATTTCTTTTTTTAAGACAGCTGATCTCTAAAAGTGTTGGTGAAGTCCTAGAGAAGAGGGAATTCTTATACACTGTTGATGGGAATATGTAGGAGAGATTTTTCTGCTATAGGGTGTGTGCCCTTGCCCAAGAGACAGAGAGAGAAGGCAAGAAATCAGCCCCCGCCCCTTGCCCTGGGAGGGAATGGATGGCTACACTGCAATCTCTTCTCCTCTATTCTCCTCTCAGGATTTTGGGCATGCATGCATACATGCCAGGTATGAGATTTAGGCCGCTGGGTCAACCAAACCATGGTTGACTATGTGGGAGTCCAGCAACGTAACCATTATGTGATCTGTTGGTCCCTAGTGATGGTTTCTTAAAAATAAGTTAATTACCGGTAGAATCTAAGGGCCTTAACCCTAAGAGAGTCTTGAGACCCTTGAGGGATCCACAACCACATTTTGAAATGACTGTTGTTTTAAACAATTATCTGATAACAAAAATGATGTCGGTGATTATTGGTTTATTCAGAATGCACATCATCTTGGTACGTTTAATTGAATCAAAATCTCTGGGTGTGGGGCGACTTTTTAAAGCACTGTAGTAAATTCTTATGTAAGACAGGGACATAGTAATTATAGAAAAAAGTTGATACATATGCATACAGGAAAGGAACTATTAATTTTAAGTATAAATAATTTTATTTCTATTTAAACTATATGTATTATACTTTGATAAAAATCATGGATATAGGGAACCAGCAGTTAGCGTAATGGCTATGTCGCTGGATTCCCACGTAGTCGACCGCGGTTTGCGTCCCGGACCCGGTGGCTTAAAACTCACGCCGGGCGCGTATGCGTACGTGCCCAAGATCCCAAGAGGAGAATGGAGGAGAAGGGATTGCGGCGTGACCAGCCCCCCTGGGGGGTGATTTCTCGCTTTCTGTCTCTAATGTCTCTCTCTGTCTGGCGAGCGCACGCGCCCTATGGTGAAAATCTCTCCAAAAAAAAAAAATCATGGATATATATCTCACTATGCACTTGTTAATGGTAGATCTGTACATGCTAGGCATGCATGCCCATGAGCCTGTCTGGTCGGGAAGGATAGGGTTGAAGGAGAGGACTGTGGCCTGAGACCCCATTGAGGAAGCTTATCTTTCCCTGTCACCCTCTCTCTGAAAGAAATGAACTTTAAAAGAACATACAGTAACTTCATTATAGAATAATATTTTGCTTTTGTTTAAGAGTTCTTTGGTTTATTAAGTCTACCTCCTATAGTCCTTAAATTTTTCTTGTAGTCCTAAATACCAGGCATATTCTTAGAGAATATTCTCCATACCAAACCAGGAATTTGTTTAAAGTTTTTTCCATTAAGAAAGATCACAATTCATATTTGTCAGGAGCCCAGTGTACCATGAAACAGATGAAACCTAACATTTGTAACTGTCCTCATTTCTACAGTGATCTAGAAAAGCTTTACTGTTTCAAGTAAACATGCCATGTGTTAAAGGATATGTGATCAATGGAGGGTGATTATTATATTTTGGGACCCTTTTACTACCTAAAATAAGATGAAAGGAAGGGTAAAACAAGGGGGGGGGGTTCTCCAGCATTAATATCCCCTCATC
>NW_006159751.1:2942300-2943535 GCF_000334495.1 Tupaia belangeri chinensis
CACTCTTTCTATGCACAGTCATCTTAGAGATTATTCAAGTACGACCTGTTCTACCTTGCAAATGACTTTCCATGAGGGAACTTCACTAAGTAAAGAAAGCCTCAAGGCTGAAATTTTTTTGAAAAGGCACAAACACAAAGTTGCAAGTAACATGGAGGCATGTAGAGATAAAGACCCAGCCTTAAGAAAGATTCCCAAAGAATGGAATTTAGTGCCACTGCCAAATGACATTCATTATAAATATTGCTGGTTTGTCTGGTGAAATCAGTTTAAGTTTTCCTACTAGGCTTCCTGGCAATCAACATTTCACCTAATCACAAGTTAGAAGTACTTTCACTATACAATGAATAAGGCCAGGCAAGCTACTTTAATGAATAATAAATAAAATGAAACCTTTTGGCTTTCTATTTGGAACTTCAACTAAATTTCAGTAAGAAAGTACAGTATGCCCACGTAAGAATCAGTATTTCTACTTTACTGGCCCAATTAATTTACCTCAATTTTGTTCAATACTCCATAATTGCCCTATAATGCTACTATTTTGATCACAAGTTTATAAATGTCAATTCTAATTTTATTGTGTTTTAGAAATAAGAAGGAATTAATTAGGTAGTATAGAGAACCAATGAAGCTGACCATTTTTGCAAATGGACAAACACCCAAACTTAATGGCAGTGAACATGTGAGTATGTATATACACATATGTGTGAACGCTCATTTATTTAATCTAATCAGTCTCAGCCAGTGTCATGTTCAATAATTTGAATCTGCAGCGTTTTTTTTTTTTTTTTTTTTTTGAGAGGTTTTCACCATAGGGCACGTGCGCTCGCCAGACAGAGAGAGAGACATAGAGACAGAAAGAGAGAAATCACCCCCCAGGGGGGATGGTCCCGCCGCAATCCCTTCTCCTCCATTCTCCTCTCAGGATCTTGGGCATGCACGCACATGCGCCCGGCGTGAGTTCTAAGCCACTGGGTCCGGGACGTGACCCGCGGTCGACTACGTGGGAGTCCAGCGACATAGCCATTATGCTAACTGCTGGTTCCCGAAAGAATTATCTTTTATTTAACTTTATTTATTTTAATTTGGCCAGGGAGGAACAGAGGGAGAGAAAGAGCGCGTGCACAAGCCACCAAGTCTGGGACTCAAACCACCATGGTTGGCAATGTGGGAGTCCAGCACTCTCAACTATCACACCATCTGCCAGACCCAGCAAACACTCTTTGTTTTATTTT
>NW_006159751.1:2943663-2948511 GCF_000334495.1 Tupaia belangeri chinensis
ACACACACACACACACACACACACACACACACACACATGTGCCCAGCATGAGTTTAAGCCATTGGGTCTGGAACTTGAATCGTGGTTGACTACATCGGAGTCCAGCAACATAGCCATTACACCAACTGCTGGTCCCCAAACACTCTTAATTCTCCTTGTTAGACAGTAAGTTATGGCATTTGTTCATTCAAATAAGCATGTTTTATACAAGGAGGGTGGGAAAAGGATTAACATTTCAGTAATGTGTAGAAATTCTTAATTGTGAGTTTTGGCTTCTCTGGTGAATGTTAATTTTAGTATTTTAATTATCTTTTTGACTCTCCACATCAGTACAATTTCTTTGAAAAGTAAGTGTTCCATTGGTAGGATTATAGATTAGATACTGGCACATACTTAATAATATGTATTTCTTTTTAAAAATAATTATTTAATTTTATTATTATTTTTAAAATTTGCTATAAGGTACATGTACTCACCAGAGAAAGAGAGAGAGAAAGAGAGAGAGGGAAAGTGAGAAAAGCAAGCCACCAGGTTTGGGATTCAATCTGTGGTCAGCCATGTGGGAGTCCAGTGCCCTAACGACCATGCCACCTGCTAGCCCTGATAATATGCATTTTCTAGTAATATGCATTTTAAATGTAGAACAAGAATTTTCAAAATAAAGAAAATTCTACTTACTTTTCAAGTCTGATTTGCAAACTATAATCAAAAACAAATTCCAATTAAAAAATATTCCTCCCTTTAACAATTCAACTTGAAGCTCAAGCCTGCATGAAAAATTGTGGAAAAACTGTTAAAATAATTATAAAAACATTTTGAATAACTATAACTAGTTTTACTTCAGTTGACAAATAGCAAAATGAGAATAAAATACAACAATCAAACCCAAATGAGCATCTTTCATTACGAGGATTATGGCCCCAATTCTAGGACTAAGTAAACTTCTTCAAAAAGGACATACTATAAACACAGTTTCACATTACTCCTAGTTAATTCCTACTTCACAAAGAAAAAAATAAAGGTCACTAGTAATTAAATTTGCCATCTAAAGTAGAAAGTAATAGTCTTATAATAATTGACTGTCCATTCTTGTCCATAACAACTTTCTAACTACCACACTGCATTCTTTGGCCAGTTTACCTTTCCACAATCCAAGCACAAACTAAGGTACAACTTTATGAGTTCTACAATCTCAAAAAGCAAGGATAAGTCTTCATTAATGCAATAAAGAATTGGTGCATACTTTATTAGCTAACAAAGATTCACACAAAGGTAGGCTTTTAGGATCATGCTAATCAAACAAGATTAACTGTCAATGTACTAATATCGATGTTTATGATTGTTTTTGTAATTAAGATTTTGAAACTTACACAACATAGAACTGTACAACCATTTTTAAAAAGTTTATCAGGAAGGATCAGCAGATGGCGTAATGGCTACATTGCTGGACTCCCACGTAGTCAACCGTGGTTCGAGTCTCAGACCGGGCAGCTTAAACTCATGCCAGGTGTGTGTGCGTGTGCATGTGTGTCCAAGATCCCAAGAAGAGAATGGAGAAGGGACTGAGGCATGGCCATCCACCCTGGGGGGGGTGATTTCTCCCTTTCTATCTCTCTCTCTGGCAAGTGGATGTGTCCTATAGCAAAAACCTCTTCCTAAAAAAAGTATATCAAGAAATACACCAAATATTTTTGTCATCAATTCAACAAAACTTGAATATCTGGAGTGAAAGCAGTAAATAAGACAGACATGATCCCTGCCCTCACGGAGCTTAGATTCTGGGGAAGAAAGAAAATAAAAAGATGAACAAATTAAATCAACTAAAAGTATATTCTGATAAGTATACACAAAATGTTACATTGCTGGAAATTGAAAGGAAATTATACCCTTTTTCCATATGCTCATGTTGTCTGAGTTGTTCCAATGAATATATAATAAAGGAAAGATAAAGTTTTATGCTATCTTTCAAAGTTTTAAAGGGTAACAAAGATGTTCATTACAGGAAAATTAGAATATACATGTGTGTGAATAGAAAATGAAATTTACCTGCCATTCTCCTATCCTCATATAAATTATTCATGGTTTGATGCAAAATTTCTAATTCCTTCTAGAACAGTCACGCCTAAGTATAAACATAAATATAGTTTATACTCTACTTTTTCCATTAATATCAAAAACTCTTTTCAATAGGTCCAGTTTTACATTATTTTTGAATAGTGGTATTCTCTACAGATGTACCATACTGTAAAAATATTTCTTACTATTGCACATTTAGGGTGTTACTTATTTCCCCATCTAAAATAGAGGCACTACTGTGGGGAATTACATAGAAAATGAAGATGAATTTTAGACATAAATTTCTGCAAAATGCTAAGATTTTTGATTCATACTGACAACCTGCCTTTAAGATTCTACCAATTTCGGGAACCAGCAGTTAGCGTAATGGCTATGTCGCTGGACTCCCACGTAGTCGACCGCGGTTCGCGTCCTGGACCTGTTGGCTTAAAACTCACGCCAGGCGCGTGTGCATGCGTGCCCAAGATCCCGAGAGGAGAACGGAGAAGGGATTGTGGCGTGACCATCCCCCCTGGGGGGTGATTTCTCACTTTCTGTCTGTCTCTGTCTGTCTGACGAGCGCATGCACCCTATAGTGAAAAAACCTCTCAAAAAAAAAAAAATTCTACCAATTTCTCCCATCACTGTGTAACAAAGGCCTATTTTTTCAATCTTTTACAGCATTTAGTGGCAAAAGCATTTTCAATTAAGAATAAGATTAATATTGGGGCCGGTAGATAGTGTGGTGGTTAAGGGTGCTGGACTCCCACATGGTCAACAGTGGTTGGAGTCCCAACCCTGATCTGTTGGCTTGCTTTCTCACTCCCTCCCTCCCCACTCACTCTGTCCTTCTTTGGTCAAATTAAAATAAACAAATAAATAAATAAAGTTAAAAAAAAAAAGAATAACACCAATATTAAGAAAATGAGAGTTCCAATATTCTCAATATAAGTCAATGATAGAAAGCTTATTTTAAGACAGATAGGGCCAGTCTCACAGCACAATGGTTAAGTGAAATGCATAAAAAGCAGGATTCCACATGGGCCACCATAGTTTGGATCTCAGCCTTGGTGGTTCTGGGGGCCCACTGATCCCATGTGTGTGCATGTCTAGAGTCTTGGTGAGATGGAAAAATGGGAAAGAAAGGAATGTCATGTGAACATACCCCACTAGGGGTTCTCTCTCTCTGGCAAGTGCCCTATGGCAATTTAAAAAAGAAAGACAGTATCATCTATGTGCTTCCTATAAATTGCTTAAGGATTTAGCAATAGATTAATAAAAAGTGGCTAATTCCAATATAACAGGATACTGGGTTATTTAGGGCTGAGTTGTAAGATTGTTGGGTAAAAGTTAGACACCCAGTCAAAAGTAGTAGCATACATGCATGCTTGTTTATTTATTTATTTGAGAGATTTCTGCTATAGGGAGCATGTGCTTGCCAAAAAAAGAGACAGACAGAAAGAAATAAAGTGAAAAATCACCACCACCACCCCTGGGGGGATGGCTACACCACAATCCCTCCTCCTCCATTCTCCTCTCAGGATTTTGGTCAGTACAAGCACCCCACGTGAGTTTCAAGCCATCAGGTCTGGGACTCAAACCATGGTCGACTACGTGGGAGTTTGGTGACATAACCATTATGCCATCTGCTGGTCCCAGAAAACTTATTTTTAATTTTCATTGCAAATTCCTTCCAGAGTTAAGCATCTAAGCTACTCCTCCAGTCACTGAGAGAAGCTAATACTGTATACATACCTGTAATATATTGTAGAAAACAGCAGCACAATTAACTAAATAAAGCCCATAAAATCAAGGTAGTTTAGAGAAAGCTAAAGGATAAGTGCACATACTTAAAGGGCTAAGGAGGCAAATGAGGAAGTCCAGAGATTACAAAATAACTTCTATGAATATTTCAAAGCTTTAAAAGATGATATAGGACCAATCATCTATTACATCAGTTACAATTAAAATATACCTGTACAAGTATCCATGGCCTCGATACTATTGTATCATTAATGCCTTTCATTAGCAAACTGCTAGGAATTTTTTTTCTCAAAAACCAGAGGAAAGAAGGAAAATGAAAAAGAAATATGCTGATAAGGCTCACTGTACAAGAGTTCAAAGTGGGAGGGTAATAGACTTTGAAACAATGTATGTATAGTTTATAATATAATTACATTCTAGCAATCTAGGCTGTGAATGAGCAAAGAGAAGAGGTGTCAATTACATGCTTTCCTGAGAAAAAAAGGAAATGTTGTCTGGCCACCAAGGGGTACTACTACTTCAGGATACCTTAGTCCCAAAGACCAAGTCAAACGGAAGCAGAAAGATAGCATAATTTTGTTTCTAGTTTATAACTTAATGTAATACAAAAAGAAAAGAACTCAGTAATCCACACATTTATGAAACTGAAGTGACTTTTTAAAAGAATGATTTAATTTTATTTATTATTATTCTTCAATTTGATCACAGAGAGAGAGAGAGAAAGCAAGCCACCAGGTCCGGGACTTAAACCATGGTTTTGGCCATGTGAGAGCCCAGTGCTTCAATCACATCATCTGCCAGCCCCAAAACTAAAGTGACTTCTCATTAAGTGATGATTTTCCTGATTCTTTTATCTAACACTAAGGACATACTCTTGTCGTTTTTACTTGTTTTAGTTTTTGAGAGAGGGCACGTGTGGTCACTGGAGAGAGAGACATTGTGAGAAATCATCCCCCTGGAGGGAACCAGCAGTTAGCGTAATGGCTATGTCGCTGGACTCCCACGTAGTTGACTGCGGTTCACGTCCTG
>NW_006159751.1:2948706-2963238 GCF_000334495.1 Tupaia belangeri chinensis
GAAAAAGAAATCATCCCCCTGGAGGGAATGGTCACATAGCAATCTCTTCTTCTCCATTCTCCTCTGGAGATTTTTGGGTAGATACATGCACATGTGCCTAGCATTTTCTTTTTTTTTAAGAGATTTTTGCTATAGGGCACGTGTGCTCACCAGAGAGACAAAGACAGAAAGTGAGAAATCACCCCCGAGGTATGTGTGTGCGTGGTGGTGGGGATAACCATGCTGCTATTCCTTCTCCATTCTCCTCTCAGGACTTTAGGCATGCACACACACACATAAGCTTGGCGTAAGCTTGAAGTTGCAGGGTCTGGGACTCAAACTGCGGTTGGCCATGTGGGAGTCCAGAAATGTAACCGTTATGCCATCTGCTGGCTCCCAGGATGTTTGTTCAAGCTGCCAGGTCCAGAAACTTAACTTTGCAGCAACCCATGGGGCATCCAGCTGCCTTAATCTCCATGCTACTTGCTGGCCTCCTTGGTTTTTCTGAATATGCCTTGCCACACAGTCCATTCCCTCCAGCACATCTTACTCAATGATTCTTGAGTAATACCTTGAAAACTCAAATATATTTTATGTCCATTTCTTTCTCTGTAATATTGTTATTTTAGGGGTGTGCTTTTACTTTTTATTTTTTTTTATTGCCAGGGAGTGCATGCACTTGCCAGAGAAAGAAGCAAGAAAAGTCACTTGCCTCAAAGGGATGGGGACTCAACTGCAATCCTTTTTTCCTCTATTTCTCCGTTCTGTCAGGATCTGGGCATAGACACACATGTGCTCCATGTGATTCTGAAGCCACTGGGGCTGGGACTTGAACCACAGTGGGCCATGTGGGATCTGACTCCCAGTGCACAGCACTTAACCACTATGCTAGTATGCCAGTCATAGGTGTGTACTTTTAGATGATGAATTAAGAACAGAAGCTATTTTTCTACTTTTTAAAAACTGACCTCCCCCCCAATGATCAAATATTAACATTAGATGAATTCCAAGGAATCAGATTTTCCCAGTTTTTAAAAAGTAGAGCAAAACATAAAACCAAGGTAAAACCCTTCAGTGATATATTTTCTAAACCTACCTAGTACACTCAACAAAGAGGCAGAAAAGTATTTGTTTGCTTTTAAAAAATTATTTATTGGGGCCAGCAGATGGCATAGTGGTTACGTCACTGGATTCCCACATGGTCAACTGTGGTTTGGTCCAGACCTGGTGATTTGAGACTCATGCTGGGAACATGTGTATGCATGCCTAAGATCCTGGGAGGAGAATGAGGGAGAAGGGGTTATAGCTAGGCCATGCCACTGGGGGATGATTTCTCACTTTCTCTCTCACTGTCTCTCTCTCTCTGTCAAGTGCATGTACCCTAAGGCAAAGATCTCTTAAAAAATTATTTGAAAAAAAAATTTTTTTTTTAAATTTGACCATAGAGAGAGGAAAAGTCAGAGAGTAAGTTGCCAGGTCCGGGACTAGAACCGCATTCAAACATTTGGGAGTCCAGCGTCTTAGCTAACAAGCCACCTGCTGGCCCCTTGTTTTTTTAATTAAAAAAAAAAATGACTGAATATAATAACTGAATATAACTTTGGCACATAGCATTTATCTGATTAGTCTCACTTTCTGAACTATTTACCCACCAGCAGATTTTGCCTTTTTTACACTTCATTTTTGCAGTGTTCTTACAGATAGGAAACCTGGCTGCTATCTATGCTGAAAGCTTTCAGTCTTTCACGAGTTAACTTATTTCCTCTTGGTCAAGAGTTTCTAAACATAGAACCATTTCACATTTTATGAAACTTAAGTGTGAGTAGTTGTGAAGAACAGAAAGTTGGGGGCTATGTCCATCAATGGTGGCAGAATATCAGGTTATATTCTGTGACAAATACCTGTATGTATTCCATTTTCTATAGTAATTCATAATGTATTCAAGAAATAAGCAATTTCAACTTAGTACTCTATGATCTAGCTTGCTCCAGAATCTCCAGAAGAAATGGACTGGCTGGATTAAAATGATAAATTATGTTCTCAAGGTTATATAATTTATGTTTCTCTGAATATAAATGAGTCTTTTAAAGGAAATCAGTATTTTTGCTGCATTCTACTTTGCTTCCAATAAAGCCTTATTGAAGATTAAGTGGCTTACAATTCATTAAGACAAACATTAGAGATTTTTCTTTTCTTATAAAAAGCTGAATTTAAATATTCACACACAGAAATAATTAACATGATACCTAGTTTTACAGAAAAAAAAATTTTTTTGAGAGGCCCAATCAGGTGGTATAGCTGATAACAAACTGAACCATAGTGCTGGAAGCCATATGGCTGACCACAAGTTTGGATCCCCAGGTTGGCCTGAAAACATGCTGGGACTAGCCCAAGATCCTGATAATGTTGGAAGGTTGGGGAAATCCTGATATGTTGTTGCATGAGACCCTGTCACAGGTGCTTCTCTCTTTCATGCCCTCTCTTCCTCTCTCCCTCTACCCCTCTTGTGCACATGCACTATTATGAATAAAATAAACTTTAAATATGTATCTTGGGGGCTGGCCACGGATGGCAGCATCAAGACTGTTGGGGGTGCTCTCTCCCTTTCATGTGCTTGGTAATGAAATAAATAAATACTTTATAAAAACAGAGTCATCATTTCTTTATTAGAAAAGTACATTTTTCAAATGAAAGGTTTTTAAAAAGAACTGTTTGATTTTATTATAACTTTTTATAGTCTTTTTTTTTTTTTTGAGAGACTTTTTGCTATAGGGCGCGTGCGCTCGCCAGGACAGAGACAGAGAGACAGAAAGTGAGAAATCAGCCCCCAAGGGGGATGGCCACACCACAATCCCTTCTCCTTCTAGTTCCTCTCGGGATCTTGGGCACACACGAACACACACGAGCCCGACCTGAGTTTAAGTCACTAGGTCTGGGACCTGAACCGTGGTTGACTACATGGGAGTCCAGCTACATTGCCATTACCCCAACTGCTGGTCCCCTTTATTATAATTTTTTTAAAATTTGCTATAGGGCATATGTGCTCACCAGAGAGAAAGAGAAAGTAAAAAAGCAAGCCACCAGGTCCAGGACTTGAACTACAATTGACCAGTGCCCCAACCACCATACCACTTGCTGATTCCTGTCAAATGAGTTTTATTTTCCTGGAAACTACAGACATTATTAAACTACTCCTCCCTCTATTCCATTGAGTAGTTTTCTAGATGGCAAAGTAAATAGTAACAACATTACTCAACCACAACAGCATGAAGAAAGGACATGAGTTTCTAATTGCAGAGCAGGTATTTCAAACTTGACATTCATCAACCTCTTTAAGGGCTCTTCTAGTTGGGTAAAATAAAGGCCTGCACAAATATAGTGGGTCTATTAAAGACAAGATTTGAAGTAATTTCAGGTATACTTGCTGATGTGCATGCATTCAAAACAAAGTAAGAGAATCTTCCAAATTAATGAAGTCACCCACTGGCCAAATTTAATTTACAGCACTTAAAATAGAACTTTGGAAATGTAAACATTTACTTCCTGAATATGAAGTTATTGTGTCTGAGTTTGTGAAAACCATGGTTCCAGCAGGTGGTATGGTGGTTAAAGCACTGGATCCAGTGGTTTGAAAATCATGCCAGGCATGTGTGAGTGTGTGCCCTAAATCCTAAGAGAAGAATGGAAGGGGGAATTCCTGCACAGCTACCCACCCAGGGGGTGATTTCTCACTTTCCCTCTGTCTCTTCTCTCTCTGGTGAGCACACATGCCCTATGGCAAAAACCTTTTAAAAAATCATGTTACTGGGACCAGCAGTTGGCATAATGGCTATGTTGCTGGACTCCCATGTCGTCGAATGCAGTTCGAGTCCCGGACCCGGCGGCTTAAACTCACGATGGGCGCGTGTGTATGCATGCATGCCCAAGATCCTGAGAAGAGAATGGAGGAGAAGGGATCGGGGTGTGGCCATCCCCCCTGGGGGATGATTCTTCACTTTCTCTCTCTCTCTCTCTCTCTCTCTCTGTCTTTCTGGCAGGTGCACCCGCCCTATAGCAAAAACCTCTCAAAAATAAAAAAAAAAAGAAAGCTGTAACTCTCCCTCAGGATGTAAATAGCATTTTGTTCCCTCTCATTTCTGAGGTCAGAATGTATAATGATTAGTTAAAAAAAAAGTAAATCAATGGCCAAAGAATTTACTTAACCTGTGCCATAATGGTTACATAATCCTGTGACATCATGATTTGTGGGCTGTGTCGCATCACAGGTTCTGAGTAATCTTGTTCTAACATCAAACAAAAGTAAAGGAGTGAGAGCAGGAGTCTTTAGCTTCTCTGGTGCCACAGATTCCTTTGGCAGTCTATGGAAAAATCTGAGACGTTAGTCTGAATCATTATTTTTAAATGCATAAAATAAAATGCAAAGGTAGAAATGCTGTAATGTTTTCTTTTGGATATAATAATATCCTTTTTAAAGACAATAAATTAAATACAAGCGAAGAGTGTATATAATAACTATAATAATTATGAAGCCGTGATGAATTTAAACAGCTTTAGGATAACTACAATCACATTATAAAATATATGATTTGAGGGGCAAAGGTGGTGTGGTGGTCAAGGTGCTGGATTCCCACATGGTTGACCAAAGTTTGGGCCACAGGCCTGACAGCTTGAAAGCCATGCCAGAAAAAGAGATTGTGGCATGGCCATCCCACCTGGGGAGTGATTTCTTACATTCTCTCTCTCTTTCTCTCTCTGGCAAGTGCACATACCCTCTAGTAAGACCTTTAAAAAAAGGAAGAAGTGATTTTTACTGGTGACAAAGTCATAGGTACTGCTAATATAACTGTGATTTTTGCTTACATTTGTAATTAACAGAAATCCAGTGGTGGGGGGGGGGAGCACCAGAGTGACATGGTGGTTAAGATGCTGGACTCCCACATGGCTGCTTGACGGTTTGAGTCCCAGGCCTGGTGGCTTGAAATTTACACCAGGCCCATCTATGGGCCTGCAAACCCAAAATTCTGAGAAGAGAATGGAAGAGAAGGGATAGCATGGCATTCTGCCTGGGGGATGGCTTCTTACTATCCCTCTCTATCTCTTTCCGGAGAGTGCACATACCTACGACAAAAAGCTAAAAAACAAAAAAATGAAACAAAACAAAAAGTGATTTTTTACTCGTGACAAACTCATGGATATTGCTAATACAACTGTGATTTGTTGCCCACACTTGTAGTTTAAAGAAGGCCAGTGAGGGTGAGGAGAACCCACAGATGGCTTGGTAGTTAAGATGCTAGACTTCCCACATGGCCAGCCAGTTTGAGCCCTGGATCCAGCAGCTTGAAAATACACTAAATACGTGTGCATGTTACCCCAAATCCCAAGAAAATGGAGAAGGGATTGCAGCATAGTCACACCCTTATGGAGGTGATTTCTCCATTTCCCTGTGTCTCTCTGGCGAGTACAAGTACCCTGTAACAAACAAACAAAAGTGTACTTAAAAAAATTCCAGGACCAGCAGGTGACATGGAGGTTAAGGTCCTGGATCACACATAGACAATTCCATGGTTTGAGTCCTGGAACCAGTGGCTTAAAAAAATGTGAGATGGGGCCAGCAGGTGGTATAGCGGTTAAGGTGCTGGACTTACACATGACCAACGGGAGTTTGATTCCCAGACCAGCAGCCTGAAAAATCACGTAGGGCATGTGTACCCAAAATCCCAAGAAAATGGAGAAGAAATTGCAATGTGGCCATATGCACACGCCACCCCACCCCCCTCACCGCCTGGGAGTGATTTCTCATTTTCCCTGTCTGTCTCTCTCTGGCAAGCACACATGCTTTATGGCAAAAAAACCTAAAATATACACATATACACATATATAAATAAATTAATACCCTGAATGTGTGTGAAAGCATGCCTGAAAACCCAAGAGAAGAATAGAGATTAGAGAAAATAAAATTCTTCCAAGTAAGATCACAGTCCCCTGTGGACCAGCAGGTGGCACAGTAGTTATGTCGTTGGACTCCCATGTGGCCAAACGTGATTCAAATAACAGACCCAGAGATTTGAAAATCACACAGGCGTGAGTGTGTGTGTGCATGTGTGTGTGTGCCCCCAAGATCCCTAGAGGAGAATGGAGGACAAGGGATTATAGCATGGCCATATCCCCTGGGGGATGATTTCATGCTTTCTGTCTCTTCAGTTAGCACTCACACCCTATAGCAAAAAAAGAAAATCTTTCTCTCTAAAAAAAAAAAAAAAATACAGATCACAGCCCCCTGAGTTCTACACACTTTGAAGGGTCAATATGTAGACAAGTTAAAAACCTCTGATTAGGGGCAAGAGGGATGGAATAGAAAGTTGAAACATAGCTCTGATTCTTAAAACTCAGAAAGGTAACTTTAAAATGCCCTCCTAGTCTTCAAAATAATCTGACACACCAAATCAATGTCAGTAAGCACTGACTTAATAATCTTCAGAGGAGGGACCAGCAGTTGGAGTAATGGCTATGTCGCTGGACTCCCATGTAGTCGACCACAATTTGAGTCCTGGACCCAGTGGCTTAAACTCATGCTGGATGTGTGTGCATGCATGCCTAAGATCCCGAGAGGAGAATGGAGGAGAAGGGATTGAGGCGTGGCCACGCCCTCAGGGGGGTGATTTCTCGCTTTCTGTCCCTCTCTGTCTTTCTGGCAAGCACATGTGCCCTATAGCAAAAACCTCTCAAATAATAATAATAATAATAATAATCTTCAGAGGAAATATATAGTGTTATAGTTTGAGTATCTCCCTAAAATTCACATGTTGGAACTCAGTTGTTTTGCAAAGGTGTTAAGTAAAAACGTAATACCTCTATATCCCAGAGTAGGGCCTTTGGGTTGATAGTCATTAGGGCAAGATCTATGATTGAGTTCTGGTGTGTTTATAAAAGTGGAAAGGAGGGGCCGGCAGACGGCATGGTGGTTGAGGTGCTGGATTCCCACATGGCCAACTACAGTTCGAGTCCCAGACCTGGTGGTTTGCTTTTTCACTTTCTCTCTCTCTTTATCTGTGGGTCTGTCTCTCTCTGATGAGTACACATGCCCTATAGCAAAAAAAATAAATAAATAAATGAAATTAAGTAAATCATTCTTAAAGAAAAAAAAAGTACCAAGAAGACCACAGCAGGCACAACCTTATGGGTAGTGGCTCTGCTCAAGATCTTGCCCTTCACCATTATGTGACACCTTTGGACTTTTGTACATGGCCACAATTCTGATTCAAATAAACCTCTATTCTCTTAAATTCATGGTGTCTCAGCTATTTCCATAAGAAACACACTAATGAACTAAGACAAAGAGCAAAATCACGGAGAAGATATGTTTCAACCAATGATCAAATGTACAGTTTATAATAGTCTGAGGAAATTCTCTTTTTTTTTTGAGAGGTTTTCGCTATAGGGCGCGTGTGCTCGCCAGACAGAGAGAGAGAAAGCGAGAAATCACCCCCCAGGGGGGATGGTCATGCTGCGATCCCTTGTCCTCCATTCCCCTCTCGGGATCTTGGGCACGCATGCACATGTGCCCGGCGTGAGTTTTAAGCCACCGGGTCTGGGACGCGAACCGCAGTTGACCACGTGGGAGTCCAGCGACATAGCCATTAAACTAACTGCTGGTTCCCAGGAAATTCTCTTTTATGAGAAAGCTAAGTCACTGTAATAAAATCAGGTCCAACAATATTACGAATTGTTGTGATTAGCAACAGGGTAGTTGGACAACCAAAAGATACAGATCCTGCTGTAACACAAACGGTCAGCTTTCAACGGCTCGGCCTTCTCAGCAGGATTTACTGTTGTGGATATGAACTCATTTATCACTGTGTATATACCTTGAGCCCAGAAGACCAACCACTATTTCCAGAAGAAGACTTATTGTTTTAGCCCTTCTATATATGACCCTAGGGCTCAAATCCATTGTGAAATCTAGGACATCCACCCTCTAAAAAAAAAAAAAAAAAAGAATTTACAGGGAAGAAACCATAGAGGAAAATGCCAGTTTCTCAGGGCAAATTAAAGGAAGAGTAACATACAGAATTTGAAAAGGTAATTTTGAGCCATATATTGTAGGAGTCTTCATTCTATCCATACACAATACTTAATTTGGTAGACACTGGAAAGCCATGAAAAGGTTTTTTTATTAGAAAAATGATATAATCAAGAGCCAGCAGCAAATTGTACAACAGACTGTAAAAGAGGGGTAACACTGATAGAAGGCAAGAGGCTAGTGCACTAATCATGGTAACAGTCTAATAGGAATGAAAAACTAGCATGGTATGAGGAGATGGATGCAAGACATAACAAAAGGGGGCCAGCCCTGTAGCACAGTGGTTAAGTGTTATATGTTGGGAGACGGATCCCACTCGGCCAACCATGACTGAACCCTGGGCGTGGTGGCCTGAAAAACATGTGCACATATGTACATTCTCATGGATGGGAAAATGGAGAAAAAGGATTGTGGTGTGACTATGACCCACTGGTGGGTGCTTTCTCTCTTTACTCTGGTGAGAACATATGCCCTCTGGCAAGCAAAAAATATTAAGAGATAACAAAGAGAAGAGATTAGCATTTAAGTGTGTAAGATAGGCAGAGAAAGTATAAGATACCACAGGGCTTGGTTTGTTTTTTAAAGAGATTTTTGCTACTGGGAGGGTGTGCTCCCAGAGAAAGTGAGAAATCATCCCCCCAGGGGGATGACCACATCATAATCCCTTCTCCTCCATTCTCCTCTCAGAATCTTGGCACAGACACACACGCACACATACCCATACACGCCCAACATAAATTTCAAGTCACCGAGTCTGGGATTCAAACTGTGGTCAATTACACGGGAATCCAGCAACATAACTGCAACTCCATCTGCTGGTCCCAATATCACAGAGGTTTTAAGCCTGGCTACTTGGAAGTATGGTAGAGTCAAAATACTAAATTTGGAGGATGAAAGGAAGTTGAAAACAAAAATAATGAGCTACTGTTATTGAGAAGAGAAATAATGAGCCAGTTGTGTTATGGTTAAGCAGTTGGGTCCCACAAGACCAACTGCATGGTTCGAGTTCCAGACCAGGCGGCTTAAAAAACCCACCATGCACATATGCGTGTGCTCAAAATCTCAAAAGGAGGGGAAAATGAAGAAGGGATTGCAATGTGACAGTCCCCGATGAGGAGTGCTTTCTATATACCTTCCCTCTCTTTCTCCAGCAAGCTCATATACACTCTGGCAAATTTAAAAAAAAAAGAAACAGTGAGCTTTAAGGGACACATCAAGTTTGAAATGCCTAGGAAGTGAGTAGAAAGTAGACTGTGCATAGGAGTAGTCAAACACTGTCCTCTAGGAAATTAAAATTTGGAATCTGGCTATAGCTAGAGATTTAGATTTGGCAGCAATTCTACTACACAATTACCAAAAGCTGTGGCAACAAATTCTCAAAGAAAGAGAAGACTGAAAGAAACCTTATTAATTTAAAAACAAAATTTTAAGGTAAACACTAGTCTGATAAAGGAAATTAACCCACAGACCCCTCATAGCTGTCTGTGGTTTGAATCAGCCCTAGCAGCTTGAAAAACACACCAGGTGCAGGTGCATGCATTCCCAAAATCCTGAGAGGAGAAGGGAGTAGAAGGGACTGAGGTGTGGCCATTGCCCCTGGGGGGAGATTTCTCTTTTTCTCTCTCTGGCAAGCACATACACTTGATGGGCAAAAAAAAAAAAAAACCCACAACACTTTAACAGGGGCCAAACAGATGGTATGGTGGTCAAGGCAATGAACTCTCACATGGCTGACTAAGGTTCAAGTCCTAGACCCAACAGTTTGGAAAAACAAAAACAAAACCACTTTAACTTGTCTTACTATTCAAGCTGTACTTCTCATGACAGACATATTCTAGTTAATAAATTAAGAATGAATGTAGAATTTAAGGCATAGTTCAACACTGTCATCTATAAACCTCTAGTGAAGTAATGGAAATAGGCTGTTAATCCAGCACAAAGAGGGGCCAGGAGGTGGCATGGTAGTTAAGGCATTGGCCAACCACAGTTCAAGTCCCAGACCCAGTGGTTTGAAAATCATGCCAGGTACATGTGCATGTGTACCTAAAATCTTGAGAAGAGATGGAGAAGAAGGAACTGTGGTGTGGCTACCCCCTTGGGGGAGTGACTTCTCATTTTCCTTCTGTCTCCAGTAAGCACACATGCCCTATGGCAAAAATCTAAAAAATAAATAAATAAAAATAAAAGATTCAAGGTAGAGATCAGCAGAAGGCACAGTGGTTTACATTGCTGGACTCCCATGTAGTCAATTTATGGTTCAAGTCCCAGACCCAGTGGCTTAAAACTCACGACAGGTGCATGTGGGTGCATGCCTTAAATCCCAAGAGGAAAATGGAGTAGAAGGGATTGCTGTGTGGCCATCCCCACAGGGGGTGATTTCTCACTTTCTGTCTCTCTGGTGAACGCATGCACCCTAGAGTAAAAGTCTCTCTTAAAAAAAAAAAAAAAGATGGAAGATACGTACCTACCAAATATAATACGTGACCTTGTTTGGATCACAAATCAAAATAAACAATTATTTAAAAACAACTTTGGGGGGGATTGCTAGTCAATGGCACAGTGATTAGGGCAGCTGGATCCGACATGGCCAACTACATGGTTCAAGTCCCAGACCTGATGGATTGAAAAATGCCAGGGGTGTGTGTGTGTGTATATGTGCCCCAAATCCTGAGAGGATAATGGAGAAAGGACTGCAGCAAGGCCATCCCCTTGGGGGTTGCTCTCCCACTCTTCCTTCCTCTCTGTTTCTCTCCTGCAAGCACACACATCCTGTAGCAAAATATAATAATTTAAATAAGTAAATAAATGAAAACAACTTTAGGGACCAACTTCTGTAGTGCAGTAGTCAAGTGCTACAAATAAAGCAGGATTCCACATGGCTGACCAGGGATCAAGTTTGACATGATGGTCACACATGTGTGCATGCCCAAGATACTGAGAGGATAGAGAATTAAGAAAAAAGTGTTACAGTGTGACCAGATCTCATTGGGGGTTGCTTTATTGTTTTCTCTCTCTCTCACATATGCCCTCTGGCATAAAACAAAAATAATAAAAGCTTAGGAAAATCTGATATCAACTGAAGTCAGTTTTGAGACAAGTCTTTTTTTTTTTCTTTTAATTTTTGCCTAGCCCCCTTCCCTGATTCCTTAAAATGACTTATAAGGCCCTCTATCATCTGATACTATCCCTCTTCGACTTCCATTTTTTCCCCACTCTCTGACAACTCTTTATACTTTTTTTTTTTTTTTAAGGTTTTTGACATAGGACACATGAGTTCATTGGAGAGAGACAGAGACAGAGAGGGAAAGTGAGAAATCACTCCCCAGAGGGGATGGCCATGCCACAATCCCTTCTTTCTCCTCTAAGGATTTTGGACACACATACACATAGCACAATTTTCAAGTTTGAGTCCAGGATTCAAACCATGGTCGGCCATGTGTGAGTCCAGCGCCTTACGTACCATGCCATCTGCTGGCTCATTCCTCTTTATACTTTAGCTTTGGTGAAATTCTTTCAGTTCTTGCTCTACACCCTGCATTCTGACTAACTTTAGTCTGTAATGCTTGTTCCACTCATCATCACTTCTCTCCTAGCTATCTCCTATTCATACTTTAAGCCTCAGGCTTAACAGCACTTCAGAGAGGCCAACCCAGATTGCTGCTATACTAAGTTGGTGTCTTCGCACACCTATACAATGCAGTATTTGTTCCCATAGGAATGTGTACTTCCTCTATTTATAACACTCAATACTTGTTTGTATAAAGTTTTTGCTGTGATGTCCATTGGTGGTGGCACAAGTCACTGAGGCATCATAGGAAGCCCGAGTTTGGTTCTAGCCCAACCACAACAGGACAGGTTTGGGGCCCATGCCAGTGGTCCTAGAAGATTCTAACGTTACAAGACCCTGTCAAAATATCTCTAAGACTAGCTCCACAGCTCAGCACTTAAGTGCTGCACAAGGATCTCACATGTCACCAAGGTTTGTGTCTCAGCCCTGGCAGCTTGAAAACAGGCTGTGCGAATGTGCCCGAGATTCTGATAGTATGGAAAATTAAGATGAAAAAGTATTGTAGCATGACCAGGTCCTGCAAAAAAAAACTTTTCTTTTCTCCGTAACCCATCTTTCATACGTGCACATGTACCCTCTGGCATTAAAAAACAAAACAAACAAAATTGTCTCTTACCCATGCCCGCCCTGAGACCTCATTCTTTCGTATTCAAAAAGTAATAGTACTTGAGTGGTAATAATATATTTATCTGTTTTCCAGCAAGACTATAAACTCCAAGAGGGCAAGTACTGGAATTAAGCTGAACCTGAAGTCTCTCTCAAAGTACATAGAAACCAATAACAAACTTTCATATAAAATTCACAATCCTTTGGACTGTTTTCCTCATTCCGAAAATCCATCTTCCTAGTTCTAATCTGTAACAAAAACAGCCATGTAGGCATTTACACAGGGATCTGAATCTTGCATAGAAATGCACAGTATGAAGTGAACTAAAAACATGATGGGAATGAAGGCCTTAAGAACCTGAGAAAAATTACTTTAAAATCTACGTTCAATCTGAGATAATCTGAATCCATCTTTAAGTTAGAGAAAACTCAGGAGTAACAATCTGACAAGGGGGTCAAAGTACACATACACAGTTCCCACCCAATCATTAATAAGTTTTCAGATCTAAGACATTAGGTCGCTTAACCTCTCTAGTCTCAGTTTCCTTATCTGTAAAGTAAGGGAACTTGACTAGCTCTCTGGAGTTAATATTATATATATAAATACTTAAAAGGCCAAAAAATACATAAACTATTGAAACACTGATCAGTTGGTTTCATCCTATGGGGTATGATCTTTTTTCCCTTGTTAATCTGTTTAGGGATGTTATAGCCTATTATGTTAAGCTTACAAAACCTTTTAAACCTATTCAGCTATAAAAATCTCATAAAGTGCTCCTCAGACCATTAACTTGCATATTTAACAAGGGTCACTGCAATCTGATGAAACAGCATTTATCCAAACCCAGAATGAGTTACTGAAGTATATTGAGCTTTGTGTTTAAACAAAAATCTTACCCGCTACCTATTTTGAGGGTTAGAGGTCTTAAATTCTTAATCATTTCTAGGACAATCTGAAGTCAAAGTTATGACCCAGGGAATAAGACTCGAACTGATTGTGCACCTAACTAAAAAAACTAAAGACAAATAGTCTCTGCTTCCCCTCTCTGCGCTAGTAGCTGAGATAAAAAACTGTTTATTAATGGCTGAATTCCAACTCACACTCTTCCAAATGCTCACACAACTCAGAGTTCACCCTATCACGAAATTCCAGTAGTTACTAACCCACGCTTGTTTTATCAGGGAACTGACGTGTACATATTTCATTAGGAAACCAGAAAAATTTCTGGTTATGGTAAATAAGGTAGTCTGTAAACATTTTACTGTTATCAGCAAATACCCAGTTTATAACCAGCCCCTGGAAATCCTGGGAGAACAAAGTAGTAACACGTTTGTTTCCTGGTTTAGATGAATTACAAACTAGTTTTGGCCACATCTTGTCGCATCAAGTACGTCATGACAAAGAAATGAAATGTTAAAATGTACGCGGAAAAAAAAAAGGACATGCTTGAAACAAAAAAGCGTGCCTGCCCCAGTGTAAGGTAACCCTTCAGAGGGCTCTCAACAGGGCCGCCCCAGCCCAGGACCCAGGGCGCAGTGGCGGGGGGCCGCCAAGGTTGAATGACAAAGAGCCCAGTCAGCACCAGTCCCGGGAGCCTAGAGCCTACCGGCTGCCCGACCCCTCCGCCAGGTCCCCTTGAACCCCGCAGTCACGCCGCGGTCGCGGGGAATGCAGCTCCTCACACGGTTCTCGCAAGTCACCAGGTAGGACAAGGACCGGCGGGCAGAGAAATGGAGGCGGGCTGCCACGAGTCCAAAATAACTCCCGCCCCGAGTCCCTGCCTGGCAGCAGAAGGCGGCCGGGAGAGTCTGGAGGCACCACGTGAATCAGCCTCACGTAGTCCCTTTTCCGGATCAAAGCATCCCTCCAGGAGCCCATTGAAGACCATAAGGGTAGCGATCTCCCCAAGGTCACCTGGTACCACGACCCAACTCCTCGCCAGGCCAGTAGCCGGCACCTGGCCACCCGGCCCGGCTCGGCTCGGCTGGGAGAGGCGCTGTCCCCAGCGCCTCAAGGTCCCCTTCACCAACACTGCGCTCCGGGCCATGCGGCTGGCCGCGGCCACGACGCTCTGTCCCGCCGCCGCCCTCCCCTCGCGGACGAGGTCTCCCCTCCCTTGGGGGTCCCTCCGAACCCCTCACCGCAGGGCTGCCAGGGCACCTCCGAACGCCGCCCGCCGTTACCCAACTAACCGTTATGTGCGCGGCTGCGGCGCCGAGCGAGTGCCTGACGCGGCAGCGCGGGTCGGAGTTCCGCGGGGCCCAGGTCCCGCCCGCGTCCTTCGCTCCCTGTCTCGGC
>NW_006159751.1:2963428-2981012 GCF_000334495.1 Tupaia belangeri chinensis
GCGCGCGGCGCCCCTGCTATGCGGCACTGGCCGGGCCGCGGCGCTCCTCCGCCCGGTGCCCCTCCGCCCCGCGTCCCGGCGGCGCGCGGCATCTACTCACGTCCCGGACGCAGACGTCGCTCTCAGCCCCCTCGGTTTCGGACCGAGAAAAGGGGAAAGCCGCCAAGGGACCTGACCCTGAGGTGTGGGGGGCGACGGGCGCGCAAGGTAGCCTGGAAGCCACTGGAAGAGGAGTGACTGGGAAGCATCTGAATGGACGCAGGGTCGACTGGGACCTGGGAAGGCGCCCCGGGCGGGTGCTTAGAGCCGGGCTGTGGACTTGGGTGTCTTGGGATTCCGGTCGGGGCCCGCACTTCAGAGTTCAGTGACTTCCGGGAAGTTACTCAAACCCTCTGGGCCTGTTTCCTCATCTCTAAAATGGCAACTGTAACCGAGCCGACTGCATAGGCTCCTTAGGAGGTTTGGGTGGGGGAGCTTTGGGAATTCTCTCACCAGATCCTGGCCTGTGGCATTTACCGGATGGAGGGTGTCTGAGACAAGTCAGGAAGAAAATGCAGTTGGAGGTGGGGAGACTGGCCCAGGTGAGGTAGGGCTGCACCTCCAAAACGGAGAAATGAGGGTGCAGAGAGCCCACACTTCATGGACGCTGAATGTCAGGGCCAGAGTGAAACTATAGCTCACAGTGCTGGGCTGATGGAAGCTAAGCCCCTCACCTGAATGATCTCCTCTAATCCTCACAATCCTCACCCTGCGAAGTAGGCCTGGGAACATTTTGTAAACAAGGGACTGGGGCTCAGAGAGGTCAAGTCACCTTGCACAGATCAACAGAGCTCCTAAGGGCCAACAGCAGAGCCTAATTTTGTTGTAGGTTCTTGACCAACTCCAGGTACCTAAGGGGGTCTGTTGAAGTGATCAAGCAATAATCATGGAGTGCTCTGATGTACCGCACTTCTGAGAAATGAGAGAAAGTAGGAGTCAGGGCCCCTGCCTGCAAAGTGCCTGTGTGTTGTTGGTGGAGAGTGAGTCAGACACCCATCAGCATTTGTTGAACACTTGCAAGCAGGCCAGGACCCTGTCCTTTCCTGGTGTTTTGCTTCCATCCACCTCTCCCCACACACCCCTCCTTTTATTCTCACAACAACCCCCTGAGGCAGGTCTTGTCCCACTTTTGCAATGAAGAACCTGGCGTTGAGGAGGACCAGGGGTTGGGGAATCAGATCCTGAGAGGTCCCCTATGCTTTCCTCTCACTCCTTGGGCCTCAGTTTCACACTAGTTTTCAGTAACAGTTCAACATGGTAGAAAGGCAGTGTGGAATCCGCGACCAAGTCCTGCTTATGAGCGGAAATTGCTTTTTATGTCACATAAATGCAGAGAAGGGGAAGACAGTTCAGGTCCTTGGGGTGGCAGGATGTAGAGCTGCAGAGCTTTAGAATTGTTAGGGTGGCTCCAGTACTCAGCTGGTTAGGAGAGCTGAGTTAAGGAGACAGAAAGGAGACTGATTCAGGTGTGAATTTATAAGGACTTGCACTATGGGCAGTAGTGGGAACTAGTAAAATAAAATTATTCTCAGAAAACCTCAAAACAAGGCTTATAGAGCAGCCTGAAGTGGTAGCTTCACAATATGGACCCGGAAGCCAGAGCTCATGAATCACAGAGCTATCATACTTGTACTTACTAGCTCTGTGTCCTAAGGCAAGTCATTCTACTTCTCCAAGCTTCATTCTCCCCTCTGTAAAACAACAATAATACCTACCTCATAGAGTTATTATGATAATAAAATTATTCCAGTGTCTAGTATATTATAGGAACTAAATGTGTAACCATGGAAAATCTGATTTTCCATTAAATGTAATCCTAAAGATAACTACTAAAGAAACTTTCCTCCACTTGAATAGACTCTTTAGAAGCCCATGAAAAGAACCCTAAACTGTGTTCTCAGTATCATAATTTGATTTGTATTTTAATATTGTGTTCCCTTGCTTGAGGATAGTCACCAAAATTATACACATTGCAGGCTCTATGAAAACTGTACTCTGCCCCTGACAGAGACTTTTGTGCTGTAAAAAGACTTTCGTACTAGAAAATCTGGTCCCATAACTGTTGAATTGTGAGAAAAGTCATGGTATTTTTCTGTTTTTCTTTTCTTTTTTTAAGAGGTTTTTGCCTTAGGGCATGGGGCAGAGGGGTAGACAGAGACAGTGAGAGGGAAAGTGAGACATCACCCCCCAGTGGGGTCGGCCATGCTGCAGTCCCTTCTCCATTCTTCTCTCAGGATCTTGGGCGTGCACACACAGCTGGCATGAGTTTTTTTCTCTCTGTCTCTTTTTTTTAAGAGTTGAGAACTTTTTTTTTTAAAATAATTTTAACTACACTTATTATTATTTATTATTATTATTATTGTGACCAGAAAGAAAGAGAAGGAAAGTGAGAAAGCAAGCTACCAGGTCCGAGACTCAAACCACTGTCAGCCTTGTGGGAGTCCAGCACCTTAATTTAACCACCACACCACCACCTGGCCCCCCAGCTTGATTTTCAAGCCACTGTGTCTGGGACTCTTGACCATGTGGGAGTCCAGCAATATAACTACTATGCCATCTGCTGGTCCCTCTGTGTTTTTCTGTACAAAAATGTGACATGACTTTACTGACAACCTTAATATGTTGTGTTAACCCTGGGCAGTTAATTTACTGAATTCTTCTGGGCTTGTTTTCTCATCATGTAAATTGTAGATAAAACCCGAGCTATTGTGTTAATCAAATGAGATAGGATATGCAAAAGTGATCGGTAAAACATATAGAGTGCCCTACAACGGTTTATGAATTCATATAATTTGCCTATAAAATTGCATAACAGAAAGTTCAGAAGCAACTCCAAGGTTCTTAGCTAGAAAAGCAGAAACAGAGTGGATGAGCTGGAGCTAATGGTGAAATGTTAGGGGTAAAATTCTTGCTCTTCTGCCAGGTTTTCTTCATGACTTAAGCCATGAGACATTCAAGAAATAAAGTGGGAAATGCTGGATCAAGAATTTAGAACTGAAAGGTTAGAGATCATCCAGCATATCCTTCACATTTTACAGAAATGGAAATTAAGGCCTCAAAAAACTAAAAGACCTAAGGCTACCCATATAATGAATGGCATGGTCACAAAAAACCAAATTCCTAAGCTCCAGGTTCTCTCACTGTACCAAGTGCATATTTTGAGATAAATGCATTTTATAGTGGAGGTCTTTCAAAATCATTACATCAGGGCCAGCAGGTGGTGCAGTGGGTAGGGTGCTAGATTACCACATGGCTGACCGTGGTTCAAGACCCAGACCTGGAGGCTTGAAAAATCACAACGAATAAATAGATAAATAATAAATAAATGTTTTTTTAAAAAATCATTACATCAAAACCAGAGAAGGCATAGTGCTGTCTAGTGACTTTTAGCACAAAATTCCCAAGATTTGCATTTCTGTTTTAAAGGCTGATAGATTGGATGGTGCCATGGTCATCTGCCTCAAGAAGTGCTGTTGCTTGCAAGCTTGTTTGTTAAGTGACAGAAAGTTCTGAAGATGTCCAAGGTAAGTGTTATAACTTTAAAAATCAGAAATAGGAACCAGCAGTTAGTGTAATGGCTATGTTGCTGGACTCCCACGTAGTCGACCGCGGTTTGCATCCCGGACACGGTGGCTTAAAACTCACGCTGGGTGCGTGTGCATGCGTGCCCAAGATCCCGAGAGGAGAATGGAGGAGAAGGGATTGTGGCGTGACCATCCCCTCTGGGGGGTGATTTCTCACTTTTTGTCTCTATGTCTCTCTGTCTGTCTGGTGAGTGCACGCACCCTATAGCGAAAACCTCTCAAAAAAAAAAAAAGGATAAAAATCAGAAATGAGATAAGAAATCAGGACCAGCAGTTGATATAATGGCTATGTCACTGGACTCTCATTTAGTCGACTGAGGTTTGAGTCCCAGACCTGGTGGCTTAAACTCATGTTGGGTGCGTGTGCGTGCATGCCCAAGATCCTGAGAGGAGAAGAGAGGAAAAGGGATTGTGGTGTGACCATCCCCCCTGGGGGGGTGAGTTCTTGCTTTCTGTCTCTCTCTCTCTGTCTGGTGAGCACAAACACCCTATAGCAAAAACCTCTCCAAAAAAAGAAAAGAAATGGGGTGAGAAATCAAATAAAAAATTTGAAAATTGTAACAGTATAGGCACCATTCAAGCTGAGTACATTGTTCAACTATCTGAAAGAAGAAAAATAAAATTATAATGTATTTTCTCTGGAATTTACCCACTTCATTCGCATTCTCTCAATTATCCTATCATTTTTGTGATGTAGGACATAGGTGGATGCTGTTATCCTCATAATACAGAAAAGGATTCTTTTTTAACACAGTATTTGTGCTGACTCTGTAGTACAGTGACTGAAGGAGCCAGATCCCACATGGCCAACCACAATTTGAATCTCAGCCCCAGAAGCTTGAAACACTCTGTGCTCCAGTGCCCAAAATCCCGACATGCTGGAGACAAGGAGAAGGAATTGTGACATGACCACACGCTACTGAAAGGTGCTTTCTTTCTCTCCCTTTCTCTTTCTATCTCTCTATGGTAAGCACACTTGCTCTCTGGCAGTAAAAATAAATAAATAAATAAATAAATGTTTAATTAAAAAAACTGTAATTTTAAGTCAATTAAGACTACTTCCAGGTCAGGACTAGGAGATGGCATAATGTTTATGTCACTGGACTCTCATATAGTCAACTGTGGTTTGAGCCCCCGACTCAGTGGCTTAAAACTCATACCAGGCACATGTGTGTGCATGCCCAAAATCCCAAGAGGAGAATGGAGAAGGGGTTGTGGCATGGCCATCCCTCCTGGGAGAATGATTCCTCACTTTCTGTCTCTCTGGTGAGCACAGGTGCCTCATAGCAAAAATCTCTCTTAAAAAAGGAATATTCCTAGGTCAAGCAGTGGCATGGTGTTTAATGCAGCTGGGCAACTATTTTGTTTGAGTCCAGTGACTTAAACAACATACCAGGTTGGAGTCAGGAGGTGGCATGGTTAAGGTGCTGGACTCCCACGTGGCCAACTGTGATATGAGTCCCAGACCCAGGGGCTTGAAACTCTTGTTGGACCTGTGTGTGTGCATGCCCAAAATCCCAAGAGGAGAAGGAATTATGGCATGGCTATCCCTCTTAGGGAGTGATTTCTTGCTTTCTGTCTCTGTCTCTCTACTGAGCACATGTGCCCTATATCCAAAAATCCCCAAAATAAAAACACACACACTAGGTAGGTGTTCATGTGTGCCCAAAATCCTGAGAGGAGAATGGAAAAGGGATTGTGCCATGGCCATCCCCCCATTTCAGGGATGCTTTCTCACCTTCCTTATCTCTCCTTCTGTCTCTCTGGTGAGCACACATGCCCTACAGCAATTTTTAAAAAAAGAATACACCCTCTACTTATAATTTATAATAACTTAATGAAATTCACTTTTGAACCATGTATGAAAAAGAGTTTTGGGGGACCAGCAGGTGACCTGGTGGTTAAGGCCCTGGACAGTCTCACGTGGCCAACCATGGTCCGAGTCCTGGACCTGGTGGCTTGCTTTCTCACTTTCCCTCTCTCCCTCCCTCTCTCTCTCTCTCTTTGTGTATCTCTCTGTAGTCAAAACGAATGAATGAATAAATAGAATTAAATAACTTTTTTAAAAAAAGTTTTGTTAAATACCAAAAAAAAAGTTTTATTAAATACCTAGAATAAAGGAGATAGTGGCAATCCTAAAAACAGTCTTTAAGTTGAGTACTCTTTCATTCAGAGCATCTTCATCTAATTTTGTGTAGTCCTGTGGCTTCCCAAGGCCTGAGTTGATCTAGGATGGACTTGCCATTTCTTGAAGAAGGACTAACTCTGTAAAAACAGAGACCCCACCCCATTTCTCAGCTCTCGCCCTGTTTTGACCTTTCACTTATCTCACCAGCCTGTGCCAATTTTGTATCCCAGTCAGTTGCCCTCTGGCTCTCAGCTGGCATGAGATGGTTGAATTGAAACAATTTGGTAAAAAACAAGTTGCTTGGAATAAATATGTCCTCAACATGACAAATTAGTCAGAAATTATTATTTCCAACCTACTTTTTCTGTGTTTGGATTTTAGTGACCAGAAATTTGCTTTCCTGCTTCTTTAGGTCTTTGGGAATTGTGTGTGTGTTTGTATTTATATATATATAATTTTTTTTTTTGATTTGCCAGAGGGTATATACACTCATCAGAGAAAGACAGAGAAACAGAGAAAAGGAAAGGGAGAAACCAGCACTCCCCCTCATGCTACAGTTCCCTCTCCTCTGTTGCTCTGTTTTTGGGATTTGGAGTACACACACACACACACATACACACACACAACCAGTGTGTTTCTCAAGCTACTGGTTCTGGGACTCAAACCCCATAATCAGTCATATGGGACTGGATCCCTGAACAACTAGGCCTTGGGACCAGCCTCAAATCTCAAAAAAGAAATAAAATAAAAAATAAAATAAATGTATATATATATGTATATATATACACACACACATATATATGTATATAGATATATATTTGTTATATGGTACATGTACTTATCAGAGAAAGAGAGAAAGTGAGAAAACACCCCCTAGAGAGGATAGCCATGCAACAGTACCTTCTTCACTCTCCTTTCAGGATTTTGGGCACATACACCCAAGGGTTTGGTATTATTTTCAAGTTACTGGGTCCGGGATTCAAACCATGTAGTCAGATATCTGGGACCTAGCTGCCTTAACCACCATACCACTGGCTGACCCTAAATATATGTATTTTAAACAAATCATATTGTACATAATGTTAACTACATTTTTAAATACCTGCAATGACTTGATAGTACAAGAGATTTACATTTTTTCTTAATTATTCAAAATTAATTTAGATTAAAAAATCACAGGAGTTGAAAAAAGACTAAAAACTTATGATAAACTGGGACCAGCAGTTAGCGTAATGGCTATGTCGCTGGACTCCCATGTAGTCAACCGCAGTTCGAGTCCTGGACCTGGTGACTTAAACTCACGCCGGGTGCGTGTGCGTGCATGCCCAAGATCTCAAGAGAAGAATGGAGGAGAAGGGATTGCGGCGTGGCCATCCCCCCTGGGGGGTGATTTCCTGCTTTCTGTCTCTCTGTCTCTCTCTTGTCTGTCTGGCGAGCGCACACGCCCTATAGCAAAAACCTCTCCAAAAAAAAAAAAAACTTATGATAAACTGACAGTAGTGCTTAAAGACTATTTTTTAAAGATTTATTTATTAGTATTCATTTTTTAAAATTTGACACAGAGTGACAGAGAGAGATGGAAAGCGAGAAAGCAAGCCTCTAGGCTCTGTGGCTCTAACCACAGTCAGCCAGGTGGGACTCTAACACCTTAACCACTATGCCACCTGCTGGCCCCCTAAGACTTGGTGGCAAAACAATCTGTATGGAAAACAGGTAACTGAGACTATTTCTATTTGACTGTTTGGACTGTAATTCAATTGGTTTTCAACCAGACCACCTGAAGATCTCTTTATCTATGGCAGTCTAATTCCCATACACTCAGTTCATTCTGTGTTCTGATAGGCTTGTCTCTTGCTTGTCTCTGCCAGCACAGGGACAGTTTTTTTGTTTTGTTTTGTGAACTATATCGTCACAGTTTCGGATCTTCCCTAGCAAGTATTTCTTTCTTTTTTTAAAGAATTATTGATTGGATTTTTAAAATTTGTTATTACTATTATATTTAAAATTTGACCAGACAGAGAAAGGGAAAGTGAGAAAGCAAGCCATCAGGTCTGGGACTTGAACTGTGGTTGGCCACATGGGAGTCCAGCACCTCAACCACCACACCAACTGCCAGCCCTGCAAGCATTTATTCTAAACATGGCCTTACATTTTTGCCATATTTTTCTTTCTTAATTCTTGTCCTAAAGGCCTAGCACCGAGTATTTTCTTCCCACCTCCTTCCCTCTCTTCTTTCCTTTTTCTCTCCCTTTACTTTTAGTAAAAATATTGTAGGCAAACAGACTGGGGCAAAGGGGGGGGGTCAATAATGATAATGATTTTACAAATTAATGACCTCTAAGATTTATGGGGTACTTACTTTATGCCAGAATTGCTCTAAGTACTTAACATGTATTCCCTCATTAACCCCTCACAAAAATGCTATAAGCCAGAAGCTATTATAATACCCCTTTTGCAGACAGGTACAAATGCAGAGAGACTAAGTAACTTGCCCACAGTCACATAATTATTATTGTCTGGAATCAACAAAAAGTAATCATCAGGCCAGCCCAGGGCATGGTGGTTAAGATGAGTGGATCCTAAGCGGCCAACCTTATGGTTTGAATACCAGACCTGAGTTCCAGACTCAGCAGCTTGGAAAACACACCAGGCGCATGTGTGTGCATTCCCAAAATCCCAAAAGGAAAGAAAGAGAATTGTGGTATGACAATTCCCCATGCAAGTTGCTTTCTTATTCTCTTTCTCTTTTAAACACACACACACACACACACACACACTCTCACTCTCTCTCTCTCTCACATTCTCTGGCATATTAAAAAAATAAAAAAGGGCCACCTGGTGGCATGGAAGTTAAGGCACTAGATTCCACATGGCTGATTGCATGGTTCAAGTCCTGGACCTGGCATCTTGAAAATCATGCCAGCCACAAGTGTGCATGCCCACAATCTCAAGAGGAGACTATAGAGGACAAGGGGTTGAGGCATGGTCATACCCCCTTGGGGGTGATTTCTTTCTCTCTCTCTGTCAAACACATGGTCCCTATAGTAAAAAGAAAAAAATGCACACACATTTTTAAAAAAAGTCGTCATCATTTCATTCTCACAAAAAATACATGAGTAGGGCCAGTGTCGTGGAATACTGGTTAAGGGAGCCAGATTCCACATGGCCAACCACTCATTTTAAATCCCAGCCCAACAAGGTGAAAACGTGCCATGGGCTAACAGGTAGCAAGGAGGTTAAAGCACTGAATCCCACACAGCCAACTCCATGGTTTGAGTCCTAGATTTGGTGGTTGAAAATCATGCCTGACTTGTGTGCTTGCATTCCCAAGATACCAAGAGAATAACAGAGATGAGATTGTGGTGTGACATCCCCTGGAGGTGATTTCTCACTTTCCCTCTCTCTGTCTCTGTCTCTCTCTTGCAAGTACATGCACCGTATTGGGGGGGGTGCAAAGGAAAACATGGGGGCCATCAGATGGCATAGTGGTTATGTCACTGGACTCCCACATGGCCAACCACAGTTCAAGTCCTGGACCCAGTGACTTGAAACTCATGCCAGGCATGTGTGCGCGCATGCCCAAGGTTCTGGGAGAATAGAGGAGAGGGGATTGCGGCATAGTCATCCCCCCAGGGAGTGCAAGCACACGTGCCCTGAGGCAAAAGAAGAGAAAAGAAAAGAAAAGAAAGACATTGCTGCCCCAAATCCCAACAGGATGGAGAAATGTAGGAAAACAGATTGAAGTACAAATGTGCCCCATTGGAGAATGCTTCCTTCCTTTCCCTCTCTTCCTCTGGTGAGTACATGTCTAGCAATTAAAACTATAAGCAAAAAAATACATGAGCAGAAATTGTCTTTTGTAACTATAGGAGACTATTCAAAGCCATCTTAGAAAGACCCTGCTCTAGGCACCTTTTTACCCTTAGTGGAGCTAAACAAGCATTATGAAACCTGTTGGCCATGAAAACTACCTTTGAAACCAAAATGTGCACCAGTGAGAACTATTCCCTACTTACCTGAATTCATGGTAGTTGTGAGTCTTTAGCCAGCTAAGTTGGAGGTGGAGATGTTGAAACATAATTTTTCAGCAGCTTCCTTTTAAGATCACCTATGTTCCAGGAAGTTCTGCTGCCCATATTCCATCTTATGAGATCTTTCATTATGAGAACTTAGACATCAGCAGCAGACAGTAGGAATTCCTGAATAGATGCACATCAATCTTGGTGTGCACTGTTGGAGAGATACCTCCAACTGTGATTTTTAGGAGGGGTGTCCCTGCAGTGAAGGAGGCCTCTTAGCTCATAATGACTGGCTTTATGTAGCCACTTGCCTGGGGAGTCAGATCTGAGTTTGCTACCTAGACTTTGATACTACTGCACTGGTAAAACATGAGGCTTAAATAAAGCACAGAACTCAATTTAGTAGTGACTTCTGAGGGCCCAAATGCCCTGCCCCATACAGTACTGTAACATCTGTGCCCAGATTAGGTCCAAGGGCCACCAAACCTACTTCTGAGTTGCATACACATAGACAAAGATATTCCCTCCATATTACTTTTTGCACAGATCATGACTGTAGTGCCTATTATTGCACTATTATTACCTTCTGGTATGATTTATTTTCTTGCAATCATAGAATAAAGCCATATCCCTGTGGGTAGGGTATAAAGGTTTTCCTAATAAGAGAGAGACTCTCATTATCAATCATTCGAAGAAGAGAATCCTTACACAGAGAAACTTGGACCATGGAACTGATGGATAATAAGGTAGTGAGCGCTGTGAGGGATGAGAGTACACCCTTCTAGGCATTCCAAATTCAAATAGTTAAAATGTACAAACCACATGGGCCAGCTCCTTGGCCTAGTGGTTAAGGGAACTGGATCTCACATGGCCAACTACATGGTTTGAATCAGCCCCGGTGGCTTGAAAACCCTCTGGGTGTGTGTCTATGTGTACCCCACATTCCTCCACGATGGAGAAATGGAGGAGAATGGATTGCTGCGTGACCATGCCCCCACTCTCTCTGTCTCTTTCTGGTGAGCATATGTATTGCTTTAAGTACTTCCTCATACAGCATCAACTATGATCCAACTATGATCCAAATTTTCTTGCTATCACTACATAATACATTATTCAATAATTCAAAAGAAAGTAAGAGTCTTAACATTCCAAACATGGGACCAGCAGATACTGTAACAGTTATGTTGCTGGGCTCCCATGTGGCTGACTATGGTTCATGTTCCAGATCCAATAGCTTGAAAATCATGCCAGGCACATATGAGTGAGTGCCCAAGATCCTGGGACAGAATGGAGGAGAATGGATTGTGGGCATCCCCCTGGGGTGGTGATTTCTCACTTTCCCTCTCGCTGTGTCTCTCTCACTTTGGCAAGTGCATATGCCCTAAAGCAAAACACCTCTTAAAAAATAAAATAAAATTCTGAACACTTATTTTTTTTAAAATTATTATTTATTTAATTCCATTTGTTGTTATTTTTATAATCTGACCAAACAGAGACAGAGAAAGAGAGAAAGGGAAAGCAAGAAAGCAAGCTGCCAGGTTCTGAACTTAGACCATGGTCAGCCATGTGGGAATCCAGCGCCTTTAACCACCATGCCATCTGCCAGCCGCTGAACACTTTATTTTTAATCAATATAAAGGAGGAACCAACACTGACAGAAAATTACGTGGGGGTTAGAAAGTGAGGAATGGGCAGGAAGATTGGGATGTGGCACAAATCTGTGGTAACAGGCTATCCTGTTCCAGTGTGATCTCTGCTGCAGTATTTAAAAAGTAGGCCAAAAGGGGAGTGCTCCCTGAGTCCTCCTCATGGTGCCAGTGTGATTTATGAAAGATCCTCAGTGAAAAGTTTAATCTCAGAGCTAGGGTCACAGTAATAAAATTTGACAGTCTCCTCCCCCTGAGGGAATTCTCTTTCCATTGTCACCTTTGGCAGATCAGGAATCAAGTTCAAGGGACCTGGTGCTTCTCTTACAACTTCATCCACATTTTCCCCATGCCAGACCCATGGTTTCATTTGGATTATCATGGCCCCAGTGAACTGAAATGAGCTGTTCCATCTTTTGCACTAGACAGGCTTCAGCCACAGACTCCACAGTCACACAGATGAGTTCCTTACTCTCTAGTGTCTTAGAACTCATAGTCTCAGATTGAGGGCTTTAATGTTATTCTACTTTAGAGAGCCCTCAAAGTCTCATGGATATACATATACCTCTCACTGTCTACCACCTCTCATGTAGAAGCAAAGAAGAAACTGTAAAAATTTTTAGTAAGGAATATCTTTGTTCTATGCTGCATGCCCCCAGGGCAGCTGGTCTATGCAGTGACCCCAAAGTCAAAAGTATAGTAACTCACCCATCTGAGAATGCACCATTCATCCACAGCCATTGTTTTCATCACCCCCTTTTTCCTCCATGCACACACCTTATTATTTGTCTCATTATATTTCTCATAGCTACAAGAGGAATCAGAATCTGGAGAAGTTACATGCCACACAATAAGCCAGTCAGAAGCACAAAACCATACATTACAAATAGGCAATGCACATAAATATGGCCAACCAAATAGAGGAATAGGTATGGCCTTTATCTTTTGCTCCATCAGGCCCACACAAGCTAGTTAATAGGTTTTTGCTTCTGTTTCCAATGAAAAGATTAGTCATCCTGGGAGTCTAACTCCATTACATGTATCCCCTCTGTTTCATAGTCACTCATTTGATCAACCCAGGCAACATGCTGAAACACAGTCCTAGCATATTTTAACCATAATATGGGAGTATATAATTCAGGCTGTGGTAGCTACCAATCACATGTAGGATCTAGAGAAATGAGAGAGGTGCTATTGGGGGAACTCCTGACACTGCAACCATGCTCCTGAAAATCGGCCTTCCATCAGAAACTTAGGGCAATCTCATTGTGTCCCCACAAATTTACAATTGTGTTACTGTGCAATTCTTCTCTTCTTCTTTGTTTTAATTTTTCGCTCTCAGGCGCATGTGCTTACAGGAGACAGAGACAGAGAGATAGAGAAGTGAGAAAGCACCCCCCAGGGGTATGGCCATGCTGCAGGTTCTTCATTTTCCTCTCAGGATTTTGGGCATGTACACACATGCACCTGGGTAAGCAATTCTTAAGCTTAGTCATAAACCGGGTAAATTTTAGCTTATGAATACTATAAAGCTGAGATTTAAACCTAGTTCTACTTAACTCATAGCTTTTTATTATTTTTTTTATTTTTTAGGTTTTTGCCATGGGGTACATTACTGCCAGAGAGAGACAATGAGAAGGAAAGTGAGAAATCACTCCCCAGGGGTGATTCCTTCTCCTCCATTCTCTTGGAATTTGGGGCACATATAGCTGTTGTGATTTTCAAGCCCTGGAGTTCAGGGCTTGAACTGCAGCTGATCATGTGGCAGTGCAGTGCCTTAACTACCATGCCACCTGCTGGCCTGCCTATATTGTAAAATAGTAGACTTTTTTGGGGGAAGTGGGATATTTATTTCTTTCTGGAGTGAGAAAAATAGAGAACACCCCCAACAGGGTCCCAAGGACATTGACAAGGTCACAAGAGAGTCCCAACAATACGATCTACCCTACTTCAGCCAGCCCAAATCAGGGGTATGCATGCCCAGTGTATTTACGGAGGTCTCTAGACACACACTGGAAACCCTTCCATGTGGGTTTCCCTTGTAGAGGCCCACCACCGTCTGACCCTTCTAGGGTATTTTCATTTATTTTGTTCATTATCCTGAGGTAATAGGGAAGGATGGGATGAAGAGGATGATAAGAGGCAGGAAAACACAGGGCTGTTTCATGGTCCTGATCCTGAGTTTTCAGCTCTGATACCTACTGTTTTCTCTATAGAAATCACTTCTATCCACCCATTGAGCTATGTACAGAATAACATGGAGATGGAAGAGGGGCAAGTAGACTACAAGGAAGCAGTTTTAGTAATTTTACTGTATAATTCAAATCTCTTCTTAATTCAATTTAGCTTTCCTGCTAATCGATGTGAACTAATGAAGTTTCTTAGTTATCATATTTACCTACCCATTTCTTTCTACATAATATTGTTTACCCTCTAACCAATTCCTTAGGAAGGCCACCTCCAAATCCAGACTATATATAATATGTTTTATTTCCTATTTCCTTTCCAGGGGTACTTGATTATTTTGGAAAAAGCATTGGCTTGCAAATTTAATTTCTTGTTCTACCTGCATCTTTCCTATTTTTAAAAAAATATTGTGTTTTCATAAACTTTATCAATCCATGAGGAGGGTTTCTCTCTAGGCTATGAGGGGATCTGTTGAAGTATTAATATTAAGGACCTCAGTAAAAAAAATGTACGGAGTCTTTGTACTTTAAAATTCAGGTATAGGTTGACAGTTAAGTTAACTAAGGAAGCCAAGATCCCACATGGCCAACCAAATTTCACATCCCAACTCCGGCAGCTTAAAAAGCATGCTGGGTACATGTGCATGTGTGCCCAAAATCCTGGTGGAAAGGAGGAACAAAAGAAGGATCAGAGCATGACCACACCCGGCTCGGGCTGCTTTTACTCTCTGTGTGTCTTTCTATGGCATGCACACTCCTTCTGGCAGTTTAAATACTAAACAAAATATAGGTGTTCTGAACTCCTAATGTGTTGCCTATTATTAAGAACATAAAAGCTACAGAATTTAGAAATTATTTAAGAGTACTGAATAGCCATATTGTGATCTAAGTTATACATTCTCCATGTAGAAAACTTTCCCTCAGGTTAGCAAAGCAAATTTCTCTTTTTCATAGGAATGAAGGGAGGGAACGAAGAAACAGTATTTCTTTTTTTTAAAAGATTTTGCATAGCACATAGGTGCTCACAGAGAGAAACAAAGAAAGGCAAAGTGAGAATTCAACCCCTACTCCTAGGGGAGATGGCCATGCTGCATTTCTTTCTCTTACACTTTCCTCTCAGGATTTTGAGCACACATGCACACGTGCCCAGTGTGATTTTCAGTCTGCAGGTCTGGGACTCGAACTGTGCTGTTGGCCACGTGGGATCCAGCTGCCTTAACCTCCACGCCACCTGCTGGCCTGGAAACAGTATTTTGAAGGTGGATACAAAAGGCCTAGTGCCCCAAAGTTAGATTATCTATCTACAGTAGTGGAGAAATCCTTAAAGTTTATGTTAGTGTTTTTTTTTTTTTTTAACATTTTATTAGAATTATTTTATTTAATTTTATTTATAATTATTATTATTTGTTTTAATTTGACCAGAGAGAGAGAGAGAGAAGGAAAGTGAGAAACAGGCTGCCAGGTCCAGGACTCAAACCACGGCCGGCCATGTGGGAGTCCAGTGCCTTAACCACCACACTACCTACTGGCCCCAAGTTTATGTTAGTGTTTGATCTGATTTTCTACCAGCTTGGAATGTTAACTTTCTAACATAGGGAGTCATCAGAAAAGTCATGACACATTTTTGTATAGAAAACCAGAAAAATATGTCATGACTTACCTGACAATCTAATAGTTTCTAGTAGGAATTGGGACCTTATTTTCAAAGAGAATTTGGCTTACTCCTTTTCAAAGAGACTGCAAGATTTTTTTTTTTTTTTCTGTAGGCTATGTGTAATCTGGTACTGATGAGTACCAGAGAGAGAGAAAGATGGGGGAGGGAAGTGAGAAATAACCTCCCCAGGGTAGACTGGGGACATCTCCTTCAGTTTCCTTGGGATTTGGGGCATGCACACATACATGCCTGGTGTGATTTTTTTCAAAGCTGCCAGTCCAGGACTAGAACCATGAAGTCAGCCATGTGAGATCCAGTCACCTTAACCTTCACGCCATCTGCTGGTCCCCAAGATGATTTTTAACTCACTAAAGAACCTCTTAATTATCCAGGACAGCCATAGTGCAGCTCCTTTTATCATTCCTCCCTTTGTTTTCAAAGACTGGAAGGTATCTAAAAATAAAAGCATTCAAAAATGGAAGGCTAAGGACATTTGCATGCAGCCAGGTTTCTAGGCAGCTGGTTATCCACACTTTCTCCTGGCCTCTTCCTCTTGGTATTCTCCTCTCATCAGGAAAATAATTTAAAAAGTTACTCTCTAACCTTAAGTGTCTGACTTCCCTGGGAAGCTTGATTCTTCCATTCAAAATATATGTGGAGTTAGGTTCAGTTCAATTTTATGGCACCAGAATTGTTGAAAAGTTATTAGTTAAGTTATTACTGTGTAATTCATTTCTGTTTATTGTCTTGAATTAGTAATTTGGGATTTTAAATCATTTGGAAAACAATAGGCTATGAACTTTTTCCAACCTTTGATGCAGGGCTTCACCTGAATTAACAAAAGATATTGCCTCAAAGAAACTGATTCTTTTCCTCCCTTACAAATTTAACTTTCTATTTTTTCTTCTTCAAAATCCATCATAATACTTTTCTACAAACAGCTGTTTCTTCTCTTGGTATCATACAGATGGCTCTATACAGATGTGTGTGTATGGCTACTAAACACTCACTGATTATTTGAAAATGGTGTGGGTAAGTATAATAGTGATGATGGTAAATAGCAGCTAACACTGTTGTAAGCATGTTACATAGAGTTGTTCAGTGTAAAACCATGTCTATCTAGTTGTCTTTATTTTTCTGGCACAACTGTTAAGAATCTATGCAGTGAGGCTGGCAGGTGGCATGGTGGTTAAGGGCACTGGGCCGCCCACATGGCCAACTGTGGCTCAAGACCTGGACCTGGCAGCTTGCCTTCTCACTTTCTCTTTCTCTTTTTCACTCTGTCCTTCTGTGGTCAAATTAAAATAAATAAATAAATGAATGAATAAATAAGAGTTTGATAAAATAATTAAAAAAAAGAATCTATGCAATGAATTCCACAATTCAGCTATTACCTCCCTAACAAGAATAACTAGAATTCCAGTGTTTTCCCTTTATTTTTTGACTCCAAGAAGTTATCAACTTTTTGGGTCAGTGTTAGTCCCCAAGGTGTGACATGAGCACATGTGCCCCATGTAATTTTCTTTTTTATGGAGAGGTTTTTGTTAAAGGACATGCACACTTGCCAGGGAGACAGGGAGAGACAGAGAGACAGAAAGCGAGATATCATCCTCCAGGGGAGCTGGCCACACTGCAATCCCTTCTCCTCCATTCTCCTCTCAGGATTTTAGGCACACATGCACACGCGCCTGGCATGAGTTTAAGCCACTAGATCTGGGACTCGAACCACAGTCTACCAAATAGAAGTACAGCGACATCGCCATTACGCCAACTGCTGGTCCTCCCTCCCCAGTCCTGGTGTAATTTTCAAACTGTCAGTCTGGGACTTGAACTGTGGCTTTTCTTATATTAAGGCATAGAACAGTAAGCAAAATCTAAGATAACTTTGCAGATAGTGTAAGCCCTTAATTTTAGTGTCACTGAAGTAAGAGATGCAAAAACTAAATGTTGAAGTGTGCTCGACCTTTCATCATCTTTCAGAAAAATATTGACCAAGACCAGCTTCTTTAGCAAATGTAGGCTAATATATAAATATACTTCCTAATCGCTTATGATGTAATGAAGTCTAATAGATAGAGTCAACTTAAAAATCTAACAAAGTTGGGAACCAGCAGTTAGCGTAATGGCTATGTCGCTGGACTCCCACGTAGTCGACCGTGGTTCGTGTCCCGGACCCGGTGGCTTAAAACTCACATTGGGCATGTGTGTGTGCGTGCCCAAGATCCCAAGAGGAGAATTGAGGAGAAGGGATTGCGGTGTGACCATACCCCCCAGGGGGTGATTTCTTGCTTTCTGTCTCTGTCTCTCTCTGTCTGTCTGGCGAGCACA